>NW_027529346.1:1748189-1933690 GCF_008692635.1 Crocuta crocuta | reverse complement strand
CGTCGGGCTCTGTGCTGACTGCCAGCTCAGAGCCTGGAGCCTATTTCGGAGTCTGTGTCTCCCTCTCTCTCTGACTCTCCCCTGCTCACGCTGTCTCTCTCTCTCCCTCTCCTAGAAATAAATAAAAATATTAAAAAAATAATAATAATAAATAAAATACTAAAGAGATTATATTTGGTTTCAGTACTGGTTGATTTTCTTTCATCTTTGACTTCCTCAATTAGAAGGGAGGACAATTTAGATCTCCATAACAAAGATACTTGAATGAACTTTTGTAAAAATTCTGCAATAAGATCCTTTTGTTTTAATGTTTTCTCACTGTGTTCTTTCTGATATAGTGGAAGTCATTTCCTTAAATTCCACTCATGTAATTTTATTATACTTGTTTAGAGATTTTAGATTATGCTGCTTATTAAGGTGTGCAGTAGAAGAATGTCTTGAAGTTGGCCATGAAAATGGCTACATACAGTAGCTGTAAATACTGTTTCTGTAGTTGTATGTCATAAGGCTTAGGAGAATCTGTCTCCTATGACTTTCAAAGATCACCTGTGGTGGTTATGTAAACTTGAAACAGTGGATTTGTTTTGGGATATCTAAGTATGACGTGTTGCCACATGCCAGTCACTGAAGCAAAAGGAATGTTACTCATTAGCTTTGCCATAATGCCCTCACTGTCCTTCAACCCTGGGACTGTCAGCCACTTATTAGCTGATGTGATTTTATGTTTTTGCCTTTATCATAACTTACTTTAAATTCTCCTTTCAGTGTTTGACGTTTGCTTCCAAACAAACATGTGTTCTGGGCTTATGGGGAAAAGAAGAGAGAAAGAGATTTAAAGGAAAATAATGGAAGGGTTCTGTTATTTTGGGCTTTATTACTGATGCTAACTACTATCATAAATATGGAGTTATGATTGAAGGATTAATGAATAATTCATTCCAAGAACTTTTTCTTGAGCCCTAATGAACACTGAATGTTTATAAACATAAAAATGGATGATGCTGTTAATTTTAAGGGGAGAACACTCTCTCCTAGGAGAGGAGAATTATCTGCTATTTCTTTTGAAAGTTTGAGTGTAGATTTAGCTTTATTGTGTTTTCCTTTTAGCTTTATTGTGTTTTCCAAAACAGTTCTGTGTTTTTAAAAGACTTCCTGTCTATTATTTCAAATATATCAATAAAATTACCTATTCCAGCTAATATAGTTTTTTATTTTTATCATCTGTAGGTAATAACCAACAATGTGTAAATATGAATAATATATTTCCCTTCTCTACAGCATACATTCTTGACTCTTTTAATAAACAACTTTATAAAATATATTTTATTTGTGTCTTAATTAAAATTTTTTCATGAGTTAGAAAAGATCATGAACCCTGGGTAATGCATTTTAGTTGCAACAAGAATTCCTAAGTCAATGAATTATGAGATGACCATACACCAGACATAGAACTTTATGACACCACGTAGTAATAAAATAGCATTATTAGAATAGCTGCCGGTTCTTTCTAAAAGGTATGGCTATTTAAATCACCTAAGTAATGGCCTCTGAAATTACAGAATTAAAAATACCATATTTTTCCTACCTGATAATTGGATAGGACATTGGACATTAACATAACCTTCCAAAGGCTTAGTTTTCTGTGGGGTGGTGGTTGTTGTTGTTGTTGTCGTCTTTTCTTTACTTCCTTTTCTTGTTGATGTTGATGTCAGCATAATGGATCAAGGAATTTCTCTTGACTTCTAGACTTTTCTAGAAGTACACCTAAGCTTTTGGTATCGGCTTTATATTCAGAGAACTATAAAACACATTTGTTTGTTTTTTTAATTAGTAAAAGCCTTTATAAAACTTATCTGTGATATGGACTTGCATATTTCAGAAGGTCGTATATCATAACTTTTGTCCAAGGTGAAGATTACAAGGTCAAAAGGCATGCCAAAACAAACAGAAAACGTTTTATTTCATTTCAACTTCCTTTCCTTTAAAAAACATAATGGATATGATCATATACCTGTCAAATTAGTCCTTTTGTTTTTTGCATATCAGACACAAACACATACCTTTTAAGGTTTGTTTCTATTTCTGTTTTAAAAAAGTTGCACATTAAAGCAAATGAGGGAAATTTTATTGCCCTATTTTTGCACACAAAATACTGTAAATTAAAATTAACTCTGATTTTCTAATGTTCTGGTTTTAATATTCTAGTTTCTAATGTTCTAATTTCTAATAAGAGAATTTCTTTTTTTTTTTTAATGTTTTATTTATTTCTAGGAGAGAGAGAGAGAGAGACAGCGTGAGCAGGGGAGGGTCAGAGAGAGAGGGAGTCAGACTGAAACAGCCTCCAGGCTCTGAGCTGGCAGTCAGCACAGAGCCTGATGCGGGGCTCGAACCCAGGAACCGCGAGATCATGACTTGAGTGAAAGTCGGACGCTTAACCGACTAAGCCACCCAGGCACCCCTAATCAGAGAATTTCTAAACTCACATTGTTTTAATAGGCTTATAGTTTAGATACAAAGAAAAAAAACCTGCCTTATCTCATTATTCTCAAATATGAGTGACATTATTTCATCTCACATGAGAATCAAAATATGAGAGAAAAAGCTTTTCAGGCATGGGATAAGGAAGGTAATTATGCCAATGAAAGTGGATTATAGCAAATAGTACCAATATGTCATTGTAGCTATAAATGGAATAAATTCAAAATTACATACTTAAGTGACTACCACTGAAAGAAAATTAATTGTAGTAGGATGTTATGTCCTTAGATATGTTAACTTTATCATATACATTTTACTTATTGTGGTATGGTAATGGTAGTAATTTTATAAAATATATTCTAGTATTGATTCTAAACTCAAATAGATTTAATTATCACTGCAAGAAAATTCTTTGCAGGTAGAATGGACAAGTTTTCATGTGATATTTACTAACTGAGACAATTATATGTACATAGTCTGCTTATGATATTCTTGGAACTTAATAATCACTTGACTGCCAGTCTAAAATTCCTTCCGTTGTAGGCTGTAATGCCAAAGTTCTCTGGTCAAATTAGGTGATAATACCAGTAGTATCCAAATGACAGTGTATTACCTCCATTCTCTTCTCTTGGTCTTTGCTCCTGTGACATATGTTTATATAACCTTTAAAATGTTTTGGTCTTTTTTTTAATGTTTTATTCTTTATTTTTGAGAGAGCGCAAGCAGGGGAGGGGTAGAGAGAGGGGGAAGAGGATTGGAAGCAGAGTCTGTGTTGACAGCAATGAACCTGATGTAAGGCTTGAACTCATGAACCTTGAGATCATGACCTGAGCAGAAGTCAGGCATTCGACCGACTAAGCCACCCAGGTGCCCCTTGATGATCTTTTTAAAGTGTTCCTAATTTATTGTTAGAGCTGAGAAATCTTACTGCTTCTTCAATTTGTTTACATTAATAAATTTAATGTAAATAGAGTTTTAATGTATTTATGTAATAATTTCAAACTGTTACTTTATAAAAAGACATATACGTACACTTATACATTATCCTAGCAAGCGTGGAGGGAAAAGTCGCACAAAAGTTAAAAACAGGTTATAGTTTTGAAATCCCAAATGCTTTGGACTGAAGTGAGTCTGATATTTTGGCAGGAACTCCTCAGCATTTTGGGAAGTAGGACTTAAGACAGAAAATGTAAAGGCAGGCACAGACCAAGGCAGGCACCACAGTAATGATGTAAGATTCATGACGATGAAGTAATATAATTAGATCCGTTCATATCTAAAGCAGAGCCTTTAAATAAAACCTTGGAGACATAGAGTAGGCAAATAGCAATTTCAGCCAGTGCAATAGACACTACATGCTGCCTTTCAGAGATGGAGTGGGATACCTTTTTCATTTTTTAAAAACATGCATCTCAATATTTTAGATGGTTATTTGCAGATAACCCTTCAGATGTGATGCTTTCCTGTGAAAACTTAGACATGGGAATTTTAGGAACCACAGGACTTCAGGACGACAGAACTGCTTTGTCAGCACACTCGGTGTGTCTAGTTCTGGCTGGTTGCGCTGCCTGTGGAACTGGGTGGATCTTAGTGTGAATGGGCATATCGTCTTGGCTGGTGTTTAAATCTGTTTTTAAAAATAGAATGGATTTTGATGTCCTCTATGACTCTGTATTCTGTGTGATCTCAGTCAAGAGATTAAGCTTCAGTTTCTCTGTATATAAAAGAGAGCTGGATATAAACCCTTCCTTCATCAGAAGAATATTTTAAAGGTAATAAATGATAAATTACAATAATACTAATAACTATGTTATTACTAATGTGAGTGCTGGTTTTATAAGAAATATGGAGACTATAGGTACATACTTTTGTTATTTATTTTTGGCACCTTTAGAAAAATAGCTATTGATAATGATATTGGGTTTCTTATGTTTATATTTTATTTGTATGAAACTTTATTACTCACAGAGAGTTTTCACAGTCATGGTTAAATCTAATTCAATCGTCAGCACAGTCCTGGTGTAGAGCATGTCAGGTGTTATTTTCATACTGTGTGGATGAGAAGTCTGTTGTTTGGCACTGAATCAAGCCTCATACATTGTTGAGAGATCACTTGAAATCAGATGTTCTTATAACCAGTGCATGCTCTTTTCAGAGCTATGTTTAATTGGCCAAATTTCTTTTTGGATTTGGATTGCTACATATTTTAGCTATATTGGTAGAGTAGTATGATAAATTTATAAAGATGTATCAGTTGTTTGTCATGTGCATGTTCTTCTACCTCCAGTTTATGAAAAAATCATGGTATGTCCATATAAAGGCAGAATCACGTCTCCCCACACCCTATGAATATGTTCCTAGGGGCAGGAGAAGTTAAGTTGCTAATCAGATGACCTTGAGATTATCCTTGATGCTATGTATGGACCCAACTTAATCACCAGGGGCCTGATAAAAGAGAAATGGTAGCATGAAAAGGACTTTGGGTGGTACTGCTGGTTGGAAGATGAAGGAATGCAGCCATAGGCATGGAATATGGGGGACTTTTAGAAGCTGGACAAGGCAAGGAAACAGATGCTTCCCTTGGCCTCCCACTGACACCTTGATTTTAGCTCAGGGAAATTTCTGACCTTTGGAACTATAAGATTAATAAATTTGTGTTGTTTTAAACCACAAGTTTGTGCTAATTTATTACAGCAGCAATAGAGAACTGATATAGGCTCACATACTGCAACTAGGAGAAGCTTAAGAGGAGAGTCGTTTATGCCAGGATGATATCAGGTCAATTGTGGGGAGTTTTGCTCCTTTGATTTAATTTTTGTTCTATACTAAGTATATAATAAATTGTTGAGGTAGGTTATAATATGTCATGTGTTTCCTTTGGGATGCATTGTTTATTAAGGGAACTGGCTGTTCCTTATTAGTTAAGTGTATAGATTATGGATCCTGAGTATATAAGTTCAAATCCTGACCCTGATTCTTACTGATTATAATAAGCCAATCATCACTTTTTCATCTGTGAAATTAGAACAGTAAAAAGCATCTTCTTCATTAGGTAACTGTGAGAAGTAACTGTATTAATTTATGTTAATTATTTGGAACAGTACTTGGCACATAGATAGGGGCTATCTATCTAAGTATTAGCTCTGATAATTATTTTTATTCCTTAAATATTGTACTTTCTAGAGTCAGACTTTATTTTCAGATATAGTCAGGAGAGTGTCCAGACTTTAGGGTGAATATCTTTGGGGTAGAGGCATTCTAATGCAACTAAATCTTGTCAACTTCATAATTTGCTATTTAATGTAATTTTAAAAATGCCTTGTACTTTTATTTTTTGTTTTTTTTAACATTTATTTTTGAGAGAGAGAGACAGAGTGTGAGCGGGAGAGGGGCAGAGAGAGAGAGTGGGAGACACAGAATCCAACACAGGCTCCAGGCTCTGAGCTGTCAGCCCAAAGCCCAACACGGGGCTGGAACACATGAACTGTGAGATCATGACCTGAGCTGAAGTCAGACGTTTAACTGACTAAGCCACCCAGGCGTTCCCAAAAAATGTCTTGTACTTCTAAATAACTCTCTTCCTTGTCTGTTCTCATTATCACTAATATGTAGATGGAGCAAATTTTGCGTATTCTATAATAATTCACTGTTCATTTAATTCATTTGTATTTCTATTTTGCATTGTAAAATATAAAATATGTCATATTTTAAGTTTCTAGGTTTGTTTTGATGTCATTGTTTAAGCATGCATATTTCTTGGTTCTAGGAAAAGTATGCAACACTCTGTAAAAGGAGGTCCTAGATAAAACAACAGTAACAACAACAACTTTGCAAGTGAGAGAAACCTAGACAGAGTATTGAATCTTCAAACATTATATTAAGAGAGGAACCTCTGAAGTAGATGGATATAAATTGCTTCTTCGGTCAGTGCTACTTCTTTGTGTCTGGCAGTGATGTGGTGGGTCTTCTTTAGGTCTGATAATATATATTTGATCAGGCTTTTGACTTTGGCCATAGTCGCTATATTCCAGGGCACGATATATTAACTAATTCAGTGAACATGTATTATGTACCTCTGAATGTCAATGCATAAATGAGGTCTGTTCAAGGCTTTGCTAGTATGGTGGGGGAGAATCAATGGTCCCTGAAATAGCAGAGATCCTAGTAGGGGAGTTAGCTGGAGGTAAGAAGTTGTAGGGTTAGGTTGGATGTGAGATCTATTTACTCACTGTGGCTACCTACACACAATAGAAGCATGCCATGATTTTTTAGATAGTTTGTAGTCATGAATTGTTCTTATGGAATAGCTTGTCTCTGCTGGTTTGTTTCTTTGTTTAACTCCCCAGTTTCTCTCTAGCAACTGAATGCTTAAAAACTATAACCACAGACTAATGAGTATGTGGTTTAGAAACAGACACTGATAGTCACATTATGTGCTTTTAGTTAAATGATATTTATATTTTTCTTCAAATACATGTGACATCTTAGTGGTATGCTTTAGTCGATCCCTTCCACACCTATTTCACAGCCTCATTCCTCCCACTAACTGGGAGATACCATTTACTAAATGGTATCTCTTTTGCCTGGCTACAGCTAAAAATCACAAAATTAGGAGTGGCTTTCCTTAAGGCACTTAATTGTGTGGAAATATGTAGATATTTCTGTGGCCTCAGGGAAACTTCTGAACCTACAAAGGATATCACTGTTTTCTTGCCTCTGTTAACTTTAATCCAGCAATTGACAGGGGGTGGCAGGAAAAAAGAGAAATCATTTGAACACAAAAGTCTGGAATGAATGAGTCCTTGGCAGGTTTCAAGTAAATTACATATAGAATACCTTGTCATGTTTTCTTACCTCTATATACATTTCGACCTTGAAAGTACATCAAGAAAGCAGTACGGAGGTAAACTGAGCACGCCTGACAATATTCTCCCTATTAAACATTCCACTGAGTCACTTACTATGTCCTGATTTCTTTTACATAAACTGTAGATTCTGTTGGTAATGTCAATGGTGATGACCAATAATTAGGCTTTTTCTTTCAGGCAGAATTGGCCAGATTTATATACTTTTGGCAGTGTCTTAAACCTAGGGGTAACTTTAAATTAAATATGTAGTCCTCTCCATTCATGTTATGGCCCAGAAATAATAAATTGAGAGTTCCCATATGAGCAAATCAGTCACATTTGCTAATGTGTCCATGGAAAATCTGGTTAATAATGAATATATTGGTTTCAGATCCAGGCAAACATTTCTATGATATTGTTCTAGTTACCAACTCCTAACATTTCTTAACAGCTTTCTGATGTTATGGCAGATGCCTTGAGTAGGTTGTTTTACGATTTTGATTCTTACCTTTAGTGTATGTGAATGTAAGTAGCAATGAATTAAATTATACAAGAACTACAGTAGATGACAACTCTAATAAGACTTTATATCTCTATTTCAGCTTTAATAATTCAGACTTGCTAACTGTGTATTAATCTATATTCTAACATGGAAGAGTGACTGAGAAAAGAGAAAGTGTCTTATTTATCTTAGCATCATAATAGCTTTTGTATGCTAGCAGCTCACCAAATGTTGGTTACATTGATTAGTTAACACAAGGGAAAAAATATATTCAGCTAGTCCTTTTGACTCATCTGTTTCTTTAAAATGATGCGAAACTAGAGAATGTGGTTTGGGTATGTGGTCAAATGGGGTTTCTAGTTGAATTTGTTTGCAATAATTAGGCTTTTCTTTTGTAGGAACATAATTTGCTCTAGTAGAATTATCCCATGGTATAGACCAAACTAGAATGCGTCTCCTCTGTAGGAAGGCACATATGGAAAAGACAGAACCCAGAAACGTCCATACTAAGCTTGCTTAATTATTTTTTTCTCCTTCCAAATTCAGCAATCACATGGGGGATTAACTGAAGTGTTATTTTACCAGAAGTGTCTCCATAAGGAAATATGAAACCAGTAGATAAAGCCTGAGATTCAGAGAGGTTAGGCAATTTATTCAAGGTAAGAAGGAGAGGGCAGGTCTGAACCTGAACTTTTTAACACTAAATCAAACACTTTTTTTTTTTTTTTTAAGGAATCCTTTAGAATAGTGTAAAGAAGGACAGCAAAGGGCTGGATTGCATCATGGTAGGAAACAGTTGGTTCCCTAGAGGGATGAAACCTGGTGAGTGGGCTGTGGCCTGTCTCATGGGGCCACAGCTAAAGGCAAAGAAAGTCCATGTGCTTCAGGTGCTGCTCAGTGGGACACCAGGAAAGTCAAAGTCAAGTCAACACAGGGAAACCAGAGAGGTATATAAAAATTGAGGCCATATGATTTATTTATTTTTTCATTTCACTTATTTGAGAGAGAGAGAGAGAGAAAGAGCGAGAGCAAGTGGGGGAAGGAAACAGAGAGAGTGAGAAAGAGAAAGAGAGACAGAGCATCTCAAGCAGGCACTAAGCTCAGCTCAGAGCCTGCTGTGGGGCTCCATCCTACAACGCTGGGATCATGATCTAAGCCAAAATCAAGAATCAGATGCTCAACCAGCTGAGCCACCCAGGCACCCTGAAGCCATAGGATTTTTATCAAGTTCTAGGCATGATTAATTGCCTTTGCCATGTGATGTGACTTTGCTTTTTTTTCCCAGCTCTCTTGTGACACAGTTGACATGGAACATTGTATAAGTTTAAGGTATCCAATGTGATGCTTTGATAGAGATGTACATTGTGTAATTATTGTTATAATAAGGTTGGTTAACGTATCCATCACCTTACATAATTATCATTTTCTTCTTGTTATGGTGAGAACAATTAAAGCTCTACTGTCCTACCAACTCTTAAGTATACAAAATGGTATTGTTGACTATAGGTCATCATGCTGTACCTCAGATCCCCAAAATGTATTCATCTTATAACTGAAAGTTTATACCATTTGGCCAACATCTCCTCATTTCTCCCATCCTCCAGCCCTCCAACATTCTACTTTGTCTATGAGTTCAGTGTTTTTAGATTCTAAATATACATTAGATCATACCTACTTGTCTTTGTCTGACTTAACTTCACTTAGTTTAATGTCCTAGAGGTACATCCATGTTGTCATAAAAGGCAGAATTTCAGTCTTTTTTATGGCTGAATAATATTCCAATGTGTGTGCATGCACACATATCGCATTTTCTTTTTTCATTCGTCTGTTGATGGACACTTATATTGTTTCTGTATGTTGTTTTAGCTATCCATTAATAATGCTGCAGTTATACAGAACATAAGAGTGCAGATATCTCTTTGAGATAGTGATATTATTTTTTACCAGTGTATTTATGCACAGAAGTGGGACTGTTGGATCACATGGTAGCTCTGTTTTTAATCTTTGACGAGCCTCCATACATTTTCCCATAGGGACTGCACCAGTTTGCATTCCTACCAACAGTGCCCTAGGGGTGCCCTTTCCTCCACATCCACACCAGCATTTGTTATTTCTGGTCTTTTTGGTAATAGCTCTCCTGTTTTTCTTATTTATATTCCATCACATCTGCATTTGAAGATTTTGTACTTCCATTTAAAGTAATTTAAAGGGCACTTGGATGACTTAGTCAGTAGAGCATGCGACTCTTGATCTCGAGGTTGTGAGTTAGACCCTATGTTGACTGTAGAGATTACTTAAACATAAAATCTTAAAAACAAAATAAAATAGGGGCACCTGGGTGGCTCAGTTGGCTAAACATCCAACTCTTGGTTTTGGCTCAGGTCATGATCTCATGGCTTCTTGGGTTTGAGCCCTGCATCAGGCTCTGTGCTGGTGTTATGGAGCCTGCTTGGGATTCTCTCTCCCTCTCTGTCTGCCTCTTACCCACCTGTGCTGTCTCTGTATCAAATAAATAAATAAAACTTTCAAAATAAAATAAAACAAAAAGTCTTAAAAGTTTTTTATTAACTTTTACTAAAGATAAAAACTTATTTTGAGGTGTGGAAGACTCTCATACCTGGTGACATATGACTGGGCCAGTAGATGGAATGTTGCCTTAAACTGAAGTGGCTCATACCTTGTTAATGTTTAATGCCTTTGTGGTATTTTTAAAACAATGGCTTCTCATTTACTAATGGCAGTGAAAAGCGAAAGTACATTAAAATACCAATGTTAGTATCGTTGGCTATATTGCAATAGATGGAAACTACACACTTGATCATATTATTTTATAACCTATTCCCTGGTGTGCGTGTGTATGTGTGTGTGTACACACATACAGATAGCTATGGTGTCAATGTTGGGAAGAGGGGCCAGGGAGTTTCTGACCAATTTTGACTTGACTTGGAGTGTGCCATGATCTGACCTTATATAAGCTGTCTGATTAAGGCAAAGATATTGAGGCTTTACTCAAATAGAGAGATTGGATGCTGGGATAACAACTGGAAAGCCACCAAATTTATTGAAATTAAATGGTGCTTGTGGGAAAGAAAAAGGGTAGATAGATTGGGGCTTTGTGGCAGTAGAATCTACAAGGATTGGCAACTTTGATTTGATGGTAGAGAAAGGGAGATAATACTGCTGACTGACACTTTGAGCTGAGTCACTGGCAAGTTGCTGATTTATTTAATAGAAAGCCATGAGGCCCCAGTGCATGCTGAGGGGATGGCAGAGAGCTAAGTGGAATCAAAGGCTTGGGCTCAAAAGGGTTTTTTTTTTTTTTTTTTTTTTTAAAGCACTCTCTGAACATGTTTCCTATATTGGCTGAATGTAGTAGAATCTTCTACTGACTGGATGACAAAGAAGGAAGGGTCTTAAAATGTTCCACGTTCTCAAATCACTCTTCCAATAATTCTGTTCAACTATCCTCAGCAAAAAGGGAGAAGTCTATTGAAATGGTAGAATACTTGTATATTTTGTGTTTAGGACCTTGTTGCCCCCATTATATTTTCCTGTGGTATATTGAAACCTTAAAGGAAGTATTCTGTCAGAGTTTACTTATGACTTTTTCCCTTTTATGCTTATCAAGGTTAAAGAAAGGGATAATTTTTTTTTTTTTAATTTTACCTTGCAACTCTAAGGGATAATTAACTCAGGATTGCTTTCTTCTATGCGCTCCTTTTAGCTCTATTATTAGTCTGGACTTCAGAAGATAATAGGATCACAATCAGTAGTGCAAAATGAGTGTTCAGATTATGGCACTTGCTCCAGGAAAAAAATAAGAAAAATTTATTCAGATGAAAAAAGCAATCCATTAGATGGTTCCCATCGTATTTGGGAGGTATTTGATTTTTTTTTTTTTTTATTTTTGCCTTCTCACTAGTTTTCTGCTATTTCTCACCCTAAGTATATACCTGAACTTTCTGCTCTGTGGAATTTCTTGCATTTTTTATTCAGATGACAAACTTGGGCTTTCCACATTAATTCAGTTTTCACTCCTTAGTCATAATACACAAAACATCAAACTCTCATAAGGGAAATGTACAAATGCTGCATGGAACTTGGGAATAATGCTATAAACAAATTCATTGCCAAGAACTTATTGTCATGTTTCAAATGCAGAATTAATAACCTGTTCCAAGAGCACACATGCTATTCATCAAGGTTTTCCCCTGAGTCTGTATTTCCTCCCTCTACTGTCCCCACATTACTGAAGAATTCTGGAAACTGGAATTTTAAAAAAAAGTCTCACATTATCATATTTTTGAAATTGCTCTTGAGAATTTGTAACCTTGGCAAAGGTTAGTCACCTTTAGCCATTTTTCTCCCCAGGGCTTCTGATGAACAAGTCTGTTTTGCATGTGGCTTTTCTCTTCTCAGAGGTTTATGTAGCAAACATTACTGCCTATATTTATCTCACATCCCACAGAACTTAATTATTCAACTTTAATAACAACATGACTTCTCTGTGCTTTAACTAAGATGTATTTCTTGTGAAAAGAAAGAGTCAAATTGTTGAATGTTTTACTATGATTACGTACGTGTCCAAAATTGCATATTTAAGTCAATTGATTATATTTACCATTTTTTCCACTTCAGCAAACACGAAATTTAGATTAGGTAATTTTGGCTTTTTGGTAGATCTGCTAAACATGCGTATTTAAGATGATAAAATAATGCAGTAGGAGAAATATATGACAAAAAGCAAATTTTACATTGAGAAAGCAAATATCTATAATTAGAACTCTTTAAATTTTTCTAACAGACTATAAAGTTAACAGAACATGGGTTCTATCACATAGTAATTTTTTAAGGATTTACTATTGTGATACCGATAAGCAAAATCATACAAAATAAGAACAAGATGTATTGTACACATTCCTTTCAATTCTAATCTTTATAGACCTTATGTTGTTAAGTTACTTTCTTAATGACAAAATTTTTATGTATCAAATTTTAATATATCTGTATTTCTTCTTTTATTTAACTTTGGGACTTTTTATAATAATAGTAAGTGAAAAATATTAATTATACCTAAAAGAGCTTTTTAAATGTAGCATTCTTGGTATAATTAATAACACTTAACAAAGTTAATAATCATTTCTTTGCATAAAATTGAGTCTTATTGTCTTATTTCCATTATATAAAAACAGTTGATAAAGCATGTGACTTTATTGAAATTTTATTCTTCCACTGTTTTGGAAGGTAGCTATGCCCACTACTTACCACCAACACCGACTATTTTTCCACCTTTTTTTTTTTTAAGTTTATTCATTTGTTTTGAGAGAGAGAGAGAGCACAAGTAGGGTAGGGGCAGAGAGAGAGGGAGAGAATACCAAGCAGGTTCCACATTGTCCGTGCAGAGCCCTGTATGGGGCTCAAACTCACAAACTATGAGATTATGACCTGAGCCAAGATCAAGAGTCAGACACTCAACTGACTATGCCACCCAGGCATCCCTAATCTTCGACTTTTTGGAAAAATAATCTACTTTGAGTTATATCTACAGAGTACCAAATGAAGTTTAATTGGTTAATCACCTATATTACATTTGGCAATTTTATCCCAAATAAATATAATTGAACATTTGTTGGCTACTAAGCGATTTGCTGTGTTGGAACCAAGGTATTTGTTCTCCATGAAGATACTCTGCTTTTGATTACCAGATATACTACATAATTGTGAAGTATATCCATACTACAGTTTGTTCAGTATATTACACCTCAGTGTCTAATTTTGTATGAGACAAAATTTCTTAACTATTTTTTAATTTTATTTTGTTTACTTATTTATTTTTTGCTGCACAAAGCTTTATTGTTTACATTTGGTCCATGGCTTGGGGGAGGACTCCAGGGTGGTGAAAAAGCTGCCTAGTGTCTTCAAGGAGAGCCTCTGGCCAGAGCCCTGACACCTGGGGGATGCCAGAGGGCCATCTCAAAGGCTGCTGGGATCCAGAGGCTTCTAGCCCTGCTTGAGGGTGAGCCTTTTACTCGCCCAGCCCAGCCTGGGGGACAGAAAGCCTGAGGGGATTAGTCAGGCCTGTTTCCTTCATGAGTTTCACCTCCTCATCTAGAAAGTGATTCTCCAGGAAATCACAGAGATGGGCTTCTGCACGGGCAGAACCCAGGGCATGCAGATCCAAAAGGGCCTGGAATCCAGGGATTTAACCCACTCACCATGGGCCGGCTTCTGCACATCCCGGAAGAGGGCGAGGCCCCCCGCGCTGGATTTGCATCTTCAAGAGAGGCTCAGCGCCCTCCCTCTTTTCCTCAGCCACCTGGCCAGAGAAGTGGCCCACACCCTCCAGAGCCACATCGTCACGGTCGAAATAGAAGCCCAGGGAGAGGGTAGGTGTAGGAGGCCCGCAGGTGCATATTGACTAGGCCTCCAACTTGGTGAAGTAATTCTCAAGAATCTGGAGCGCCTGGTAATGAGGAGCTAAGTTAAAAATCGTGGGTTGGCTGGTCCCGGAGGCAGAGGGTGGACAAGAAGACTGCTTGAAGCTTGTGACTGAAAAAAAGGTTGGAGGGTGGTCAGAGGCTGTAGAAGGGGCGTCTCTGGGCCTGTTTGTCCAAACACTGTTGAAGCAGGAGACAGATCCATAGAACCGCAGGGCGCACTGCTTTTATTTTATTTGTTGAACTGAAAATTTAATAAAGGAGACAGAAAAATACCATTTCGTCTTATGTAAAGGCCCAGAGATTATTTATGCTATTACTTGGTTACTGTAACCATGCTATGCATTGAGAAATGCAGCCTATTGACATATCTGGGGGACACCTGGGTGGCTCATTCAGTTGAATGTCTGACTCTTGATTTCAGCTCAGGCCATTATTTCACAGTTCGTGGGTTCTAGCCCTGTGCTGGGCTCTGCACTTCCAGTGCAGAGATTCTCTCTTTCTCCCTCTCTCTGCCCCTCCCCCACTTGTGCTCTTTCCTCTCTCAACATAAATAAGTGAACACTTAAAAATAAATTATTTAGGAAGCATATTTTATAGCTAGTTATTACTTAGTGCCTAGGTCTAAATAATGGCATCTCCTACATGGGGAATCAGATTCCTCTCACTCACCGACCATGCAAAAGATGGCTCACTGTTCAGGGGAGAGGAATACAAATTTGGATCCAGACAAACTAGAATTCGAACCCAGGACACAATATTTATCAGCTATATGGCCTTACATATGAGTGATCAAAACTCTGAGCTTCAGTGTTCTCATACTTAAAATATGTATCATAATGTCTATGTGTTGTGGTTTAAAGAATGAAGTTGTGGATGTAAATTGTTTGGTAAAATAACTACCTAGGATATAAGAAACACTCAGTAAATGATAGCTCTTCATTTTTCCAAAGGTCAGTGTAATTTCTTCAAATATAAAGATGATAACACTGACCCACCATCAGAATTACTGTCACACTCAGAGAAAACTCAGAGAAAAAGATTCAGAAGATTATATTTAGCTGTTCAAACTGCCCGACGTGGTTGCCTTCTTTGACCCAGGCTATAATTTAAGCCAAGTTAACTTTACACTGTTAAAAGTATGAACTAATTGTGCCTGTCAAAGCAAGTTCTTCAAGAAAAGAGAAAGCCACCTTTCCCCTTTTTGAGAGAAGGGAGAGGGAAGGGAAAAGCAGAGAGTCTCTTGAGGTAAGTGTGCCAGTTTGCTTCTGGCTAAAAGTTAATTAGTTGTCTCTGTTCTCAACTCTGAGCCCTGAGAAAAGTGGAAAACTGGTGTTCTCTATTCAGGTAACTTTTAAATTATACAAATTGTACCCATGTTAGGCTTTCTTCAGATTATAGACGTGGGGTTTTTAAAATTTCATTAATATCAACTGATTTCATATTCTAAGCTTAATGAAAGAACAATGAAAAGCTATAAATGTTGGCTAGTTTTTTTCTAAAGACTGCTTTTGAGTTGTATGGAGTCAAGTCTAGTGAGGTATTCTATGCCTGCATTAGGGAAATAAGATTTTTAAATGTTTTTCTAAAACTAACTTGACCGTCTTCAACTTCTTGGCTGAAAGATGTATTAATCGTAATTACTTAAAATAATATCGTATATTATATAGCCTGCCAAGCCTTCATTAGTAAGGAAAATCTTAAATTTTGCTTAACACTGACATTTCAAAAATAACACAGTCTTCCATCACTAAAATTTCATTTTTATTTGATGTTATATAACAACATCAAAAATAATCTAATTTTTCTTATTTTAAATCATTATGTTTTATAACTGTGTGTACTTTGCTGAAAAAATTGTAAAAATGAATTGATTTTTTTATGGGGCTTAGGTAATTTGTTCCCGGAATGTTTGAGATTGTATTATGGCAAGATAAGAAGGTACTGATAGCTACATTGCAGGTGATGCTGTCTTTATAGGTTAGCTGTAATTAAAGACATTGGTTACTAAATTTTACAGTTTTCAAAGCCAGTTTCTAAAAATAAAAATATTTACTCTGTACATTTACAGAGGAATCATATTCTGCATTGAATTCCCAAGATAAAGAGATACATTGCTTAAGGCACTAGAGCCATAAAGTAGAATTTATGTTGAGAGTCTTGGTTTTTTTCTAGAGTGTCTGACCATTGTTATCTTAATTCAGCAAGTATCCAAGGCCAAAAAAACTTGTTTTGGTTGTGTTGAGACTCGAGTGATAAAGACAAGTAAAAATTAAAAGCTAAATGTTAATTGTGGTAGTTTTCCATTTATATTTCTTTTGAGCCCCAATTAAGTGTCAATCACTGATTGATGATTTTGCAATTGAAATTTGGAGCTAGTAGGAATTTTGAAGAACATCCCATTATGTATGAGAAACGCAGTCCAGAGTGGAAAGTAACCAAGCTACTGGGAGAGCTGTGTTACTACATACTCAGGGGGTGGGGGGATGACAGTGGCTTATTAGTCAATATTTATACTGTTTTTGAATGGGAAATCATATTTTGGTCCTTAAAACATTTTTTAAAAATTAAACATTCTTTTTTTTTTTTTTTTAATTTATCTTTGAGAGAGAGAGACAGAGTGAGCGGGGGAGGGGCAGAGAGAGAAGGGGAGACACAGAATCTGAAGCAGGATCCAGTCTCTGAGCTGTCAGCACAGAGCCCAAGTTGGGGCTCAAACTCACAAACTGTGAGATCATGACCTGAACTGAAGTTGGACACTCAACTGACTGAGCCACCCAGGCGCCCCAGTCCTTAAAACCTTTTTATTTGGAGGTCTAGCTAAAGAAGCACCAACATTATTTAGGGAATCATTTTCTAGTGATATTTTCCAGATTTACCCTTGGCATTGCTAACATTTGTGTATGCATTTACTATAATGTATAGAGTCCAGTCCTTCTCTCTGTAAATGGATTTGTTTAGGTACATTTAAGTTCTCAAGGTTAGAGAAGAGAGTGTTGCCAGTACTCAGTTTGAGACACAATAAAACCATACCAGCAGGTTCCATATAACTTAATGTTTAAGTGGCAGTAGTTTCACTAATTAAAGAAATTTAAAATATGAGCAAAATAAAACTATACAGATAAATATGAAGTATCTTTATTTAAAGTTTGAAACAATCTGCATGCTATCCAAAGATAAAACAAGTGTTTGACTTATGATTAAAAATTAAGTTTTGAGGCCCGAACAGTTAAGACAGTGGTTTCTTAAAGTGGGGTATGTATAAATTACTTATATTTTTTAGTAGGCTCTTCTATTCACCTTTTATTGTTAGATATTCAGATATTCAGAACCAGGGTTGCACATAATATGTAGGTACTTTTTCCAATTCGCTGTATCCATTGGATATCCGCCTACTTGGTTTTCCTTTGAGAATATACATATCAAGTTACCATCAAAAAGTTTGTCTGTTCCTTTAGCCCATAATCAGATATACTCCATGAATTGCTGAAAAGTTCACTAAGGCCCTTTGGCAGTTACCTATAGATATTAACACACACACACACACACACACACACACACACACAAGATCTATCTCAAAGGGAAACAGAATACCAATACTTTCAATTCTGTAAAGGGTAGGTGTCAGAAAACCTAGCTCAAAGCCTCAGCATCATAGTTAACTTGCTTTTCAGTCATGGGTAAATCACATAACTTGTAATAGTCTCTGTTAAGTGAGTTATAAATGGGGGTTGTAGCAATAATAGTAGTGTTTCCTTCACTTACTTAGTATGAGAATCATGTGAATTTATATAAAATGTTACCTGGTAGACCATAAATCCTTGCTGAGCACTTTCTAGGGCTACTATAACAAAGTACTACAAACTAGTACTTGGATAAAAATAACAGAAATGTATTCTCTATATTTTGGAGACCTGAAGTCTTGAAATCAGAGCCTTGGCTCCTCTGGGTTTTCTTGGAAGCTTCTAGGAAAGAATCCTTCTTTTCTTTTTCTACCTTCTGACAGGCTGTGGCAGCATTACCCCAGTCTATGTCTCTGGCTCACACGATTCTTTCTGTGTCTTCACATGGCCGTCTTCTCATAAGGACACGTGTCAAACTGGATTAGGAGTCCACCCTACTTAAGCATAACCTTATCTTAACCATTTACTTCTGCATCGGCCCCAGTTTCAAGTAAGGGCACATTCTGAAGTATTGGAGGTTAGGACTTAAATGTACTTTTTTTTGAGGGACACAGTTCAAATAACACTCTGCCTCTGACCCTCCCCAAAGTCATGTCCTTCCCCATGTAAAATACATTCACCCAATCCCGGTATCCTCTGAAGACTGAACCATTCTGGCATTGACTCTTAAGTCCACATTCTATCCAAATCCAATGGGTGGGACTTGGGGTATACCTTAGGGGCAAAATTGCTCTCCATTTGTGGACCTGTGAAGTCTAGCAAGCCAGTCATCTGCTTCCATGTTACAACAGTAGGACAGATATAGAATAGATATTCCTTCCTTCCCCTTCAAAAAGGGATAAATTGGAATGATAGAAGGGTCACTGGTCTAAAGCAAGTTTGCAACTTAGCAGAGCAAGTGCCATTAGGATTTAAGGCTTGAGAAAATTCTCTCTGGCTCCATGCTCTGTCCTCTGTATCCGTCAGGCCTTTGTATCCGTCAGGGTTCTACAGAGAAACAAAACTGAGAGATTAATTTTAGGGACTTGGCTTATCAGTTAGAGGTGCTGGCAAGGCTGCAATCTGCAAGGGTGCTAGCAGGCTGGAAATTCATGCAAGAGTTGATATTTCAATCTTGAGTCCAGAATTCATAGGGCCCGGCAGCAGGCTAGAAACTCCGATAGGATTTGTATGTTACAGTTTTGAGGTAGAATTCATTCTTCTTTGGAAAACCTCCGTTTTTACTCTTAAGGCCTTCAGCTGATTGGATGAGGCCCACCCGTGTTGTGAAAGGTAATTTTCATCACTTAATTAAAGTCAGTTGGTTATAAATGTTGATTATATCTACAAAACACCTTCATAGCAATTATCTGGACTGTTTGACCGACCAAACAACAGGCACTGGAACCTCGCCAAGTTGATGCATAAAATTAACCATCACAGAAAGGAAGTATAGGAAGTATATGGAGAAGCACTTGATTTTTTAAAATCTTTTTGCTAAGTGTTTGTTCTTTTTTTTTTTTTAGATAAAAGTTGACTGGGAATTTGGAAATTTTCTAGGGAAACTAATACTTCCACTTTTTATCTTTTGCCTTTTCAGCCTTCATTCCTTCTTTTAAGTCTTTTATGACTTATTCTCAGTGTGATTTGGAGTGCCAAAAGTTGAGAGAGACCTGAATCCACATATAGTGCATTTTCTATCTCCCACCAAACCAGATAGTTGTGTTAAAATAACTTAACTATTTTCTTGTAGCTTTTTATTATTTACAGTGTGCCTCTACATCTATATCATTTTGTACATTATTTTTTAAGTTTATTTTTATTTAATTTGAGAGAGAGCCAGAGGGATAGAGAATTCCAAGCAGGCTCCATACTGTCAGCACAGAGCCAAATGTGGGGCTCGAACTCCCACGAACTGGGAGATCATGACCTCAGCCAAAATCAGGAGTCAAGATGCTCAACTGACTGAGCCACCCAGGCGCCCTGTCATTTTGAACTTGTCAGGCACTCTGCAGCCTCAGGGCCTTTGCGTGTGTTCTTCCCTTTACCAAGAACTCTTTCCTCCAGACAACTTTTTATCTTGTACTCACACCTTTTTACATCTTTTCTTAAAGGTGACTTTCTCAGTGAGGCTCTCTTATGCAACACCTTCTGCTATGGGGTTTAATATTGTAGCAATCCACCCTCACTCCTCCACGTCTCCCTTGTAGGTTTCATTTTACTGCAGAATGGTTGTCATCATGGGGAATGCTTCACATTCACTTACTTATTCCTTGTCTGCTTCCTCCTCGTTTTCTTCTGGAACATAAACTCTTTAAGGGTAGGAATATTAATCTCTTTTGTTTACTGCTTATATCCAGTGCCTAGAATGGTGCCGAGGACACAGTATGTACATAATATAGTTATTGAGTGAATAATTAATTACTTAAGGACTGATAGTTCATAGACACAGAGGGACACCCATGTTACTCTCCCTTCCTGTGGCTCCCCTTTTTCCCTTACCTGCTCCCTGTAATAATGGCCTTGCTGAATTTGAGGGTTAGCCTTCTCACTTATCATTTTATACTTTACTGTATATATATATTTATTTATATTTTGTTATATTTGTTGTATTTTATTCTACTTATTTATGTTTTATCATTATATTATATATATATATATATTTTATGCTGTTTTATGAGTTATCAGGCCTCATGTATTGGGATCATACTGAATTAGTCCTTTTGCCACATGCTTTATCTGAGGTGGCTCAAACGGATAGCTTTCACTCATTCAATTTAACTCTGTATATTCCATTCCATGAATATATATATACTTTATTCTTTCTGTTTATCTTTTTTTTTTCAATTTTTAATTTAAATTCCAGTCAGTTAACATACAGTGTAATATTAATGTCAGGTATAGAATTTAATGATCCATCACGTATATACAACACCCATGTTATCACAGGTGCCCACTTTAATACCTGTCACCTATTCTACCGATACCTGTAGAATCCTTTCCAGTAACCCTGTTCTCTAAAGTTGAGCCTATTTCCTGGTTTGCCTTTCTTTGCCTCTGTATTGATCTGTTTTGTTTCTTAAATTCCATATGTGAGTGATTATATATGGTATTTGTCTTTGACTGACTTAGTTTGGTTAGCATAATACACTCTAGCTCCATCCATGTCATTGTAAATGGCAAGATTTCATTCTTTTTGATGGCTGAGTAATACTCTAGTGTGTGTGTGTGTGTGTGTGTGTGTGTGTGTGTGTGTCTAGATGTATATCTATCTATCTATCTATCTATCTATCTATCTATCTATCTACCACCTCTTCTTTCTCTAATCATCAGTTGCTAGACACTTGGGCTCTTCCCATAATTTGGCTATTGTTGATAATGCTGTTATAAATATCAGGGTGCACATACCCCTTCAAATTAGTACTTTTGTATCCTTTGGGTAAATACCTAGAAGTGCAATTGTTGGATTGTGTGGTAGTTCTATTTTTAATTCTTTGAGGAACCTCTACACTGTTTTCCAGAGTGGCTGTACCAGTTTGCATTCCCACCAACAATGTAAGAGAGAGTTCCTCTTTCTCAATATGCTCACCAACACCTATTGTTTCCTGAGTTGTTCATTTTAGTCATTCTGACCAGTGAGAGATGGTATCTCATTATGGTTTTGATTTGTATTTCTCTTATGATGAGTGATGTTGAGCATCTTTTCATGTATCTGTTAGCCATCTGGATGTCTTCTTTGGAGAAATGTCTATTCATGTCTTATGCACTTTTTTTAACTGAAATATTTGTTTTTTAAGGTGTTGAGCTTGATAAATTCTTTATAGATTTTGGATACTAACCCTTTATCAGATTTGTCATTTGCAAATATCTTCTCCCATTCCATCGGTTGCCTTATAGTTTTGTTGTTTCCTTTGCTGTGCAACAGCTTTTTATTTTGATGAGGTCCCAATAGTTCATTTTTGTTTTTGTGTCCCTTGCCTCCAGAGACGTGAATAGTAAGCAGTTGCTATGTCTGAGGTCAAAGAGGTTACTGCCTTTGTTCTCCTCTAGGAATTTGATGGTTTCCTGTCACACATTTAGGTTTTTATCCACTTTGAATTTATTGTTGTGTATGGTGTAAGAAAGTGGTCCAGTTTTATTCATCCAGTTTCATTCTTTCACAGTAGGTGCTGTCCAGTTTTTCCAACACCATTTCTTGAAGAGACTGTCTTTTTTTTTTTTCCATTGGATGTTCTTTCCTGCTGTTTTGAAGATTAGTTGGCCATATAGTTGTGGGTTCATTTTTAGGTTTTGTAACCTGTTCCATAGATCTGTCTGTTTTTGTGCCAGCACCATACTGTTTTAATGACTACAGCTTTGTAATATGGCTTGAAGCCCAGAATTGTGATGCCTCAAGCTTTACTTTTCTTTTTCAAGATTGCTTTTGGTATTGGGAGCCTTTTGCGGTTTCACAAAAATTTTAGGATTGTTTGTTCTAGCTCTGTATAAAATGCTGGTGGTATTTTGATAGGGATTGCATTAAATATGTAGATTGCTTTGGGTAGTATAGACATTTTAACAAGAATATGCATACTTTAATTACCTGATCTTTTATTTATATACATTTAACTTGTTTCCAATTTTTTAAAAACTCTATTTCCAGGTAGCTATAAACATTCTTTATGTATCTTCTCCTGCACAAACGTGTACCTAGGAGAGGAATTGATGATTGTAAGATATGCAGAACTTCAACAAGCTTTTTCCAAAATGGAGAAGAGTTCCTGATGTTCCACATCCTGTGCTTGTTGGAAATCTGTAGCAATCTAGATGGAAGCCGTGGCCTAGCTTTGTTTGACTTTTGTTGCCCAGTTCTGCCTGTGTCTCATTGGCTCTAATGTAAGGAAATACTGTCCCGGTTGTGGTGGGCAACAGTTTGCTTTTCTCTCTCTCCACTCAGGAGGAACTGAGGGAATAGAAGATAGGCCTACACCGGCACCTGGCTTACATCAGTGGACAAGTCTCTAATCTCTGATCTTGCATGGAACACTTGCTCAAGTTCTTCCTTCTGTTGTAGAGAACTTGAACTTTTGCTTCAAAAGTTTCCAGATTCCAGCAGACTCCGGTTTCAAGACATTGTGCTTCTGGTCAGTACAGCTGTTTGTTGTTGTTGTTATTGTATTGTACATTGTATTGTTGTTTGTTGTTCTTATCATCATTATCATCATCATTTAGGTTAGTTATTTGCTTTGGTTTTCTCTTTTAAGATCTAATTTTTCATCTTCATGTGTTTGCAGCAGACAGGTTATATCCAAATGCAAATTTACAGAAATATCTTCATCTGTTAGCTGACTTTTGGCTAAGGTTGGATAGCAAATAATTAAGACTGAAGTGGCTGGTGGTTCTGTATCACCTATTATAATAAGATAGATCCACTTTGTATTCTAATTCTGTGGGTTGCAAAAATGCCATTATTATATAAAACTCAGAGCCTTGCTTGTATTTTTACCGAGAGGAAAGATGTGCCATCTCTGTATCAATATGGTTCTTCAAGAGTACTTTATAGTAGTCCAAAGACTTTAATTCAAATGCAGTTTTGGATCTAGTCATCTATTTGAATCAAAGCTTTAATAAAGCTGCAGAATTCTGCACTCTGAAGCATGAAAGGGTTGACTCTGACCTGGGATGTTTTGTAGGCAGGAAGTTTCCATTTCTATCACCTCTATCATAAAATAACTTACAAGGCTCTTATAAAATTTAGAATTTTGAGCAGTGTAATAAGCATGTCAGGATCATTTTGCTATATAATACTCCCACATATAATAAAGCTAACCTGTTGGATAGAATTTTTAGCATTTTATAGCTGTAGAAGAACAGCTACCAAAAATGATAAGTTAGGTTTGGCATAATTAATACTGAGCTGTTCTTTCAGACAGTAATCGTCAATAGGTTCAGTTGTTTCTTGAGGCTACTTCTGAAATATTCTAGTAAGACCATGTCATCAACATAGACAGAATAAACATTGAAGGTAAGAATCCAGGAATGTTGAATAAAATTAAACCTAATTCAGTAAAGTGATGCACTGTTACTTAAAGACTAGACAAGTTTCTAGCAAATGTGGGTGCTTTTTGTTGTTGTCTTTTTTTTTTTGTCTACTGGTAGTCCTTAGTGGTTTTTTTAGCAATAAAACATTTCATATGAGTGTTGAATTAACACATACATTTTTCCTTCGTGTAAGTTAAAATTCTGTGGACTAGGAGGACAGCCACAAAAATGGAAAACAGTTGTAACATCCATTTCTGATCCATTACACAGAACTTAATTTTGGAAACACATTATAAGTGTTTTATAAGATAAAACTGTTTTTCATTCTGTGTATTAGTTCTTCTAAGTGATTTTAGTCTGTTTTGAATTTTGCTCTGCTGTTTTCTGGAGCATCGTTGGTTAGCTATCAGAAAGAGGGAGTCGACTTTACCTGTTAGTTTTACAAGTGTACTAGCATCTCTCCTACCAAGAATCTGTGCATAATATTCCTCAGTTTTAGCTTTTTCTTATTTCTTTTTTTAGATGTTTATTTATTTTTGAGAGAGAGCACAAGCAGGGGACGGGCAGAGAGAGAGAAGGGGGCAGAGGATCCAAAGTGAGGGAGTCTCTGTATTGATAGCAGCAAGATCCATGTGGGGCTTGAAACCACAAATCATTAGATCATCACTTGAGTCAGAGTCAGCCACTCAATTAACTGAGCCACCCACGCATCCCCCCAGCCCCTTTCCAAATAGTCTCCATGCCCAACGTGGGGCTTGAACTCTCAACCCTGATATCAAGAGTTGCATGCTCTACCAACTGAGCCTGCCAAGTGCGCCCAAAATATTCTTGTTGGATTATTTTTCTCTTTTCTTTTCACTTGACTATTCACATACATCAGTAAAGTCTCAACCAAAATAGATTTATAATCTCTTCAGGCTGGTATGATTATACTTACTCATGCAATAGTTAATAGACAATTTTTTTCCTATAGACTGTTTTTTTTTTTTCCTCAGCTAGAGTTTGACGAGAGAATTACCCTTGTTGTCATAAGTCTTAGAATGGATTGCATTAACTTACTGCCTATACACTGAGGTACATAATGTTTATGTAACATACTTGAGACAATTGAGAATATAGTCACTCAAGTCATTTCAATATTGGCTGGTTCAGATCATTGCAGTTGAGAAAAGCTGCCACAGGGTATTATATTTCCTCCCTTTTTTATTGTTATCTCCCAAAGAATTACAGACTGTGAATGCATGGGCTGCATCTTGTTCCATTGTTGTACCCCTAATTTTATCCTATTGAACTCTTTCCATGTAGTTGTTTGATAAATATTTGTGAATTAAATGCTAGAATGAAGGAATCTTCTTTTGGCAGAACTTTGATAGTAGAATGATTTAAAGTAATCATTAATTCATATCACAGTGTCCAAGGAGGAACATGTGGCCCTAAGTCACATATAAAGTAGTGTTAGTATTTGAAAGGCCTGGTGAGGTGGGGAGAGCAGTAGTAATCTGTGATTATAATTGTCTCAGACTGATTATCAAGTAAGACTGATCCTAAGCAGTCAGGTTATTTTACTCATGAATTAAGTTAGTCTGGATCAATAAGGACAAAGATGGGACAAGGCCACATGTCTCTCATTACTCAGCAGACTACCTCACACCCTTTTATAGGATAGTGATGATGGGGGTCCAGAACACAACAAGAAAGAAGGGGCTCACATACGCAAATGGTTTTGAAGTCTCTGCTTGTGCCATATTTGCTATTATTCCATTGTCCATAATGTTACAGACCGAATATTTGTGGGCTCCCCCGCCTTCAATCCATTTATTCAAACTCCAAACTGATGTAATGGTATTTGGAGATGGGGCCTTTGGGAAGTAACTGGGTTACAAGTATCCGGACAAGGTCTGATGGAATTGTTGCCTTTATACAAAGAGAAATCAGAAAGCTCGGTATCTCTGTCCGCACACATGCATTAAGAAAAGGCCATGTGAGAACACAAAAGGCGGGTTTCTCCCAAAAAGCCAAGAAGGTTCGCACCAGAATTAGACCATGCTGGAACCCTGATTTCATACTCTGTATGACTAATACATAGACAGTAAGTCACATTAGCCAAGCCCAGAGTAAATGTGAAGAGGAACTATTTAGAGAGGTATATACAGGGAGGGGAATATTTTCTAGGCAATTTTGCATTATTACCACTTTTGCATCATGGTCTTTAAATAAATATGATGCATGATGTGATAAAATTTATGTAGGTATCATAAATTAATGAATTATGTTTCTTTGGATATGAAACATTCTTTAAAAACTCCAAAAGCTAACCCTTTAGAAAAAATGATCTGGAGTCACATATTCTGATGCTATTCAGTGCTTATATGTCACGCAATTGCTTATTAAGTATACTTCAGGACTATTATGTGTTTTACTAGTTTTGCGGGCTGTCTCATACTTTCCGATGGATATATACATGAGACCAAATGACAATGCAGACTACGTATTCATTAAATCCACCTTCACATAATCTGTTCAAAATTTAAAATTTCTATTATTTCATTGCCAATTGACCTTGAGACAAATTGTCAAGAAATTTATTAGGGTAACAGCATGAATATTGTGTTCTCAATGCCTCCTGGGTAAAATATGACTCATGGCTTTCTTGCTTCTGAAATGATTAAGCCTCAAACTTGAAGTTGACAGCAGAGTCATTGTACAGATTGATGTTCTCAATGACTAACATTTGACAGAGTTTGCTTCTGATTTATTATGCTTCTAGATAAAAAACAATTTACCTCATTTTTTAGTATTTTGACTATGCGCTTTCACTAATTGGATAAAAAATTCAATTTCTTTTATATTGAGGACATGTGCATTTTAAATAATCTAATCATTTTAAATTAAAGCTTTATTTTTTAGAAAGTAAAGTTTCATTGTGTTTTTAAGTATGCTGACATGGTCCTGCTCTTTTTTTTTTTAAATGGCAAGTAGCTCCTGAGGTGTCTTTCTTTCTTTCTTTCTTTCTTCCTTCCTTCCTTCCTTCCTTCCTCCCTCCCTCCCTCCCTCCCTCCCTTCCTTCCTTTCTTTTTTAATTTCACCTATCAGTAAATCTAATACTTATATAAAAATCTGTTTACTAATTATTGGGATTTTGCTACAATTACTATTTGAGTACAGCAAATGTACTTAAAAAACAATCATGGATAATTAGGTACAGCCCTCACTAACTGAGCTTGTAATTTCTGGAAAATAGAAAACTAAGAAATCACCTTTTCTTCTCAAGAGTACTTTCAACTACTAAAATGTTATAAATTTATTTTTTAAAGGATTAAAGTATTTCCCAATGAAAAGGAAACAAAATGCAAGAAATGGAGGGAAGGAAGATAATATACAATTTCTACAGAGTTTTCATCTACTAAGAAGACAAAATAACATTATTATTCCTATATATTTTCTTTATCACTTAAATATATGTGATAAGTAGAAAACATTTTAAGTAATATTTACATAAGTTATAATGCATATTGATATAATAAATATCCAGAAACCTACCATTCAGCTGGAGAATTCGCTAGAAACATCCCTTAAAATGACTTTATTCCCGTCCTGTCTCCTCCCCAACCTACTCCCAAAGGAGGTAACCATTACTCTAAACTTTGTATTGATCCACTGTGTGTGTCTCAGCTTTATTGAGATAGAACATCATGTTAGATGTTGTGTAAAATATACAATGTGGGGATTCTTAAGTTTATTTATTTATTTTTAGAGAGAGCAGGGTAGGAGCAGAGAGAGAGAGAGAACAAGAGAGAGATAGAGAATTCCAAGCAGGCTCCTCACTGTCAGTGTGGAGCTGGGCATAGGGCTCCATCTCACAAATGGTAAGATCATAACCTGAGCGGAAATCAAGAGTTGGACACTTAACCGTCTGAACCACACAGGAGTGCCTTCAATGTGATGATTTGATACATTTAAATATGGTAAAATAATTACCACAATAGGAGTGGGTTACACCTCCATCACCTCATATAATTGCCATTTTTATTTTGTGGTGAGAATATTTAAGATCTATTTTCTTAGTAACTCTGAAGTATATAATAAAGTTTTGTTAACTATACTCACTATGCTCTATATTAGATCCCCAGAACTTATTCGTCTTATCACTAGATGTTAGTACCCTTATTTAATATCTCTCCAGTTCCCACATCCCTCACCCTGTAGCAGCAACCATTCTACTCTGTTTCTATGAGTTTAGTGTTTTTAGATTCTGCATATGTGAGGTCATACAGTATTTTTATCTTTGTCTGATTTATTTCACCTATCGTAATGCCCTCAAGGTCCATCCATGTTGTCATAAGTGGCAGAATTTCCTTGTTTTAATGATTGAGTAGTATTTCATTATTTGTCTGTATATATGTGTGTGTATCTGTGTATATGTGTGTGTATATGTATCAAAGATATATATATCTTTGTTTTACAGTTTGAAATTAGAAGTATGATGCCTCAGCTTAGTTCTTTTTTTTCTCAAGATTGCTTTGGCTAGTCAGGGTTTTTGTGGTTCTATAAGAATTTTAGGATTGTAATTGTCTATTTATTTAAAAATGCCATTGATATCTTGATAGAGATTGCAGTAAATCTTTAGGTTGCCTCAAAATTATTAATTCTTTTACTCTACTGCAGGTATTTTTTCACTAATTTCTATCTTCTTCAATTTATTTCACCAAATCTTACAGTTTTTAGTGCACTGATCTTTCACCTCCTTGGTTTAATTTACTCTTAAGCATTATATTATTTTGATGTAAGTGGGATTTTGTTCTTAATGTTTTTCAGATAGTTTATTGGTAGTGCATAGAAATACAACTGATTTCTGCATATTGATTTTGAATCTTGATTAATTTTAAGTTTGTAGATGAATTATTTAGGATTTGCTATGTATAAATTCATATCATCTGTAAATAATTACCACAGTAGGGGTAATTTCTTCTAATATGGATGCCTTTTATTTCTTTTTCTTGCCTCATAGCTCTGGCAAGGACTCTCAGTACTATTGAATAGAAATGATGAGAGTGATATCACTGTATTGTTCCTGGTCTTAGAGGAAGCTTTCACTTTTCCTCTGTTTAATATGATGTTAGCTCTGGGATTATCATATATGGCCTTTATTATGTTGAAATTCACTCATTCTAATTTCTTAAGAGTTTTTATTATGCAAAGATGTTGAATTTAGTTAAATGCTTTTCCTACCTTACTGAGAAGATCATATGATTTTTATCTTTCATTCTCTTTATGTGGTGTATCACATTTATCGATCTGTGTACATTGAACTATCCTTGCATGTTAGGGATAAATCCCACTTGTTCATGGTTTGTGCTGTTGTATTTGTTTGCTAGTGTTTTGTTGCAAATATTTACGTCTATGTTCATCAGGGAATTTGATGTTTAATTTTTTTTTTTTTATAGTGTCCTTATATTACTTTGGCATCTGGCTGGTGCTGGTCTCATAGAATAAATTTGGAAGTGTTCCCCTTTTTTTTCAACATTTTGAAAGCATTTGCGAAGGATTGACATTAATTCTTTTTAAACATTTGTTAGAATTTAGTACTCAAATGATCTTGTTCTGGCCTTATTTTTTGTTGTTGTTGGGAGGTTTTGATTACTTATTCAATTGCGTTAATTGTTATTAGTCTGTTCAGATTTTCTGTTTGCTCAAGATTCAGTTATATTAGGTTGCATATTTTTGGGAATGTGTCTATTTCTTCTAGTTTATCCTTTTTGTTGGCATATAACTTTTTATAGTGGTGTTATGATCCTTTGTATTTCCATAGTATCAGTGGTAATGTCTCTTCTTGCATTTCTTATCTAATTTATTTGAATGTTCTCTTTTTTTATCCTGGTCTAGCCAAAGATTTGTCAGTTTTGTTTATCTTTTCAAATAAGCCAGCTTTTAGTTTCATTGTTCTTTTCTATTTTTTCTGGTCTCTAACTTATTTCTGCTCTAATTGTTGTTATTTCTTTCTTTCTGATAACTTGGAGCTTATTTTGTTCTTCTTTTAGTTCCTTGAGGTTTAAAGTTAGTTTATTTTAGATATTTCTGTTTTCTTGATGTAGATGTTTAAGCTATAAACTTCCCTCTTAGATATCTTTTACTGCTTCCCGTAAGTTTTGGCATGTTGTTTTTCCTTTTTTTTTTGTTTCAATTTTTTTTAAGTTTATTTATTTTGAGAGAGAGTGTATGAGCAGGGGAGGGGCAGAGAGAGAGCGTGAGAATCCTAAGTAGGCTCTACACTGTCAGTGCAGTGCTCAATCCCACGAACCATGAGATCATAACCTGAGCCAAAATCAAGAGTCAGATGCTTAACTGACTGAGCCACCCAGGCTCCATTACTATAGCTATATCTATAGCTCCATTACTTATTTTTCCCTTCTTGTTGTCATCTTTTATGAATTGGTTAGTTTTCATAATGGAATGCTTTAATTTCCATCTCTTTATCTTTTGTGTATCTTCTATAGGTTTTTGCTCTGTGGTTACCATCAGGCTAACAGAAAACATTTTATAGATATAATGGTCTATCTTATGCTGATAACAACTTAATTTCAATTGCATGTAAGAACTCTACTCCCCTTCTCCTCACAGTTTATGTTTTTAATGTCATAATTTACCTTTTTTATGTTGTATATTCATTAAATTATTATAGCTATTATTATTTTTAATAAATCTGACCCTTTGTCTCCCTGGATACTGTTTTCTCATGTCTTTTGTAGATTACTGCAATAGAATTTAACTACTTTTAAACCATCTCTTCAATCACCTTCTTCTCTACCCTATATCTAGGATTATTTTCTAAAATGGAAACTAACTAAATCATCCCCTTTCTCAAAAAGCAGAACACAAGTCCCCATACTCCAAGGTGAATAGACTCTATGCCCTTTCACCTAACTTGTCCCCAACTATATCATGATGTCATGCTGTCTCTTATTTCTGGGACATACCAACTGATATATTTTCTTATCATCTGTTACTACTCCCTATCCCACCATGCCCCAGTCCATCTCAGGAGTGGATGCCATTTATATTTCAAGACCCAGCTCACTCAGGTTATTGTGACTTCAACTACTCTTGAGAGAATTCCTTAACTATCAGCATGTAGTCCCAGTTTTCCCAATCTTTCTCCATAGACATCTGAATTTACCCATTTAATAATGTTTATCATACACTGTTGTAATCATCTACTTCATAATTTGCCTCCTCGACAGAGTTATTTCATAGGTCAGAGATAATATTTTGTGTCTTAGTCATCTTTGTATTTCTAATGCCTGGGATAAAATGAGATATCCAGTATATGTTAAATGAGTGAATGAATGAATCAACACTGGAAACAAGACGATATGAAAATACAGTGTTCTGTCTTGATTTTGTCATAAGGGCAGACAATTAGAATGAAGGAAGAGGCTTACAAGGCATATCTCCAGGAATGAGAACTCAGGATAGAAATTCATTTCCACTTTAATTACCATCTCAGAGACAGGCAAAATCTGTAATTGAAGACCAGCACAGTTGATACTCTGTAAGCTATAGAACTTACACATGTATATAATGTTTACTATCGCCCTCTGTTTCCCCACAGTGATGATTCATAATAACCCCCAAAACAAAGGAGTTTTCTGCCTGACTTTAGGACTGTCAAGAAACTAAAGGTTTAGGGACACTATCCCACTTTGCAGTCAAGACTGTAAGAGTAGAGCTTTTAGAAAAGACAGAGAGACAACAGACAAGAAGATTAGAAAACAGGCTAGGTTCTGGGGACCCACAGCCAGGAAAGAATGAAGCAGGGGGTAAATGAGTTGATCTTTAGAGGTCCCCAAAGCCCTGGGGCTGAATGGGCCAGAAACTGGGGGGCACTTTCCAATATAAAGTTTTCCAGATAACCGTTAACTATATTTGGAAAACAACTTTGAACATCATAGAGATTATATCTAGTCTTATTTCTCTTAGACTGAGGATGAGTTATCTTTATTGCAATTATGTTTTGGATTGAGAAGTCAGGGAGAGAAGAAGGCTCTTTTGCTTCTACTATTTAGAAAGAAGTGAAACAAAAATTCCTCCATATTTTATTTCCCTACCTACTTTATTTGCAAACTCATTTTTTGTTTGTTTGTTTCTATCCCACCCTTGAAAGATGAATCTCTATCATAATACCTGTTTATTTTCCTTTTTACAAGGTATCAGTCTGTAGTATTTTGTCTATATGTATAACATTCTCTTTGCCTCTCTCTTCCACTAGAATATGCAACCATGGGTGGGGATTTGTTTTGTTCAGCACTGTAGCCACTGCACTTGGCACACAGTCGGCTTTCAATGGATACTTGATGAAGATTAACTGAATATGGAGTCAGATTGATATTAATAATTCCAGTTCTTCTGACTCTTCACCTTTCACTTTTTTATAAGGACTTTGAATTCTCTGAAAAATCCTGCATCACATATTCCTGGGAACCACATGAGATCAGAAAGAGATCAAATAAGGTTTTCCACTACTGCTTCTCACCATTGCTAATGCCCTCTATGGAAACAACAAAAACAAAACATTACCTATGGAAAAGACCTTGTCTTCTGGTAATCTAAAAGCAATTGACAACTGAGGCCCAAAAGCTAAGATGCAGGCAGTAATGGCAAAAATGCCCCCTGTACAGATATACCAAACTTTATCTTCTGAATCTTAAGACATCAGTGTATACAGACCTTAAAAATCTTGTGGGAGAATGGTTTCTTGAGCTTCTGTCCCTAAACTCTCTGTCCATTAGAATCTGCAGACTGGACAACGTGGGTACCATGCCACCCATCTCGTTTACTGTATTATTTTACACTCTCTTGGGCCTCCGTGCACGCTTCTCTCTGCCTTTAGCCACATAGCTAGACATCACAACAATGACAACAAAACAGAATTTTCAATTCATGCAAATAGATTCCTAGAATCATCTTCAGTTCACTAGCTTTGTGAGCATAGTTTGGAACCTCAATTTTACCTGCATCAGAACAATCCTCTGTATAAATATACTGTTCTCCTTTGAATCTAGAAGTCTCCATTGCTCATTACAAACATTTTCTTAAAAATAGAGTTGCTTCAAAAATTGTAGAAAATTTGTTCATAACATTTTTTGTAACGAAAGTATCTGCTATAATCTCCTAGTTCACCAGGAGATGGAGATGCATACTAATTAGAGAGAGGTATAAGCATGGTTGGGAATGAAGAGAGATGAAGAGTGGTTCTCATTTTGTAGCCGCTTTTAAGGCCAAGTGTTACTGAATATATTTTAAATGGTGATTCAACCTATAGCATGTCTTCATCTTTTATATTTGGATGGGGATCTCTGTTACAGTTTCCTTTGAGAGAGTCAGCTCTAGACATAGATGGCATCTTTGACATTCAGGGTATTTTTTCTTAGGTCCTGAAGGAGCATAGCTTAGTCAGTCTGAACTCTTCTCAAGATAGGGCTAGATTCAAAGGTATATTTATTTCCATCACTTTGATGGGCCAGCTTAGAGCCAGGTAGAATTATGAGATTCCAGGAATCCCATGATGCAGCTTTATTCTCCAGGGTCCTTGGGAATACATTTTACATGTTTGACCCTAATGGAACTGGGTGAAGCTAGAAATTCTAAGCAGTTTGACTGGAATCTGGCTGGCTTTTAAAAAGTTTTCTGTGAGGGATGCCTCCATGGCTCAGTTGGTTAAGCGTCTGACTCTTAATTTCAGCTCGGGTCATGATCTCATGATTTGTGGGTTCGAGCCCCACATGGGGCTCTGCACTGGCAGTGCAGGGTCTGCTTGGGATTCTTGCTCTCCCCCTCTGTCTGGCCCTCCCCTGCTCACTCTCTGTCAAAAATAAATAAACATTAAAAAATTTTTAATTAAAAAGAAAAGTTTTCTGTGAGATCAGAATTCACCTAGTATCATTTAGTTCTGTGTGAATCCATGACCCCATTTATTGAAATAAATTGAGCCATTGAAACTAAATCCATTGAGTAAATTTTGTCATTATCTGCAGATAATGATTCTAGCACCAATGTCTATTTTAGGATTGTATGAGTAACAAACTCCATTTTAGGATGGAGTTATTACTAAGTTATTACTATGTTATTACTAAGTACCAGTTTATATAATTGAATGTACATAAATTTCTTCATTCGAAAGGACTAGAAGAAGTGAAGTACTCTAAAAAAAACAACAACAGTGTCAAGTTTTATATATCCTGGAATGAAGTTATTTACTTAATCTGAGGTTACTGTGGTAGGTACTCTAGAGAATATAATATGATTTATTCATGGTTCATGGTCTCAAGATACTTACAGTCCAGGATGAGAGATAGACATGAATAATTTCAAAAATAAAATACGGCGTGGTATAATCAAATGGCTTTCAGAGTTTAGAGAAGGTATATTTTTTGCTTCTCGTAAGTCATTAGAAAGACTTTCATGATTTTATTTTAAAAACCATCGTTCATTGGTGTGGAAGGATGGGCATTATTTCATCATGTCACTATGTATGTGGGTTGAATAAATGAAGGGAAGGTAGATTTCTTGGGGGGAAGAAACCCCTTTCTACACTAAAGCAAGTCTGGGAGCTTTGTGTCCTATAACTAAAGCAAACCGAAATGCATATTGATATAGTGAAGGCTGAGAAATAAATACATCACTTAGCAGAGAATTTGTCAAATCTACCTGATTACTTATATGTAGACATTCTATGGGACAGGTATTTTATAGAATACATAGATAGAATATTATGCGATTTTAAAACTTGAAGAATGATAAAAATGAGCAAGAAAGATTTAGTATAGTCAAATTTTGCAATGCTTTGGACTCTGCAGTGCCACTGAAGTTTTTGAGTGATGGAGTAACCCAATCTGAGGGTCCTATTGGGAGATTAATCCTGCTGGGATGCATCAAAGGGAGGCTGCCAGTGTGAAGAGGTAAAGGAGGCATGCATGGGGAGTTGAAGATGGGATAGCCCCTTAGGGGACAATGTGAGATGAACAGGGGTGTGAACCATAGTGGTCAAAAGAGAAATGAAAAGGAAGATGCATTCAAGAGCGATTAAAGAAAATTATCCATGCGTAAGAAAGGACTTGCGGGTTTTCAGCCTAGGAACTGACTGTTACTAAAATTAATGGGCTTAGGGGAATTTAACATTTCAGTGGCATATTTTTTTGAAAATGTCTAGGAAGCAGTAAGAAATAAAGAACTATAACTTAGGAAAAACATTGCTACAAGGGATAGAGATTTGCTATATCATGTATAAAAGTGGTAACTGAATTTTTAGACTTAGATACTATTATGGAGAGTAGGTAAAGGAAAAAGAGAATATGACTTTTATGAGGACCCGCATAATTGGACCTGAAGAGGAAAACTAGTAATGGAAGGAGGGATAGTGAGGGAGTGCAACAGAAACTAAAGTCTCAAGTACAAAGTACAATTAAATATTATTAAATACCATAGAAAATTCTAATGATATGAGCACCAGTAGTTTTGGAGATTAGGAAGTCATAGCTCATTTTCAAGAGAAAATTTATTCAGTGAAGCTTGCAAGTAAAAGGTTCCAAGCAAGGAATTATGAGTAGGTGGTGAGAAAGTAGAGGTTGTTTTTTTTTTAAATTTTTTAATGTTTATTTATTTTTGAGAGAGAGAGTCAGAGCATGAGTTGGAGAAGGGCAGAGAAAGAAGGAGACAGAATCCAAAGCAGGCTCCAGGCTTCAAGCTGTCAGCACAGAGCCCAACGTGGGGCTGGAACTAAGGAGCCATGAGATCATGACCTGAGCTGAAGTCGGATGCTTAGCCAACTGAGCCACCCAGGCTCCCCAAGAAATTAGAAGTTTTAAAGGGAAGATGACCCTTGCATGAAGTTTTGAGATAAAGATGAGAGAAATATAATGACAGCACAGGAAAAAACAGTAACTGGAGAAGGTTATGCTTTCCTATGCTTTTTAGGCCTGAAGAGATAACCACAGTAGGCTAAAGGAAATAACCAAAATAGACAAATACATTAAAAACTAAAAATAACATGTGGAAATTATTGTAGCCAAAGCCCTTTGAAAGACCAGAGAGATTTCCTTAACAATGATAAATAGATGGATTAGCATGAAAAAAGAGAAGCATGTCTTTTTGTCTAGAACAGAATAGGAAGAGAAGATTTGTTTGCAGTGGAGGTAGAAGATGGGAATCCCCTTCCCCTTGTTCCCAGGCTTAGAAAGTTCTAGGGAAGATAGGGTAGCAGTCTGTAGCTCCTACCTTGGCTATTTGTCTTGCTGTCAGTCAGGCTGGGTGTGTGGAACAAGCAAACTAAAAGTCAGAGAAAGTTTAGCCCTGTCTTGCAAAGTAGTAAGGAGTGTAAAGGAAGCCTGAGGGCAGGGAGAGCTCTTCCCTGGCTGAGGCAGAGTCAGAACAAATAGGAGTGAATCACCTGGAACAGAGTGGTACCCACTCGAGCAGGACGAGCTGTGCTCTGAGAGGTTGGGTAGATGTCAGGATCTACAAGGGAAGAGCAAGGTGGAAACACAATTAAACTAATAAAATGATTAAAGTTAGAGAAGTTAAATTGGCATTAAATTGCTTGGAATTATCGATATCATCCCTGCCCAGGTGGCAGCAAAATCTGAAAGAGGGATGCCTCCAGGTGTTTAGGAGAAACTGGAAGGGGGGGGTGGGGTGGGGGGGGAATGGATACAGTGTGCAAAGATGAAAAGGTTCTCATCATTTCATTACTCTGGCCTTGTGCGGCACTAGTGTGTCCCCTGTTCTCAGAGGAGTGTATTTGTTTCTGTATTTTTGTGAGATTCACAGTCTTGACTAGTCCTGTAAGGAAAGGAGAAAGGAAGTGAGACGATTTTCTTTTCTCTGCATTTGGGATGATGCTTCTTTCTGGTGACCTTCTTCTAGTGACAAACGGGATCGAACCCATTGATTTATTTTCAGCGGCTCCTGTAGCTCTCATCTAGGTTATATTTAACTTTGGGTTCATTTTTGTTCCCATCAGCATCAACTTCATTATCAGTGTTCAGTGCATATCACATAACAATAACATCAGATTCTAAATACAAGGGCTTAAAATTGTGGATTCTGTGAAGCTTCATAGTGAGGTTTCCTCAGAGAGGATCTTCAGAGTGATTCTTGAGAATGTCATAAAATGGGATGAAAGTAATCACTTTCAGCTCTGCCTCCTATTTCAGCCAAGTTTTATTGATCTTTTATAAGAAATGACTGCAGTTAATGGTCCCCACCGATGTCAGTGTCATAAAATTTATATATAAGTTTGACAAGAGGAATACCTTTTGGAATGTTTGTAAATAGTCCATTCTTATGCATTATTAATGATATCTTCAGTGACTATCTAAAATTCTATCAAACATGATATTTTTACTGAACAATAATATTATGATATGATTCCCATTTGGTAGTTGTATAGTGTAATTATTTTATTGAGGGATATATAAACTGGGCAAATTTGGGAACCAAAAATATATAGTGTCTAAATTGAAATATTACATAATTCTTTAAAACAACTTGAATATGTAATGTGCAAGGTGCTGTTTTCACTCTGTCTTGGAAAAATGTCTTCATGTGAGTTATTTGCAACACTGAACCAAATTGTCCTGCTTTTATGGGAACATACAATGTTAAAGAACATGGAAATATGCTTCAATATTTTTTTCTTTTTCTTTTTTTTTATTTTTTATTTATTTATTTTTTTACAAATAGTTTATTGTCAAATTAGTTTCCACATAACACCCAGTGCTCATCCCCACAAGTGTCCTCCTTCATGCCCATCCCTCCTCCCCCCCACATCCATCAGTCCTCAGTTTTTGTCAGCATTCAAGAGTCTCTCATGGTTTGCCTCTCTCCCTTTCCCCCACCATTTCCGCCCTTCTTCTCCCCCTTGGTCCTCTGTTAAGTTCCTCAATGCTTCAATATTTTAACCCTGATAATGAAAAACCATCCAAACACATACCAACCAAGTCCTCTGAGGTTCTCATATAATAATTTTTATGGAAACTAAATTGTGATTTGGGAATTGAATAAAATTATAAGCACACTTGAGCAACTAATACTTGGCCTTTAGGAGCCTCTTTTATTTAAGTATGTGGCCCGGTCCCCTTACATAATGGAATTCCTTCAGAGGATTTTTTTCAAAAGAACTTTTCTCATTTAGCCCATAGCTTTTCGAATCTTGGAAAATTTGCTCAAATAATGTCTATCTGTTCATTACTTATTGTTTAGAGAGAAAGAAATTTGTATTTCACAACCTAAGAGAGCCTATAAAATAGAAGTATTTTGTCATAGAATCAAATATAAGCTGAAAGGGACCTGAGAGAATGCTTAATCCTGCTGTCTTTTTACAAATCAGGAAACTAAGAGCCAGTGTGAATGTCACTTGCTCAAAGGGTTACTTTAGTGACATTTATTGTGATATACGTATTCGAATTTTCCAGTGTTAGATATCTGTATGTCACATAAAGCAAGATGCAGAATATAGAAGTCATTTTAATCACTTCAAAATTTTACATTTCCAACAGACACTATTCCTTTCTATCCAGGCTGGTAGTTCATTTCATAATGTAACCCTTTAAAATATTTTTAAAATTATTTGATTCTAGATAGTGCAAATAAGAATACTGTCAGTTCTGTATGAGCTATGCTTCTCTTAATACACTCAGTGATAGACAATTTAAGGTTACTAGACCTTCAGAGACCAAACGATTCATTTCTTTTCCACCCCTACACTGAACTGTTATTTAAACTGAGAGTTTACTGGTGTCTGACTTAAGCCAGTAAGAGATTTTAAGAAAAAGTACTAAGGCTACACTTTTGGTTTGGTCTTTTCCCCTGCTTTAGTGACCTTTTGATTCAGTTTTTGCATTGAGACAGTGTCTTAATTTGAGAATCTTTTACCAAGCTATTGATAGGGGGTGGAAATGTGTCTTACAACCCTCTCAGTCTCTGTAATAATACATGGATTGTCCCTTTTTCCTTTCCATCCTTGCTTGCAAGCAGATCAAATCTATTATGACTTTATTGCTTCTGCTAGTACTTATTAAATGTACCTAATTAAAACCAATTTATGCTACCAACATTCTTTATCTAAATCTCTTGTCCCAAAATGCCAACTGTCTTGTGTGTATTTTACGCCTTCCAAGACACCACAGACAAATAGTTTTACCAAATATTTTGCCTCTTCTAACAGGTTCCTCACAACCATCTGCCCATCTCTAAAGCCAATGCCACACATTTTAGGATTTTGTTACACACAATACCTCATATGCTGTTGTTCTATCAAACAGCTCTAATATCTTTTTCCCCCTCATTATTTTTTAAATTAATAATTTATATTTTAATTTATATCCGAGTTAGTTAGCATATGGTGCAACAGTGATTTCAGGAGTAGATTCCTTAATGCCCCTTACCCATTTAGCCCAGCCCAGCTCCACAACCCCTCCACAACCCCTCCAGCAACCCTCTGTTCTCTATATTTGAGAGTCCCTTAAGTTTTGTCCCCCTTCCTGTTTTTTATGTTATTTTTGTTTCCCTTTCCTTATGTTCATCTGTTTTGTATCTTAAAGTCTTCCTAGGAGTGAAGTCATATGATATTTGTCTTTCTCTGACTGACTTATTTCAATTAGCATAATACCCTCTAGTTCAATCCACGTAGTTGCAAATGACAAGACTTAAATCTTTTTGATTGCCAAGTAATACTCCATTGTGTATCCATTCATCCATCGATGGACATTTGAGCTCTTTCCATACTTTGGCTGTTGTCAATAGTGAACCGCTCTAATATCTTAAGGCTTACAACAATAGATATTTATTTCTTATGCTACTTGGATATGAGTCACAATAGCTCTGGTTGGATCTTGGCTAACCTTCAAACATCAGGGCTCTCAGGATATGTTTTTTTGTATTAGAAGCTAAGAACTACAGTCATAGTGTCAAAACATGTAAACATATTTTAAGGTGATTCTTTTGGACATAGCCTAAACTTTATTGCTGTATACTGCATTGACACAACATTTCCAAAGTTAGTGGAAGGGAACTATTTTTTGCTTGCAGAGAAGCAAGGCAAACCTGGGTAGACCAGGACAAATAATTATGAACCAAAAAAATTGTCAATTGAATTCACTCATGAGTGTGTAGTAGACACACTGACAATTTGATTAGGTTTGTAAAAGTTCCATAGCTCTGCCCTTCAAAGTTTTATAATCCTGACTCTTGATACCATTTCCCTGAATGCACTGGATGGTTAATTTTCTATGGGTTCCAGCTTTTGTTTCCTCTTCCTATTTTGACAAGTACGAGGGTCTCCTGAAGTCTCCTGGGAAGTACAGAGCTGAAATGGATGGAGGGAAGAAAACCTAGGCAAGTGACTAGAAGCAAAGCAGAATTGGAACAGGCGAAATAGACAGTAGGTTGGAGAAAGGGCAGCAATGTGAACATTGCCAGTGGTTCAGGATTGTGGAGAAACATGAAGATAGTAGGAAGCGTTAACTCTGAGAGGCTTGTCCTAGAGTAAAACAAAAGCATCAAGTAGACTTGAGCAAAGATACCTGGCATGGTTGACATGGTTGGATTTCAGTTTCATTGTCTACAAAATGGAGACAATAGCTACCCAATAGAATTATGAGAAAATATGTGTCAAAGTGTCAGGTGTCTTAATCAGTGATGCTTACTTGTAATTTAAGAGGTAAGAAGAAGTGTTATTTACATGGGTAATTGGTAGTCAGAAAATGTAATTTATATCTAAACCGATACATGAAGACCATCTCCGGGTATCCTCTTTACAATACAAAAGCCTCATCATTTCATTTAGGTATAACTGAAAACAAAACCATATAAAGCAAGACAAAAAGGAAACAAAAACAGAGGAAAGGTCTTTAAATACAGCTTCCAGTTTCACTGCATTACTTACAATAACCGTATTTGAATTGTTTGAGTATGAGTTAAAATTGACCTATTTTTCAAAGCAGACATAAACCCCAAAATTAGGACAAATAATTAAATGTGTATGATCAACTTAAAACATTTTATATAGTAAAATATTACGTGTTATTCCAAATTAGTATAATTAAATCTATATTTTTACCAACCTCACCCTAAGACTATGGCCTATGTGGTTTTTTAAAAAAATAAATATTTATTCATTTTTGAGAGAGAGAGAGAAAATAGGAGTCAGGGATGGGCAGGGAGGTGGAGACAGAAGTTCCAAAATCCCGATATGGGGCTCAAACTCACAAACCCTGAGATCATGACCTGAGCTGAAGTCAGACGCTCAACCAACTAAGCCACCCAGGTGCCCCTTATGAGGTCTTTTTTTAATGCATCTCTTTTGTCATATATTTTCAATTTTAGTATCATACAAATTTTTAGCACAGTGTTTTCACGGAACATTACATAATAAATATTTCCCTTGTTATTACACAATTTTCATAATTATCATTTAATGTATTTATAACAGTTTATCAAGTGAATGACAGTAATATGTCAGTCACTACCCAACTTTGGGCATTTAGGTTATCTTTAGTTTCCCCATACTATAAATATTACTCAAGGGCAAGATGATGCAGGGGTTATAGTATTGGATGACAATTCTATTGGGTGACAAAGAGGTATGTCATAGATGGAACTAACCAGGATTCTAAAAGGAACATTGCTTCACAGGAAGCTTCAGCCACCTGGTGAGCAGAGGAATAAGGGAGCTTATCTTGGTGAAATGGAAGACCATGTTACTTCATGCTTCTGGCCAGGTGGATTCACCTTGCTTTGGTACTATATCTTAATCCTGCCCTCAACAGTATTGTATTTTTTAGAAACTTCTAGAAGCTTCTAGCATATTTCTGAATTTCATCCTTGGTATCAGGAGAGCTTATGGATTTTTTTCCTTTATCTAATTTTTTTTAAATAGAGTTTTTAATAGAAAAGAAAGGTATTCTATGGCCCTGTAATCTTCCTGGAAATATTTAGGAATTTTTTTTTAAACACTCCTTTCTTAGTGTCAGTTAATTACCTTCTTTTCAAATTGAGGAAAGGAACAAATACTAGAAAATCTTTGAAGACTAAATGCAAAATGGGAGACCCAAAAATCTGTAAATATAACCATTTAATTTTTTCAGGTTGGCCAGAGAATGTCACTAAATATAAGAAGTAAAAAGATAATGTAGGACAGCATCCTATCCCCAGTACCAATTTTTGTCTTAGTCTGTTCAAAATACCATACACTAGGTGGCTTATAAATAATGGAAACTATTTCCCACAGTTCTAGAGACAGGGAAGTGTAAGATTAAGGTGCCAGGAGATTTAGTGTCTGTAGAGCCCTCTTCCTGCTTCATAGACAGGAAGGACACATTATACTGTGTCCTCATTTGGCAGAGAGAGCAAGGGAGGTCTCTAGGGCCTCATTTATAAGCCTCCTAAAGACTCTGTCTTCAAATACCATCACGATTTGGGATTAGGTATCAACATGTGAATTTTGAGGTAACGCGAGCACTCAAGTTCTAGGACAACATTGCAGGTTCTAGGGATTTGACATGGGCATCTTTTAGGGGGGGCCCTATTCAGCCCACTACAACTGCTTTTACACAGTCCTAAAAGTATAGGATTAGAAATCGGTAATTGTTTGATATGGGATGTCCATTTCCAATTCTTTATAAATAATTATGTGCTGGTTCATATTAGTTTTTTTTTTNGAGATCATGACCTAAGCGGAAGTCGGACGCTTAACCGACTAAGCCACCCAGGCGCCCCAGTTCATATTAGTTTTTATAATTTGTGCATTATAAACACATTTTCAGTTAGTTTGACCTTTATTATCAATTAGCATTCTCAGAGTCCTTTTAACTACAGCAGTAGTTCACATCTAAAAATAGGTTTTGTGTTACTGACATTTTGTGGGCCATGCACTATTGATATCTTTCTTGTCTAGTTGTCAAAGTAAATCAGTCTGTAGGATTTAAAAGATGGTCCATCTGGAAGAATAAAATAACCTCTTAGGATTAGATTCCCATTTTAATTCAATTACCTGTTGGAAAAAAGAAGATTTGTTTCAGTTTATTTCCAATTGTAAAATTGGGTGAGTTATCATCTAAATTTAAATACTGTATGTTAATTTGACACAACTCTATCCTTTTTTATGAGAAAAAGGAAATAGAAAGTAAAAAGTCTAGTTCATTATTCTGTAAGGAGCATAGTAATCCCTTTAGGTGAAAATGCAACCAAGGTAGGATGTAAAGAACAAGCCATGCTTTATCCATAGGCTATCTAGATGAATTTATAGTGAAGTCAATAGTCTCCTAACACCTATTGATTTAATTTGAGATTTAGTTTGCTGAGTATATTATTTCTGGACTGTATTTTGTAACATAAACTCCTGGATGGGTTAGACTATTGATAAGGGTTCATAAAATTGAGGCATCCTGATTTAGATTTGGATAGCTGAAGAAAAAATATTTGCAAACTATATAAAGGAACATTCTGATATTTTGTACAACTGAATGAGAAAGGGCCCTAAATATAATACTGGAGTCTACCCATTGATCATCACTAATAGTTTTACTATTTCTTTGTCCTACACCTTCCTCTCCATAGATTAATCAACCCATATTGATTTCTATTTTTTTTTTTAACCCATATTGATTTCTAGAAGATAAGGCAAGGTTTTCGGGCTTAGCACATCCCACCATATAAGTTTTTTACTTGAAGTAGCCAAATGTTTTCAGTAGTCATTAAGTCACCCTTTTTGTCAATGACAATGATACATTGTAGTCTATATACTCAAACACAGTATAGAGAGGATAAATGTAAATAAGCTAAAATAATGATGAATTCGAAAGACTTTAAGGAATAGTTGAGGTTTAGAATTACAGAGAGTATTTGAATTCTGATGGACAAGACAGGCAAGGATATGTGCAAGAACTGAAATTTGGAAATTCACCATAGAAATAAAACTGAGGGAATGTATTTGTTGGCAGAAAGAGCAGCCTCTAAGGTACTGTGTCAAAGTGTAATCAGTAACATGGGCCTAACAAAAATACTAGTCATGGTACCAATTTGATCACTTACTGGACATTACACTTTGGAAAAATCACTTTGCACCTCTGACTCTTTATGCCCTCATCTCTCTCTCTCTCTCTCTCTCTCTCTCTCTCTTTCAACAGAATCCAGTGTTTTGTTTTGTTTTATTTATTTTGAGAGAGAGAACATGAGCAGGGGAGGGGCAGAGAGAGGGAGAGACAGAGAATCTGAAGCAGGCTCCATACAGTCAGTGAGGAGTCTAGTGTGGGGCTCAAACTCATGAACCGGTGAGATCATGACCTGAGTTGAAACCAAGAGTCAGACGGTTAACCAACTGAGCCACCGAGGTGCCCCATATGCCTTCATCTCTAAGTGTGATTAAATATACCACTTATTCATGGGATTATGATAATTAATTGAATCTTCAGGAAAAAAATTAAACATTGCTATTGTTATTTTCATTCATCCTGTTGTAACACTCTGTCTTTCAAAAATAAACATAAAAAAATAAGAAAAAATCCTAAAGACCAATATATGGATTGCATGAATATAAATATGTTTGCATAAACATGTATTAAAATATGATAGTTTTAGAGATGTAGAGAAAGGGATGTAAAAAACAATATGGTTATAACTACCAAGCAGGAAGTTACAACTTCCTCCATTTTTGGCCAATTTGTTGAAAAAAGCCATGCATATGCATTGGTCTTTCTGCAAGAAAATAGACCAGTCAGGTCAAAGCACTGTGAAAATTTTGTAGAAATGTTGGATGGCATTTAGAATGCGGAATTGTCAAGATCTCTTGTTGTGGCCTCTCTGCTGACCTCCCTAAAGCGTGATGATAATTAAGCATAGATTGGAAGGTCAGAGCCTGATTTTCAGGAATGCCTCAGGCTTTCCTCTGAGGCTTTGCCCTGAACTCAGAGCAGTTCTCTCTGCCAGAGGAAACTGACAGAAAATGTATTTGCTAAAATATAAAAAGTGTTTTCTGCATTCGGATGGGCTAGTTACATGTAGTGGGATGAGGCAGCCATCCCTAAATTACCTGGCTTAAAACACTTACCAAGGCTCCCAAGGCTCCTGGTAAGACCAGAAAAGATGTTTCTCCTCGCTGCTCTTACCCCAGACCTGGGAGACCCATTTAGTGTGAACTCTTTTTCCTAGCATAGATTAAAACTTGAATTCCAGCCTTACCCCTTTATCAGTTTTTATTCTTGACTTTATAATCCCCTGACTACTCTTCATTCTAGTCCCCGCCCTCAGTTTCTCACTGACTTGGCAACTAGATCACAGGCTTTGCTCATCCTGTCATACAAATCTTATTTGGCCTGGTGGCTCTGTTGCCTTCCTTCAACACTTTAGATACAGTGGCCCTGCATGCAAAGCAGGAAACTGGTTATTTAATTGAAAGAGTTGACTTTTTCTCAGCTTTAATCTAGGCAAAGGAATGTCTAACCCAAACAAAATAAACTCTAAGTACTAGCTTCTATATATTCAGCACAAGGTTTAAGTTGAAATAAAAATGTTTGATGTATTAGGGAATTTCAGCATATTTGTCTGTTACCCAGATCTGATTAGGAAGTTTTAATTCTAAATCAGAAGGTCCCTAAAATACTTTTACTCCTTTCCATGACCCAGTCTGTCTCATTGTGAGACATATATATTATTGATAATATTTCCCATAATTCTCTTTTAAACTTTGTTTCCATTGTCAATGGATTTTTCTTTTATTGAATTTTACAGCAAATGATTTAAATGAGTATAGGAAATTATTTGAATGACAGCTAATGAATGCCAATAAAATTCCTTCTCATATTGGTAGATATGCAATCTACTTTTATTTAGTTTTTTAAAAAAATGTTTTGATGTTTATTTTTGAAAGAGAGAGAGCCAGAGTACAAGTGGAAGAGAGAGAGAGGGAGACACAGAATCCAAAGCAGGCTCCAGGCTCTGAGCTGTCAGTACAGAGCCTGATGTGGGGCTCAAACTCACAAACCACGAGATTGTGACCTGAGCCGAAGTCAGACACTTAATCAACTGAGCCACTCAGGCGCCCCTACTGTTATTTATTTTTTTCAAAAAAGGGCCTAGTTCTTCATTTTATACTTATGATTTTTTTCTCGTGCATGTATGTTTAATCATTTTGTTCATACTGTAGTAATCAAATCGATGGGTTGACAAAGAAGTTTTGCTAATTATTATAACATTGCCACAATGTCCTGGGATGAGTTAAAGCTAGTGGCTTCTTTAATGAGGCTTACAGAACTTATACATGTAACCTTTGTTTTTCTCATTTCTTTAGAAAATCGAGAGTCTGCTCAACCTCTCTCCCTTTGCATTAAACTTTCACATATCGCTTCAAGGAATACTGATTATCCACAGATAATCCAAAAAAATCTGTTCAAGTTGGCATCTATCAACAGGTAAAATTATGCTTTTGATTCCCATTCCTGATTACTTCCTCAAATAAAAGGAAGAGACACAACAGCTCTAAGTTCTGTAAAACATTAACAGAATTGTGCACAGGAAAATAATGAGACCAGTGAGTGTGTATGAATTGGATCTTGACTACTTATCAACTCAGGAGTTGTTTAATAATGAACAGAACAGGGGCACCTGCATCTGACTTTGACTCAGGTCATGATCTTGGGGTTTGTGAGTTTGAGCCCCGAATCCAGCTCACTGCTGTCGGCACAGAACCCACTTCGGATCCTCTGTCCCCCTTTTTCTCTGCCCCCACCCCGCTCATGCACATGCTCTCTCTAAAATAAATAAATATTAAAAGAAATCATGAACAGGTGGAAGTGAAATTTTTCAAGGGTTAATTGGTTAGGGTTGTACCTTGTAATGATTTAGTTAAGAGAGCATAAGACACCAATTTATATGGAAAAACTAATCAACTAGGAGATAAGGAAGTGAAGAAGTATAAATGGTGACTGCAACCTGGACTATGCAGTTATAATTAAAATCAAGCAAATATGCTGTAAACAGATGACAAATGTTCACATACTAAGATAAACTGGTGAAAAAAATACAAAAAGGATGATTAAAGAGAAATAAATATTTCAGTCATATAATCCTTTTTTAAAAAAGTGTTTATTTTATTTTTGAGAGAGAGAGCGTGCAAGCAGGAGAGAGGCAGAGAGAGACAGGGAGAGAGAATCCCAAGTAGGCCCTCATGCTGTCAGCATGGAGCCTGACTTAGGGCTTTATCCCATGCTCTGTGAGATTTTGACCTGAGCCAAAATCAAGAGCCAGATGGTTAACTGATTGAGCCACCTACGCACCCTAATATAATCCTTTTTTAAAGGTCTTTTATGAGCATAGATTCCTGTATACAATAGAAATCCCAACATCAACCAAGCTCATTAGTAAATTTCAGTATTCATATTCATAACATGATTTGAATATTAGTAAATTTCAATACTCATATTGATCTTTAAAAGTATATTTAAGATTATTTAGAAATGTTATTTTTGAAATGACTACAAAACAAATCATCCAGTTGTCTTTCTGAGTGTTTACAATAGTAGATGTGATAAAAACTACAAAAGTTTAAACTCATGAATTAATGAAAGACAGCTTTTTTTATGCAAACAGGAAAATTGCAGAGAACTATTCTACCTATTTTAAGTTTCATTTTTATTATTTTTCCTATATGAATTTTTGAAAGCAACGTCCTTCAGTATATCTGTGGACAGACTAGAAAATTTTAGAATTTAGACTGTTTTCATTCAAAATCTAGAAAACACATATAGAAGATCACTGAAAATATCCCTGATATAATCTGACATTAAATAAAAATTAAATCTGTCTCTGTTTTTGTAGATATCTGTTTAGTTTTTTGGTAGGTTTTCTGAAAAACATGTGGCAGAATTAGTTTTTATTAACTCATTTCCAACAGTATTTTAGTAATAGAAAATGGCTCTCTCTTTCCTCTACATTGCAATGGAAACATATTTGCAAATAACATAAGAGAAGTAAGAAGAAAATATTGAGAAATGGAGCAATTACAGCAAAAGCTAAGCAAACAGCTTTACAGTTTTACATAGAAACATTGATGTTAGGCAACCCAAATGTTTCAAATTTAGTTTCAGTTGTACTAAGCTATATGTGATCATTTCTTCCACAGGAGAGTGGGTGCTCTATACCATAAACACTAAGGGGTTAAGTGTTCCTAGGTATATCCAAAGAGAAAGTCCTTTCTTTTGACAAACAATAACATGCCATCCATTTGTTTGGAAGAATTTCATTGCTATGAAAAAGGCATAAAAATATATCATTGATTAAATCATAGGTAGCACCATTTTGAAAAGAGTGGTAAAATTAATTCATTAAAAACATATAATTTCCAATGCTATGAGTATAGATAATAGATGCATGTGAAATATGTTTAAGTATTCTCATTTGTTAAAAGAAGTTCTAAAATGTATCTAATGATCTAATATTTCCAATAATTTAAAAATCTGTTCTTTAAAATCTATCAGATTTAATACATGGTCCTTTTTAATTTTTTTTTAAATGTTTATTTTTGAGAGAGAGAGAGAGACAGAATGCAAGCAGGAACAGGGTAGAGAGAAGGAGACACAGAATCTGAAACAGGCTCCAGACATGGGTCTTAAAACTCACAGACTGTGTGAGATAATGGCCCAAGCTGAAGTCGGACGCTTAACTGACTGAGCCACCCAGGTACCCCATACGTGGTCCTTTTCAAACCTTGTAAAGGAAATCTTAAATATTTTGGATTAAAAATGTATTCTGTTTTTTAAAAAGTTTTATTTATTTACTTTGAGAGAGAAAGCATAAGTAGGGGAGGAACAGAGAGAATCCCAAGCAGACTCCGCAGTGTCAGTTCAGAATCCAAAGCAGGCTTTAACTCATGAACTGGGAGATCACCACCTGCATGGAAATCAAGAGTCAGACACTTAACCTACTGAGCCACTCACTACCCTCAACAAACTGAGCCTCCCAGGAGCCCCCAAATGTATTCTATTTTTAAGTGATGATAGCCCTCTTTTTACTATGCTTAGAAATCAGATTGAGATAGCCTTTATTTTGGAGTTGGACTTCAGTACAGATCTGAAGCCATTGAATAATTTTTATTTCTGTTAGTGAATATTAATGGTTCCTATTTTTAGCCCATAACAAAGTAACATACCTCATTCCAATTTTTTTGTTAGTTTTCTGAGTATAAGAGTATTAAAAAGTATTCATGAAAAGTTATATAATTGTATTCATAACTGGAAGATACTGTTTTGGTGATTATCAAGAGTAATATGGAAATTGAAATATAATTAAAACTGTTATTTCATTTTTTTAAATAGGTTACTTGAATTTCAAATAGAGGAGCAGAAATGCCACCACCAGTAGGTGCCCCACTACGTCCACCTCCTGACGGAGGATGGGGCTGGGTAGTGGTTGGAGCATCTTTTATCTCCATTGGATTTTCATACGCATTCCCAAAAGCTGTCACAGTGTTCTTCAAAGAAATTCAGCAAATATTCAACGCTAGCTACAGTGAGATAGCCTGGATATCATCCATTATGCTGGCTGTTATGTATGCAGGAGGTAAGGTTTCTGGTAATAAACGGAACTGCCAATTAAGAAAACAATTCTTCCACACCACAGTGTTTTACATGTAATGTCTTGGTATATATATTGTTACTTAAGACCAATCAAACATATAATTCCAACTGAATTTTTAATAATTTTATTGATTCAACATCTTGAACTATTCACCTGAAACTGAGTATTACTAGAGTATTTATTTGAATGAGAATATCTTTGAACAAACTAAGATTTAGTAAATTATGAAATTTCCAAGGGAGGTACCTTTCCATTTAATTTGGAATGAAGTCTATACTATAGTGTCAGTATCATTTCCTACCACTGTTACAGTTGGTAGAAATGCTTTATTCTTAATGAGAAATAACCTGTAATTGCTGATAATCTATAAGTCTAGGAAGTACTTCACCTTCAGCTGCAAAAATGGAGTGTTATCAGGTACATTCTGGAGCCATTCAGGTTTGTGTGATCACAATCATTTCTTATCTCTGTGGTACTCATTCAATATGACATATTTTAATTTAAATCATTGCCTGAAAATTATTTTGTTACATTCCATGTTCAAATGAGGGTCAGATTCATAAAGGATAACAAATAAAGTACTGTATCACTTGTGAATATTTAAAACATGGAATTATTAGTGCATTATTATGTCAATTATCTTCTTTAAGTCAATCTCAATAGCAGACTAGACTGTCTAGATTTTTTTAAGTCATTACTTAAAACATTTAGGGTTTAGTGGTTTCATTTTTCAACTGGATATTTGATTTTAAAACACAGGTGTGGGCTTAGAATATGAACACTAAAAGAAATCATACACATCATCTAGCACGATTTCTTACTTGACAGTTGAGGGTAATGCGGCTCATTTGTGATAGAGATACACTATTAGAAATAATATCCAATATTTATTAGGATTTACTTTCATATAAGTCCTCTCTAAACACTTGTTATATATCATATGATTTAATACTCTTAACAATGTGTGAAATAGGTATTTTCTCTCCATTGTATAACCGAGGAAATCGAAACATGAAATAGTTTCCCAAGACAGCTCATTAGTGGCAGGTAAAAACTGAGACTCCAAACATTGAGTCACTATGCTCTTATGCCTTTCTCATTTCTTCCTCTCTACCTCTAGAAAGTGATAGAGTCAGATCTAGGCCAAACCTTCAACTGATCTGATTCAATACTACCCCCACTAAGATCATTTGTCAATGACATATGATTATTCTAGAGGATACTGGTCTCTTTAGTGTACTATCAAGGTAAAAGTTTTATCCTCCAATAATCCTGTATGTTGTGTATATGTGCAAACATATGTGTTTTCCATTTTCTATATGTCAGTGATTTTATATTACTCCAGTATGCCTCCCTACCTTTTCAGTTAGGTTAAACTGCTGCATTTTTGTTCTGGTACCAAAAGGAATCCTTAAATGCTATTTGGGTGTATCAGGGAAAAATTCTGCTTTAAAACACTTTCTGAATATCTCCTTTGGATAGTTGCTTTAAGGAATATAATTATATTTTTTCTGATGACTATAGAAACAATAGATACTGTGCACCTGGTCTTTTTCTCTGTCGGAGGGGTCAGGTGTCCTTTAATAATGCTTCACTAGAACAACACATAAAGTCCTCTTGTCCTGAGCTAAAAATGTGCTAATGTTAGGATTTGTAGTTTTTCCCCCTTCTTAAATATGAATGAAACAGATTCTTCTAGTGAAGCCATAGAAGTCCATTGAATTTGAACATGATAATTTTTTGTTGAATAGGTAGTTCACTAACTCACAAACAAGACAAAAATTTGTATAAATTTTAAGTTAAATCTTAACATTATTACTTTTTTTAATAGTTTGATGTATTTTAATAGCAAACTTACAAGAATAGCACAGAAGACAGAGAACATTAAAAACATGTACTTGCATTAACATTATTACTTTTAAGCAAATAACCCCCAAATCCCAGTGCCTCAAAGGAATACACGTTTATTTATTGCTCAAGCAATGTTTCATCTGGTGGTGATGCCATCATCTGAGACTTCGTGGTATTTCTAAAATCTGTTCCATTTGTCTGGTCACAGAGTCAACACAGACAGCATGGAAGAACATGTGGAGATATTTTAGGGCTAGACCTGGAAGAGAAAAACAATACTCTGTCCATATTCCACTGATCAGAATTCTGTGTGTGTGTGTGTGTGTGTGTTTGTGTGTGTGTATTTTTAAACCTTATTTAAATCCAAGTTTGTTAACATATAGTGTAGTAATGGCTTCAGGAGTAGAATTTAGTAATTCATCACTTACATATAACACCCAGTGCTCATCCCATCAAGTGCCCTCTTTAATGCCCATCACCCATTTAACACCCCCACAACCCCTTACAGTAACCCTCAGTTTGTTCTCTTTAAGAGTCTCTTATGGTTTGCTTACCTCTCTGTTTTACTTTATTTTTCCTTCCCTTCCCCTATGTTCATCTGTTTTTGTTTCTTAAATTCCCCACACAAGTGAAATCCTATGGTATTTTCTGGCTGACTTATTTTGCTTAGCATAATACACTTTAGTTCCATCCACATTGTTGCAAATGGCTAGATTTCATTCTTTCTGATCATTGAGTAATATTCCATTGTGTGTGTGTATATATATATATATATATATATATATCACACCTTTTTTATCCATTTGTCAATTGATGGACATTTAGGCTCTTTCCCTAATTTGGCTATTGTAAATAGTGGTGCTATAAACATTGGGATGCCTGTGCCCCTTCAAAATAGCATACCTGTATCCTTTGGATAAATACCTCGTAGTGCAATTGCTGGGTCATAAGGTAGCTCTGTTTTTAACTTTTTGAAGAACCACCATATTGTCTCCAGAGTAGCTATAGCAGTTTACTTTCCCACCAGCAGGGCAAATGTGTTCCCCTTTCTCTGCATCTTTGCCAACATCTGCTGTTGCCTGAGTGCATTTTAGCCATTCTGACAGGTGAGAGGTGGTACCTCATTGTGGGTTTGATTTGTATTTCCCTGATAATGATATTGAGCATCTTTTCATGTGTTGGTTGGCCTTCTGGATGTCTTCTTCAGAAAAGTGTGTATTCGTGGCTTTTGACCATTTCTTCACTGGATTATTTGTTTTATTGGTGTTGAGTTTGATAAGTTCATTATATATTTGGATACTAATCCTTTATTAGATATGTCATTTGCAAAGATCTTCTCCCATTCCATAGGTTGCCTTTTAGTTTTGTTGATTGTTTCCTTTGCTGTATAAAAGCTTTTATTCTTTATGATGTCCCAACAGTTCATTTTTGTTTTTGTTTCCCTTTTCTTCAGAGACGTATCTAGTAAAAAAGTTGCTGTGGGTGAGGTCAAAGAAGTTGTCTGTTTTTACCACTAGGATTTTGCTGGTTTCCTGTCTTACATTTAGGTATTTCATCCATTTTAAATTTATTTTTGTGCATGGTGTAAGGAAGTGGTCCAGTTTCGTTCTTCTGCATGTTGCTATCCAGTTTTCCCAACACCATTTGCTGAAGAGACTATCTTTTTCCATTGGATATTCTCTCCTGCTTTGTAGAAGATTAGTTGGCCATATATTTGTGGGCCCATTTCTGGGTTCTCTATTCTGTTCCATTGATCTATGTGTCTGTTTTTGTGCCACTACCATACTGTATTAATGATTACAGCTTTATAATACAGCTTAAAGTCCAAAATTGTCATGCCTCCAGCTTTGGTTTTCTTTTTCAGGATTGTTTTGGTTATTCGGGATCTTTTCTAGTACCATACAGATTTTATGATGGTTTGTTCTAGCTCTGTGAAGAATGCTGGTGGTATTTTGATAGGTATTCCATTGAATGTGTAGTTTGCTATGTTTTAACATTTTTAAATATTTTTTCTTACAATCCATGAGCATGGAATGTTTTTCCATTCCTTTGTCTTTTTCGATTTCTTTCATAAGCTTTTATAGTTTTCAGTGGACAAATCTTTCACCTGTTTGGTTAGAATTCTTCCTAGGTATTTTATGGTTTTTGGTACAGTTGCAAATGGGATTGATTTCCTTGGTTGCTCTTTCTGCTGCTTCATTATTGGTGTATAGAAATGCAGCCTATTTCTGTACAGTGATTTTACATCCTGCGACTTTGCTGAATTTATATATCAGTTCCAGCAGATTTTTGCTGAAGTCTTTTAGATTCTCCATGTAGAATATCCTGTCATCTGTGAAGAGTGAAAGTTTGACTTCTTCATTGCTGATTTTGGATGCCTTTTATTTCCTTTTGTTGTCTTATTGCTAAGGCTAGGACTTCCAACACTATGTTAAGTAACAGTGGTGAGAGTGGACATCCCTGTCATGTTCCTGACCTTAGGGGGAAAGCTCTTAGTTTTTCCCCATTGAGGATGATATTAGCTATGAGTCTCATACATGGCCCTTATGATCTGGAGGTATGTTCCTTTTATCCCTACTTTCTTGAGTGTTTTTATTAAGAAAGGATTTTTTTTTTCTGCATCTATTGAGAGGGATCATGTGATTCTTACCCTTTATTTTATTAATATGACATACCAGATTGGTTGATTTGTGGATTTTGAACCACTCCTGCAGTCCAGGAATAAATCCCACTTGATCTTGGTGAATAATTCTTTTAATGTATTGTTGGACTTGGTTTGCTAATAGTATCTTGTTGAGAATTTTTGCATCCATGCTCATCAGGGAGATTTGTTCTTAATTCTTTTTAATGGAGTCTTTGATTTTAAAATCAACGTAATGTTAGCCTTATAGAATGAGTTTGGAAGTTTTCCTTCCATTTCTCTTTTTTGGAACAGTTCAAAAGAATAGGTATTAACTCTTCTTTAAATGTTTGGTAGAATTCCCCAGACAGCCATCTGGCCCTGGATTCTTGTTTGTTGGGAGATTTTTGATTACTGATTCAGTTTCTTTACTGGATATGAGTCTGTTCTCATTTTCTACTTCTCCTTGTTTCAGTTTTGGTAGTTTATATATTTCTATGAACTTGTTCATTTTTTCTAGATTGCCCAATTTGTTGGCATATAATTGTTCATAATATTCTCCTATTATTGTTGTATTTCTGTGGTATTGGTTATGATCTTTCCTCTTTCATTCATGATTTTATTTATTTGGGTTCTTTCCTTTTTCTTTTTGATATTCTGGCTAGGGGGTTATCAATCTTGTTAATTCTTTCCAAACATAAGCTCCTGGTTTCATTGATGTGTTACACTGTTCTTTGGATTTCAATGTCATTGACTTTTATTCTAAGCTTTATTATTTCCCCTCTTCTGCTTGTTTTGAGCTTTATTTGCTGTTCTTTTTCCAGACCCTTTAGGTGTTAAGATTAGGTTGTACATTTGAGACATTTCTTCCCTCTTTAGAAAGGCCCACATTGCTTATATACTTTCCTCTTATGACCACCTTTACTGCATCCCAGAGGTTTTGGACTGTTGTTTTCTCAATCTCATTGGCTTCTATATACTTTTTAATTTCCTCTTTAATTTCTTAGTTAGCCCATTCATTCTTTAGTAGGATGTTCTTTAATTTCCAAATATTCTTTCCAATTTTTTTCTTGTGGTTGATTTCAAGTGTCATAACATTGTGGTCTGAAAACATGCATGGTATGATATTGACCTTTTTGTACTTGTTGAGGGCTTATTTGTGACCAGTATGTGATTTATTCTAAAAAATGTTAATGTTCCATGACCACTTGAAGAATTTATATTCTGCTGCTTTAGGATGAAATGTTCTGAATATATCTGTTAAGTCTGTCAAAGTATCTATCTGTCAATTAAAGCCATAGTTTACTTGTTGATTTTTTGCTTAGATGATGTGTTCATTTTTGTATTTCAGGTGTTAAAGTCCCTTACTAGTATGGTATTATTATCAGTGAGTTTCTTTATGTTTATATTAATTGATTTGTAAATTTGGGTTAATTCATAAGTTAGGGGCATAAATATTTACAACTGTTAGATCTTCTTGCTGGATATACCCCATAATTATGATATAATGCCCTTCTTCATCTCTTGTTATGGTCTTTATTTTAAAACGTAGTTTGTCTGATAGAAGTATTGGTACTTCAGCTTTCTTTTGACAACCATTAGCATGGTAGATAGTTCTCCATTCCCTTACATTCAGTCTTCAGGTGTTTGGTTCTAAAATGAGGCTGTTCTAGGCAGCATATAGATGATACTTTTTTTTTTTTTTTAAATCCATGTCTTTTGATTGGAGTATTTAGTCCACTTATAGTTAGAGTGATTATTGAAAGATATGAATTTAGTGCCATTGTGTTGCCTATAGAGTTCACGTTTCTGGTGATGTTCTCTTGTCCTCTCTAGTCTTTGTTGCTTTTGGTCTTTTTTGTTTTGTTTTGTTTTTCTCCACTCAAGGAGTCCCCCCTTAAAATTTCTCACAGAGCTGCATTGGAGGTCATGAACTCCTTTCTGGGAAACTCTTTCTCTCTCCTTCTATATTGAATGACAGCCTTGTCAGATAAAAAATTCTTAGCCGCGTATTATTCTGACTCAGCACATTGAATATATCCTGGCACTTCTTTCTGGTCTGCCAAGTTTCTGTGGACAAATCTGCTGTGAACCTGATCTGTCTTCCTTTGTAAGTTAAGAACTTTTTCTTTCCCCCTTGCTGCTTTCAGGATTCTTTCCTTGTCTGTGTATTTTGTGAATTTGACTGTGATATATCTTGGTGATGGTCACTTTTTGTTGAATCTAATTCTGTGATATTTGGATTTTGATGTCAGTGTCTTTCCCCACATTAAGAAAGTTTTCAGCTTTAATTTGCTCACATAAACTTTCTACCCCATTTGTTTTCTCTTTCTTCTCTGGGACTCCTGTGATTCAAATGTTATTTCTTTTTAATAAGTCACTGAGTTCTCTAAGTCTTGTATCATGATCTTTTGCCTTCTTTTTTTCTGCTTCATTATTTCCCATAATTTCATCTTCTGTTTCACTGATTTATTGCTCTGGTTTATTCGTCCATCCTTGCCACTATGGCATCCATTCAAGATTGCATCTCAGTTATAGCATTTTTAATATTGGCCTGACTAGATTTTAGTTGTTTTATCTCTACAGAAAGGGATTCTTTGGTATCTTCTATGCTTTTTCAACCCCAGCTAGTGTTCTTGTTATCATGGTTATAAATTCTACTTTAGAAATCTTGTATTTGTGCTGATTAAATCTCTGGGCATCATTTCTTCCTGTTCTTTCTTTTGGGGTGAATTCCTCCATCTTGTCATTTTGGAGGAGGAAAAAGAATAATATGACAAAAATAAAAATTAAAAACAAAAAAAAATCGAATAAAGGGAGCTATATCCTAAGTGTGTTGCTTTCTGCTTGTTGAGAGAACTTTGGTAGAATAGAGAAAAAAGATGAAGAAAAAAATGTTAAAATTTTGAAGAACTTTAAATAATACTATCGAATAAAAAAGAAGAATTTGCTCTTTTTGTATCCAAGAGAGAGAAATAAAAGAAAGAAAAAAATAACCTAAGCAAAAACAGAAGCAAAGAAAACGAATAAATAAATGAATGAGCAAACAGTTATGTCCTGTTTCCCCTAGAACTGAAACTTTGCAGCACACTATAGTCCGTAGACTACTTAGAAGGTGGAAGGGATTTATGCTGGTCTTCTGGAGGATGTGCCTGAAGGGTGCAGGTGGGTGGGGCTTGGTGTAATGGCTGTTCACTTAGTGGTACTGCTTAGCTTACTAGGGTGGATGTGTGTGTGTGCAGGCATGCTAGAAATGAAAATGACTTCACCTAGCTTCCTAGCCTTATGTACAGGAACTCCACACCCTCATCAACCCAAGATCAAGCTTCTGTCTCAGGCTTCTGTCAGCTCTCTGCCTCTACTCTGTCCGGGTCCAAGCTGTCCACCTGCCCAGCAGCACCTCCCTCCAGACTTTTATCTCAGATGGGGCTGTGTTTCAAAACCCTACACTTCAGAGACCTTTGTGGCTTGGACCCGCAGTGACTCTTTGGAGGAGTGCCTCCCTGAGCAATGGCTGGATGTCAGCTTGTCCCAGAAAACATTCATCCTATCACAGAATGGCAGAGGCCCAGAGTTTATGACCAATCACAACACATCCTGTGCCTGGTTTTGCTGCCTTCAGGCATCTTTTGTTCCAATATCAGTAAACATCGCTGCTCTCTGGGGTCTGCTGGGACTTTTGCCCTTGGGGAGGCCATCTAATCTCTACCCAAGTGCACTCCAGTGAGGAGAACTGCTTCTTCCCGTGTGGCACACTGACCCCTCAGACCCTGCTGCCTGCTCCTGGGGATTCACCATACTTTTTCACCAGAGCATCACCAGGCCCTGAGCTACGAAACTTCAGACTCTGCTCTACTGTTTATAGAATTCCTGTATAAAGCCCCACGAAGCCCTCTCCTTTCTTCCTGTCAATGGTTTTGGGGAAGAGATTTTTTTCTTCAGTCCCCTGCAAGTGTTTCACTCCTTCTCTCTCTCTTTCTCTCCAGCTACTTTCAGGGGGAGTGCTTTTCTTACATGATCCTGATGTTCCACATTCTCCCTCTTGCTCTTTCTCTCTCTGTCCTCTTTCTGTGAAAATGGCTCTCTACCCTCCGTGGCTCTGCGGCTTTCTCTCTCCCCTCATTCACTGTTCCGTACCACATACCTGCCAAGTTCTCTGGCTCCAGTTATGCAGATTGTTGTGTTAATCCTCCGATCCATTTTGTAGGTTTTCAAAATGGTTTGATGCTGATCTAGCTGCATTTCAGATATGAGACAAGTTCAGGGTCCCCATAGTACTCTACCATCTTAACTCCTTCCTCTTTGTCTTCACTGATCAGAATTCTTATACTGCTCTACCTAAAGACAGAGGCCAGGGTTGCTGGAAAATGCAAGACTCTTAGAGAAAGAAATAGATTAGGATAGCATCTAGTGAGTCTCAGATAGAGCCTCATACCCCAGCAATTATTCTTCACCCAGTGGAAGCATAAATTGTTTATAGACTTACCAGTGTCAATTGATAGCCTTCTGCTCCCTGGCTGGATCTACAAAAAGGCTTATTACAATGAAGAATGATATAATTTCTTTTCTCAAACCATTAAATCTCAGTATCACATTATAATATGTAAATACCTATAACATATATTTATCATTAAATAGTTTTTATTTTATTCATGCTCTTATTTTCCTATTTTTAATACATGCAGTATACATGTTTAAAAAGTACAAAAGAGAACTCTTCTGAAGCTCATAAATAAAATGGTAGTTTGGTTAAGTAAGTAGTTATCAATTTGGAATAAAAACGCCTTAAATGTTTAAGGTAATAAATGAAAAAATGTGTCGAAATTAAAGATCAATAGGGATTTTCTATCTGGTTGTTCCAAGAAAGCAAATGTAGACCCATGAAAATACTTAGTATGTAGTAATTGATAATCATAATATCTAGGTGAGATCCAAGTAAGTAATTGGAATATTGCTTAGAGTCCTTAGTCATCAGAGCTGAGACATTTTGTTTATCATCCCTGGCCATAGAGAAGTCAAGAATTCCAGAAATTCTTCTACACTCTGTTCTTTCCCTTGAAAGTGGAAAGCAATCCCAGACCCATGGCCTGCAGAATAGAAGTGTCATTGCCTTCCAAGTCCTGTTAATGGAGAACATATTGCACTTTACATGATTCGTTGCAAATAACATTTGTGTCTCATCTCAATAATTGGTTTTAATCTTTTAACAAAAAATTATTGGTACATTTTAAACTATAATCTCCATATAAAAACAATTGCCATTATGTGGATTCAGATAATTTTTTCAGAAACATAATAACTATTAGAAAAAAATTCTGATAGATTCAGTTAATCTAAGAGACAGATATGGGTCCTATTACCAAAGTGGTAGTACTTTTTAAAGTGTGGTCCATAGACTTTCTACTTTTGAATCATGGATCTCTTGTTTAAAATGCATACTCATGGGTCTTCTCCTAACTCCCTTTTTAAAATCAGAATTACTATTGGTCGAGTCTGAAAACTTGCATTTCAACAAACATCTCTGAAAAATACTTCATTTCATTTACAACATAGGGATTCACTGTTGCAGAAGAAAATCAATAATTGATTTAAAAATATTTAAATTATCCTTTAATATTTGAAAGATCTCTATTTATAGAAGCCCTTTAGGTTGATGATTATGAAGTAAATTCAAAGGCCAAGATGTGAAAATGCATATAGTTTAGTATGAAGTTTAATGAGGCTCTCTACTAAGTAACTGAAGTACTCTGTTCAACATAATCCTAATTACATTAGCCTAGAGAACATCTAAGATCTGACACACTCATTAGGGCTTAGCTCTCAACCTATTAATCACCACAGTGGGGTCACCGGGTAAGATGGAGTGTGTTCTGAGGCCTGGCCTGTGATGTCAGGACTGGAGTCTCTTGTAATAATTAGTTGGCATCTGAGCCTTGGTAGCAAGGTATTATCTTTCCTTCTGATGTCTGAATTAAAAATGAAACTAATAAAAGGTATGCAGGAAGGATGGAAAAGAATGCAAATTATGTTTATCCTTTACTTCATCCTTAGAATAATGACATTAAATTACAGCAACCCATCTGGTTATCCATATGGTCTCCTGGAGCTCTAACGAATTTCAGCAAATAGGTCAAACACAGTGGTCATTCCATTAATAAAGCACTAAGTACAGGTAGGAAACATTACAATTGAAACTTTCCACATTGTTTAGATGGATCGAGGGATTTATTTTGTAAACAGTGATTACATAGGATTATCTTTTAGTGCAACATTTGTCTTTGTTACTCTATCAAAAGATAATGCGAACATACTTAGCTACATGATTACTGAATATGGATTTGCCAGTCTCTGTGAGAACCTCATATTTTTCCGGTAATATCAGTCAGTTATGGCTTTGAAGAATCAACCATTCTGTAGGGGAGAGTTGGTTTGGTCTCCATGGTAACATACTCTTCTGTTTTATGTGAGGAGTAACTGCCAGTTGTACTAAGGTAAAGGCGATAGTTTTATGATTCAATACTTTACACGGTGGGCCAAGCATCAGACCGCTGAGTTTTGTTTTGTTTTATTTTTACTGGAGGCCAAGAAGCAAATGGTTTTAGGCACGGGAGGTTGGTGGTCATAATATATAATGTGCATTTTTCTATTCTTTTTTTAAATCTAAATAAGCTCACCATATTTTTTTGCTTTGTACTCTTAAGTATTTTGCAGAGTAAAAGAGCCTATTAAAATAATTCATAAAGTGCTCTCTTTTAGTAGCCAAAAATAAATAAATAAATAAACAAATAAATAAATAGTTAAGTTCTTTCCATTTCTGTGATTTAGATATACACAGGGATTTGTGTATGATAGATTTTTTTTTTAATCCATGAATATTGCTAAAGATATTGCTAAAGTTTTCCTGGAAAATATGGTTCAGTGTGGCAGAAAGCATTTTGCTTACTGTATACCCATGTATTCATGTACATTTTCCAGCTTCCTTGTGCTCATATTGAGATCAAGTGATTAGTTCTGACCAGTGAAAGAGAGTGGAGGATATATATCATCCCAGGACACCTAGACAAAGCAGTTCCGGCTGGTGTGCAACTTCCTTTTTCCTCTTCTCCTGGTGACAGTCTTGTTCCATATGACATGGCTGCAAGGGGAAGATCCTTGGCCCACCTTATACTTTGAATAAATAAGAAAGATTTTTATTAAGGTTCTGTAGTTTCTTGTGATGAAAAACCTGTGTTATACTGATCAATACAAACATGAAGGCCTAGATTGTTATGTAATTACAATATAAATTGTGGAAATTGTAAATATGGAGTAGAACAGACTGTGGGATGTCTTTAGTCATTTGGCTCATGTCATGAGAAAGTTTCTACATGGGCTGCTTCTTCAGAGCTCTGTTAGGGAAGAGGAAAGTCTTCAGTTTCTCAAATGAAAAAGTAGCTGTGCATGGAAATAATCATTGCCAGTTTTCATGGGGAAAGAAGTCAGAGGCAGGCACTTGCACTTTAAGGCACAGAAATTGGGATCAAATCATGCCTATGGAGATTTTTATGGTTAAATGTCTCTTTGTCCCTCCCGGAACTTGGATGGAAAGAGGCAGGATCAAGGGCAGATCTTAAGTATGCTTAGGCCTAACCAATCCAGGAGATACTGTCCTTATATAGGGCTGATAATTCAGATAATATTGGATTATGACTAAATTTTATTTTCAGGAGAAAAAAATTTAATGGGTGCTGGTATGGCCAAGTTGGTTGAGTGTGCAACTCTTCATTTTGGCTCAGTTCATGATCTCATGGTTCATGAGATCGAGTCCTGCATCGGGCTCTGTGCTCGCCTTGCAGAGCCTGCTTGGGATTCTCTCTCTTCCCTTGTCTGCCCCTCCTCTGCTCGCTCGGTCTCTCTCGCTCCCTCTCTCTCTCAAAAATAAATAAAAACTTAAAAAATACATTAAACTATTAACAAACTATTTACATCCTCTTTGATATGTGTGCTTAAGATAGTGAACATTTCACTTACCAATGTATAAAAAGAACCTACTTACTAATTTATGGCCTGTTAAGAATAAGATATGTTTCCTGATTTTTGGCTTAAATTCCTCTAAAATATGTTGTTGTGTCATTACATATGCAAATGTGTTTTGGCTGCGAATGACAGAAACCTGATTCAGCCCTTTCAGGTCTAAGGAGGAATATTCCTGCATACAAATCAGAAGTGGCACACAGGTGTCAGTGTCTTCCAGGTCAGCCAGCAGCAGTGATTTCTGTCTGTCACATTGCTCTCTCTCCTCTCTCCCCTGCTTCTTCCAGTGAGGTAGCTTTGTTTATTTATTTTGGTATACTCCCATTGACAGAGGGAAGATGATTACTAGCATCTCAGGCTCATATTTCAGTCTCAGATTTGACATGAGACTGCCCCTTTTCCCTAAGTTATAATTTGACAAACACTAGGGAAGATGCTAGGATCTGGCCTACTTTGCATCAGCCCCTGCAGGCAGTGGATGAATGAGGGGCTAACACTGGCAGTCTGCGTGGAACTATATATATGGGATAGGAAAGGAGCAGGGTGACTTCTTTCCAGAGGAGAGAAGGTTTTTGAAGAGACAAAACAATCAGTATTCATTACTCTATTCTTTTTAAAGTACACTAATATGTGATTTCCCAGGAATAAAACCATGCATTCCTTTTTTACTAATCATTCATGAGTCACTTCACATTTAGAAAGCTTCTTTATAGCTAAATGGTTAGATATATGTCAAAATGCATATTCTGTATTTAGAAACTCAATTACCTAATGAAATATAATACTTAATAGTTATCTAGAGTGATCAGTTGCACCTTATAAGATTTGGCCTCTTGAGTGGAGCTTCCATATGGAAAGTTCTGGAATCCCAGGAGGGTTTGTTTTTTTTTGTTTTTTTTTTAATGGTTTTATAGTTCAGTGAGAGGCAGAAGACTGTTGTTAAAATAATGAGCTCCAAAATAACACATATAAAGTGTGAACTCTGCCATTTCATGGCTTGGGCCACTGATTTGACTTTGGATCTTCAGTATCCCTATCTGTAAAATCATAGAAAAAATATATGTGGATGTACATATGATATCTACCACTCAGCGTCATTATAGAATGCAACCATAGATTAGGTGCAAGGAAGATAGTAAGTCTGATTAGAACAACCTATGCCAGTAAGGTTTTTAAATAGAGGTTAAAGTAACAAATAGGTCAGTAATCATTTCTAAAAGTAATTCCATGGCCTTTACTCATATTTGCTATGGCATTTCCTTACTCTGCCTACTGTTCAAGTAGTGCAGTGGGTATTTGTCATTCTTCCGGGCTCTCATATACCTTTGGGATCCTTCCTAGGTTTAGGGGATTCCCAACTTCATTTCTTGCCTTCCCAGATGAAAAGTCAGAAATTCACTTTCTGAGAATTCCTTGCACCTAAGACACCCAAGTCTCATCAACCTAGTGTGGTAAGGCCAGGTTTAATTCAGAAACTACTGCTGGGAAGCAACAGATGCCTCAAAGAATACATTCAGGTGAGGTGGTTGCAGATAATCCATGATCCAGATGTAGCACAAAAGTTGTGTCACAGTTGGAAGTCAGTGGGATTTGTGGTATATAGTTCTATAGAGTATGTGGCCGTTGGTACAGCAAGTGATATGCCTACTGGAGCTATCAGTTTAAAATGTGATTTGGGCAGTGCTGTGGACCAAGTAGCATCTCTCCACCAAATCTCAAATTCATATGCTATAGTTGGAAACAGGGCTTTTAGAAAGAATTAAGGTTAAACAAGGTCAAAGGGTGAGGTCCTAGTCCAGTAGGATTGGTAGCCTTATAAGAAGAGAAAGAGAGATCTCTCTCTTTGCATTTTCATACCAAGGAAAGGTAAAGTAGGAATATACAGCAAGAAGGGGGCCAATCATATTGGCTGGCACCTTGGCCTTGGATTTCCAGCTTCTGGAACTGTTAGAAATAAATTTTGCTCTCTAAGATGCCTAGTCTATTATATTTTGTTATAGTAGCACACAAGCTGACTAATATAGGCAGCATTGAGCTTGGTAGGATTTTTAAAAAATCTTTGTTAATATTCTGTGAGTTACTATTAGTCTTCAATGAATGTGTTCTTTAAGTAGAGTAAACATATGATAGATATATATGAGGTTAAGTTTCTAAAAGGTCCTAGTGAGATCTAGCATAAAATACTTTCCTGAACTATACTGATTTATTTGAAACCTGTTTCTCTGACTGTTTCTTTTAAAAGAAGGAAATATTCTCTGCCCTCTCAGTTAGCATTAGGATTGAGAATATGCAACAGGTTTTTTCATTTAACTATGTTAAAAGGATATTATAAAAATAGGAATTAGTTTCCATTTTTTCATATTCTGTGAGTGACTTAAGTTTGATGGATTCTGGCAGAGAAGATGAAATACCTTTGATTACTTCTTTCTCCTCCTTCCTTCCTCCCTTTCTTTCTTTCCTTCTTTCCTTCCTTCCTTTCTTCTTCCTTCTTTCCTTTCTTCTTATAGCTAGTGACGGACAGAGTAATTGCACTATTCCAGAGAGGTTTTTAAATGATTAATCTAGATGGCTGTTCTTGTGTATTTGCTCATTTAGTTAGGATTAGACATGCAGATACGGGGTTCATAATCGGACCTTAAGATGAGGCCCCTGTTCGCTTAGGTCATGACCTCACGGTTCGTGGGTTCGAGCCCCGCGTCGGGCTCTGTGCTGACTGCCAGCTTAGAGCCTGGAGCCTGTTTCAGTCTGTGACTCCCTCTCTCTCTGACCCTCCCCTGCTCACGCTGTCTCTCTCTCTCTCCTAGAAATAAATAAAATATTAAAAAAAAAAAAAAAAAGATGAGGCCCCTGGCTGTGACAGAAACTCTGGTTCTGCCCAATTAGTACACAGATATTTGTTTGTGATCAACAGAGGTAGAGGTAGAGGTATGTGGATAATCCAGTGTTATAGCTGGGGAGAAAACCATTTGTAATTTCATTTATTTATTTATTCTGCACATACACACTGAGCATCAATAACATGCACACTACTGCCTTGGCATGGGAAAGTCACACCGAGCCAGCATATTCAGGCTATGCTTACAGGATAATAAATTTCATCTATTTAATCATAGTTATCATATATATGAGTAAGGAAGCACAGCAGTTGGCGTGAAACTATATAGAAAGGAAATAGATCTCATCAGTGTGTGATCAGGAAATGTTTCTGGAGCTGAACTTAAAGGATGAACATGCAGCATAAATTAAAGTAAGGAAAGTATTTGAAGCAGAGCAAGCAGTGTAAGTGAAAGCCCTAAAGGGAAAAAGGTCTTAGAAAGTTCTAGTATCCCAAAGGAAGTGAATGTGATTGATATATGTTGAAAAGATGGAGAGAGGTCTAGCTGATAGCCTAAAATCGACTGAAATGATCCTGGGCAACTAATTTGTGTCCATGCAGACACAAAATATGACAATCAGAAGATGACCATCTAGGATACCAAAATCACAGCTCTGGGCAATGTCCTAGTTTTTGTTCTGTTTTAGAATCATAATTCTGAATGTGTTCAACTGTAGCTGATTCTTATTATTCACATTAGTTATGTTTTATGAAATTGCAGTGTACACGGTATCTGAATACTGAGCTCCCACTCCCAGAGAAGATACAAGGTTAGGTTCCTATGAGCCACTGGTCATATTTTCACCAACTGATCAATATATAACCTTGTTTTATGTGTTTCTGTTCAAAGACATTTTTCTCCATAAGGCACAACACAGCCTTCTTGTGCTTAGAAACACTAGCCAGTACTTTAGCACTTATTTCTTAAGACCATTTTTAAACAGCAGCATCATCAATAAAAAGTACAAAAATTCAGAAAACATGGCACTACAGAGGAAAAAGGATTCTTGTTTAAGGTAGGAGAACTGAAATAAGAAAGCAGAGTGTCACCTTACTTGACCTTGGTAACTTGCATGTCAGGAAGTTACATTTTTTTCCCCTATTCTGCTCATCTCTGTGAATGACTGTGAGTATTGACTTGGGAGTTACAAATAAATTTTAGTTAGTTGGCAAGTTCACCTAAAATAATTTGAAGTTACCCCATGTCTTTGTTACAGTTGTTTTCTTTACATTAGCATCTATGTCTATATCTATGTATACATCTATATATACCTTGATTACAATTGTCAATTTTATCAAGGTCCTTCTAAAGGAATACAACTTTCTTGAGCTATTAAAATAATAATAATTACACCTAGAAACATTATAGTCACTAGAAGGGCATTAATTCTAAAGCTTTGTAGAACTGCTATGGAAAGCATTGATAGATTTTTGAAAACTGATACAAACTCAATGCCCCATAGCCTTGAATGATTCTGATGAGAATGTGTTCTGCAGGGTACTAGTAGCAAGATGAAATGGCATGTGCTGTGGAAATGACAACTGTGAAATCCATGTGGCACAAAGACTAGGCGGTTGGATATTTGACATTTTGGGCAAGAACTGGGCTACAGAAAGTTTTCGAAACAGAAGTCTGTCTCAATGGTACAGACTTCTATCATCTTCCCAAGGGTGGACGCAATCTAGAGATTGAGAAACTTTTCAGAGCTTCTCTGTGTTCTGTGTGCTTGCTGTTTTCTGGGACAGACTTTTTTTAATCTTTTATCAGAAATCTGCAAAGGTTGAATTTTAATAACCTCACTTAGAGAGTTCTTGAATACATAGAGGTTGTTATTAATCTTCCAAATACTACTTGGGTAAGAGAAGTATTTCATGGTTAGTGTAAGGTCTGTGTAAAATACCTATGTAGAGTTAATTTTTCCTTTTCAGCTGAAGAAAAACAAGTTTAAGGCAATGACTCTGATAAAATGAATAATAAGCCTTTTTCATGAATACTCCTTCACACAAGAAATGATATTAAGTACCTTGTGTTGTGGCAAAAATATTACTTTGAGGTGTTCCCTTAAATCAAACGTGATGTGTTTTAGAAGCTGGATAAAACTTTCCAAGGGCAGCATAACCTCTGCTCCTTAAAGTTGGCTCCCATTTAGTTCAAACACAACTCAACTAGAAGCTTGAGGCAATTCGAAAGTGCTTGCGAAACTACATTTCCTGACAAAACAGCCTGGCCCCGTATGCTCTTGACATTCCAAAATCAGTCTCTGGGAGAAAAAAGAAAGACAGTTTTGTTCACTTCATATTTTAAGTTCGTATTTGTGACCTCTTATTTTGTCTTTTTGACTAATTTTATTCTCTTAGGTTTAATGAATGAAGCATCAGTTAATGTTGAATAGTTATTAAATGGTATTTTTTCCTCTCTGCTTGTGAAGCATCAGAATTGAAAACAGAAATGCTTTCTGTTGTCTTTATTTTTGCCATTCATTCGTTCTCCCTTGGGGGTCAGTAGTAGCAGCAGGAAAACACATCTTGCAAAGAATCTGAATTTCTGTTTGGTTTCAGATAATATCTTTTTGTTTCTTTAGCTAAGTCATACTATTTCTTTACCGTAGTATGAATCTAATAGCCTGAAATTAAATTAGCTAAACATTTGAATATTAGTTTTATTTTCAATGATAGTTATTCCTGATCTTCCAACTGTAACCGTTTGTTTTTTCCTAAGAGGTGTTCCTTTTTCCACTGGCAGGCTGTTTCACTTATTCTTTTGTAGTGCATAATAACTGATACTTACGCGAAGAGTCTAGGTAAATCCTTGTTTCAAAACATACCAAAAACTTTCAAAGATGAGTAACTGATTTTTTCTTTACCAAATTCCTAAACAAAATAAGTCTTATTATGCTTTATTTTTATTTATTTTTAATTTTTTAAATTTTCTTTTTTTAAAAAAATTTTAATGTTTTATTTATTTCTGAGACAGAGAAAGAGAGAGAGAGAAGCAACGAGAGCAGGGGAGGGTCAGAGAGAGAGGGAGATACAGAATCTGAAGTAGGCTCCAGGTTCTGAGCTAGCTGTCAGCACAGAGCCCGACGCGGGGCTTGAACCCTTGAACCATGAGATCATGACCTAAGCCAAAATTGGATGCTTAACCTATTGAGCCACCCACGTGCCCCTTATTTTCTACTGGAATAGTGGTTTAGGGCATGGACTTGCATTTGACTGTGCTCAGATTCCAGTGCTGCCCCTTACTAGCTGTGTAGCTCTGGCAAATTATTTAATACTTCTCTGGTCCTGTTCCTTATAAATAGAAAGTCTGTGAGTCTTTTCATGAATATATATTTCTGAACTCACTGTGAATTAGTTTCATCTCACCCAACTAAACACTATAAGGAAGAACAATGTGGTTATCTGGGCAAACATTATCTTACCATGAAAACCTGTATGTGTTAAGGTAATGTTTTACCAATGAGCTTAGTTAAGGTGTTTTGAAAATTCAGAATTATCTGGAGACCTGGACACTATCTCCAGTATGGAAACTAGAAAGAATGGATTAAGAAGGAAAGAAAACCTTCTGTGATACTGTCAACTTTGCCTTAGATTTCCACTTAGAAAAAAATTACACAAAAATAAGGGGGAGAAAAAAATCTGTCTTTCTATTACTTTGACCACATTTTGCCTTTCTTCTAGACATTCTTTAAATTAGATGATTTAACCTTTAAACTAGATTTATATTCTGTCTTGTAAGTTTCTTTCTCCTTCTTTCTTGTCTTTTTCAATGCAACATCCTGAGAAAGTATCTCTGTGAGAATGCCCGAGTTGCAGAATCCATCATAACAGGAGCAAAACCATCGAAACCATCGTGCTTTATTTTTGCTGTGAAGGACTGTGCATTACGTTTGAACAGATGTTAACACAGTATATGCACAAAATGAGCGCCATACAAATAACAATGCAGGCAGAGAAAATTTGAAACCAAGAAACTAAAATGATCAGAAACCCTTATTTGTAAGTTTGTGTTTGTTTTTGAAATGGAGAATCCTCTTCCATCAAGGCAAATCATATTTTATCTTTACACGGTGGAAATACCAAGTCTAAGAAAAGATAAAACAATAAAACAATATGAAGTTCTGAAGGGTATGGATTATGTGAATAGACGTGTTAACTAAATTCTACAATATTGGAATTGTAGTGAGAGAAGAAGGAAACATAGGGACCAGCAAGTGGAGACTGGAAAAGATACTTTTTTATTAAATAAGGGAGTGATGATCCAATATAATTTATGATCCCAATAAAAAATGAATTAGGCCAAATTTTTAACAGATCAAAGTTTAGATAAATTCATAAATGCTATGTCTACATGTAAATGGAAACAAAGTAATTTTATACATGCTCTTAATCAACTCATACTTATTAGAGTTGTTGAATTGTGAATTTATGAAGATAAGATAGCAGTTAATCTTTCAAGTTAATACTGGAAACAGGACTCATACCTCTGTCTGTCTAGTTTTATAGCTCATATTTCTGTTAACTTTTTTTTTCTATTTTAGTGATGTAACAATTCAAACCACTATACCTCATCCTTTTCCTTCTTAATTTGCAGGCTAGGGTAGTTACAATAGCCATATATTCCCTCAAATACATTATGGCCTCATTGTCGAAAGAATACAGAATTGGAAGACTTGTCCTGGTTTGAAATTTTATGTTACTGTTACTTACATATTTGTAGGTAACTGATTATTTTAATTAGGTCATTTTTTTTGTAGCACATATGCATGAACTTGGTCTATGATATATGTTATTTTGAAACATAATATAGCCTTATGAAGGCACAGTTGGTTCTCGTGCCAGAGTAGAAATATACCTTTCCATTGTTGTAAACGACCAGTCATCATAGCATAAACTTACTACGTCATGAAAATTAAAAAGAAAAAAGTATAACTTTGAAGTCAGATAAACTTAGGAATGTCCTGTTCAGTTATCTCCGTAACCATGTTATCTCTTCCCTCTAAGCTTTACTGCCTTCTCTACAAAATGGAAGGATGTTGTAGATTCCAACCCAGATACTTTGTTGTCATAAAACAGGTAATGCACAAAGTTGTAGTCATCACCACTTTCATCACCACTTTCACTTTCACCGCCACCACCATCATCCAACCCCCCTATAGTAACTTCCATGTTCACATCCTTAAACTTGTCATTACCAATAACTTTTAAACCCTTCATAATCCCAACTTTCTAATAGTTGACTGTCTACCAGTAAGTCCTATCTTCCACCCTCTTCCTTTAGTCACCCAGCCCTGCTAATCCTTCAACCCCTCTGGTCCTGTCCACCTGTTGATACTGCCATATTTATCACAGCTCCCCTGATGCCATCTTTATCCTCTTCACCAAGCTGTCAGATTTGGTGATTATTACCCTTTTGTACATTCTTGAATTTGCTTACCTACCGCTCATTTTCCTATATCCCTTAATGAAACCAGAGCCAGTTAAAGCAGGCTCTCCACCTGCTCAGTGCCCGCATCTACACAGCCGACTGTCACTAAAGAAAAATATGCTGCAGAATTTACTGGTCTATTTTTATTCATGATCAGCAATCTCAAGTGGATCCTTAAGCTGTCTGGTAACTGTACTTTATATTCTGTTGTCCTAACTTAGTCTTTCTCCCATTCTACAAGATGGGTATTTCTCATTGAATTCTCATTCCTCAAATCCCCTTTCATCTCCTTCCTACCAGGCGATAACTGATTTTTACTTCATTTAGAAAGTTGAAGTAAGACCTGTCACATGTTTCTACCTTCATAGTTTCCTACCTGTTTACCTCTGGACCTGTCTACCTCCCCTTCCGTTCTGTCTGCATCCTAGCTGAGGTCAGCCCCTTTACTCATGCACTTCAGTTTGTTACCACTCAGTTGCTGAGAGACATTACTACAGATAAAAATTACTTCTCTCTTCTTCATTAACAATAGTTCCCCTCAAAACAGAATCATTCCCGTAGTATATAAACATGATATTAATCTTCCAGCTTCCAAACAAGTTAACTTCCAAAACAAGATAAATAAAAAAAACATTCTCTAGACCCATATTTCCTGTCAGCCAGAAATCCTACTTATGTCCTTCCCTTTAAGCAAAAATTCTTGAAAGCATTACTGTATTTAATATCTTTGCTTTTTTTTTCCAATCTCTTTACCCCATTCCAGGTGGATGTTTGCTCCCACCACTCACCTGAAATCACTGTTTTCAGGGTCTCCCTTAGTGCTGTGGGATCAGTTTTGTCATTTCTCGGTTTCCATCATACTGACCTTTCAGTGATTTTAGATACACTAGCTGTTTACTCTCTCTGCCATCAAACATTTCTTACTCTTACTTGTAAAAGACTACACATTTTTTTTCTTCTGATGGTGTTAGTCATGCCTCCTTAATGTGTGTTTCTAGTGTTTTTTATTGCCTTAAACTCTCCGCATTTGAACGATAGGCTCTTGGAATTTTTTTCTGTGTGTATTTGCTCTGTAGGTGGCTTGTAACTTCTCTATGACTGTTGCTATTATTTCTAAGTTGATGCCTTTCAAATTTATATCTCCAGTCCTAATCTCTTCTGAACTCTAGACCTGCATATAAAGCATTCCTTCAACATTTTCACTCAGCTGCTTAACAGATATCTCTAACTTAACTTATCTAAAATTGATCTCCTGAAATTCTCTCCCATAGCTATTGATCAGTCCAGAAACATTGGAATGTTTCTTAATCTCTCTCTGTTTTGTTCTCTTAATTCTGATTAGCACATCTTTTGGTTCTACCTTCTAAATATATCCAAAATTTGATCACTTTTCATTACTTTTGCTGCCATTACTTACTTCAAGGCACTATTATTTGAAGTCTAGATGAATATTATAGCCTGTTATTTGGTGTCCCTGTTTCTGCATATAGCTGCCAGTGAAATCTTGTAACCTAAGTCCAATCTTTTCTCTCGTCTGTGCAAATGCACCTGAGGCTTCCCACCTTACTCAGAATGTCTGCTGTCCTCCGTTACTTCCCTAACCCTATCATTCCATCTTCCTCTGCTCTAGGCATATTGCCCACCTGCTGTTTCTAGAATATACCAGTCATGTTTTCATTTAAGGGTCTTGTACTTATTCTTCCCTTTATTGGAATGATGTTCCCTTGAATCTATAAATGAGTACCCCTATGTCCCCCATTTCTTTCAAGTCTTTACTCAAAATTCACCTTCCTAGAGAGGTCTTCTAGAGCTTGTATAAAATTTCAGCAGCATGTCCACACTATTCTGTCTTATTTTCTAACATTATTTTTCCCTTCTGTATCATTTATCACTATCTATTATTTAGTTTTTACTAGAATTCTACTGCTCTGTGGGATGTTCTCTGGTGATAGAAATGTTCTATAAATCTGATTGTAAATATTATCCACTAGCCACATGTGCTAGTTAGTTTAAGAAAGGAACTAAATTTGTATTTCATTTTAATTTAAATTTTAAAATCTTCAGTTGGCTGATAGCTACCATATTGGACAGTACAGGTTCAGAAGGTAAACTTTCAACCTCAAGCTGGAATGTAAATCTCATGAGAACAGGGATTTTTTTTCCTCTTTTGCTCACTGTTGTTGAAGCCCTGGTGGATAGATAAGCCATGGCACATAATAGGTGCTTAATGTTTAAAGGAGTGAAAAAATGGATTATTATCAAAATTATTGTAGTAATCACAAAATAAGCCATAAAAACTAGGTTTTAGTCCTGGATATATACTATTCAATAATGGCATGATTTTTCAGGGGTCACTTACTTTTTCAGAACCTAAATTCCTTCATCAGGATTTTTTTATTTCATTTAATAAACGTGTATTGAGCTCCTCCTATGTGCCAGGAATTATGCTAGATATTGATGTCCAAGGATGAAAATGATATGGTCCCTACAAGGAGTTTTATCCAGCTGGGAAGAAAATGAAATAATAATTATTAAGTCTGTATAATAATTTTAAAGACAGAGATATGAACTGCTATGGGAGAAAAGAAATTAAAAAAATATCTTTAATAGTCAAGGAATAGGTGTTGGAAATAGGAATGATAAGGCTTCCTGGAGGATAGAGAGTATTTAAACTGTTAAGAAAAAGCCAGCATTTTAGTATAAGGACAACAGAGATCATCTTTGAGATTAGTTCCTTCTCTAACACAAAGTATGGAAGTATGGGATATGTGAGTGCAAGGCATTGCATAATATAACTTTGTGTGCTATTATGAGGTCACAGTATAAATATACAGAAAACACTTTTATAAATTTGGAAATCCTTCAACTTCTTTCTGTTATAATATTCTAAAGTGATAATTATTTGTTTTCAACTATTGTTACCTTGTTTCCATTGCTTTTTTTCCCTGCCACCTTTCCATCTACACAAGAAATATTTTCTTGCTTTATAATGAATACTTTACAAATTCTTCTTTTTTCATTCCTACCTACAGTTTACAAAAACTGGCAATGAAAGTTGTTTGAGACAAGCTTGAAGTTTTATTTTACTTTCAAAGAATATAGTCAAGTTCTCTTTGCTTTGTGGAATCTTTTTCAATAGTCTAATTTTCTATTAAGTTTTTAATTTTAGGGGAGCCGGGGTGGATCAGTCAGTAAAGCGACCGACTTCAGTTTAGGTCATGATCTCGCCGTTCTCAGGAGTTCAAGCCCTGCATCGGGCTTTCTGCTGTCAGCGCAGAGCCCACTTTGGATCCTCTGTCTCCCTCCCTCTCTGCCTCTCCCCCGCTCTCACTTGCATGCTCTCGCTCTCTCTCTTTAAAAAATATACATTTAAAAAAATTTTAATTTTAATTCCAAAATATTGAGCATACAGTGTTACATTAGTTTCAGGTGTACAATGTAGTGATTCAGCAGTTCTATACGTGACTCAGTGCTCATCATGGTAAGTGTACTCGTAATCTCCTTCACCTACTTCACCCATCCACTCACGACCACCCCCTCTGGTAACCATCACTTTGTTCTCCATAGTTAAGAGTCTGCTCTTTGGTTTGTCTTTTTTTTTCCTTTGTTCATTTGTTTTTGACAATGACAAATTTAATTGTGGAGATAAACTATGTATACATAAGGTCTATTATATATAGCATATGTGTGTATATGCTTTAATATCAGAGATACCTCATCAGCTCCATAAGTAGTCATATACACTCCAAGAAAACTTGTGTGCAGAAAAACCTGAAAGGCCACCAGGTATACGACAGCATCTCAGAGATCCTTTGCAGAATACCGCTTTTGTGTCCTTCTCTTATTCTAGTGCCGAGGATTAGGTGACAGTGGAATGAAAAGTACTGTTAGTTTGGCTAAAACAAGGTGCTATTTCAAACCTTTCACACCAGCCAGGGAACATATCAGGTATCTCCCCTGAAAGCATAGCTGATTGTCACAGTTCAGTATCAGTTTTCAGGTGTGCATAAGGAAAAGGAAATAAAATTATTAAATAAAATAATAACATCAGTGTTAACAATATGCTTTTAAAAACCACATCTCAAGTCTTTCTTAAGGTTAGTCTTCAGGTTTTTATGTCAATTGTAGACAATAAAGAAGATTCATAATTGAACTTGCTAATCTGATACATTATTTACCAGGTAAACATATGTTGCATTTTGTAAGATAGAACCAAGGGTAGACTTGTTGGAGCCAGTTGGGTGCTTCTCTCTCCAAAATTTGTTTTGCCAAACAAAATAGGACTAGAATTTAAGGACTAGAATCACAGGTGTGATTCTAATTTAATACATGGAGCATTATTAACTAATGGTGTCTTAAGAATATTTTCATTAAAAGTATACTCAAAGAGTAAAAGTTCTTTTGCATTTTAGGAATAATTTTTTTTAATTTGAGATCTACATGAAATTTCTACATTTGAGAGTAGTCCCATGTAAATCTTTTACCTGTGATATGAAGGTGATAATAGAAAACTTTTAGTATGAAAATTCCAGTTAGATAAATTACCCAAAGTGTAGTATACTCTCTACTGTGTAATAAATTCCAAGAAAATCAAGGTTATTGATATTCCACTGACAAAGAATAACAGCATATCTCCAGAAATATTGTTGGATGAACACTTTCACTCAAGAACACAAGCCTATGGAATCACACAGATATAAGAATTAATTATTTGCCTTATACTCATAACTAAATGGAATGTTGCTGATGGGTTCTTAGTGTATGTTATTGGTGTAGTTTATCATTAAACAGCTAGAATCCACTTCTAACTCCATATAATTTAATACGCTTTAAGGAACATTTCATACTTTGTTTCATAATTACATGCATTCATAGACCTTTACAAAGTGAAGGGAAGTTTCCTCCACTTTACTACTGTTTTATTTTATGGATAAAAGACCAGGAAAGTTCTGAGCTTTTCCAAAGCCATATTGCATATAGCAGTGAGAGGATGAGGGCATTGGCTTCTGATTTCCAGAAGTCATCTTTCAGGATTCCTCTCCTAGCTCATTCTCTATCCTTCCTAATCAAAATAGTACATAACAGTCTTTGATTAGAGGTAACTTCCCTCAAAGTATTTTCACCACAAAAAAATGTTTTATGGGTTTAAAATGTCTGTACTGCTTAATTACACTCTGAGATACGTGAGATGTATTTTGAAAATTATACTAGAGAAACATAAGCTATATTGTGATTATTATTATCCTACCTGGTGAATAATAAATGCTTTTACTTTTCAACATTTTTAAGTCTCTCAAAAAATATAAGTAGTTATTTCATCGTCCTCCTTGGTATTATATGACCAAGCTATTTATTTTCTTTTCTCTTAATCATCCCTCATAAATCAGTCTCTAAGCCTTTTAGACATTTCACTTATTTCTCCTTGAACCACCTCCTACATGTTCTTATTATTGTAATTTATTTTTTGAGTGTTGACAGTTTGTTTGGCACCATTCAAAACATAACATCTTTCTGTTTAGAAAGGTGACTCGAATTGCCACATTGAAGTTCGTATGGTCTCAGCAGATCACAGAAGGAGTGTGGATTAAACCATCCCAACCAAGTTGGAGATATGAGGAAGAGATCAAAATGATTAGTTAGTGGATAGAGCTCAGAAACATTTTTTAGCCTCAAACTCATTTTCCCCCTGACTGTGTTTAAGGTTATCTTAGTTATAGTGAAGAATGAGTGCATGTGGCTAATTGAAGTTGCTTTGGACCTATGGGTTCCCAAAGAGTCCTGAGTACCAGTGGAATTCATACAGAAAATGAAAGTGACTTGAAACTCTTTTGAGAAAGGAATATGAAGAATTCCTTTGGAATATGAAGAAATAGCTATTTTCAGGTAGCCAAAGTGTATTTTTTAAACTGTTTTGAAAACAGAATATTTGAAGTTTTTAGGTACAGATTGGTAGACATTTAAGTATTTGGCTTTTAATTAAACATTCCACTTTAAAATAGGAAGGAATGGAAATGTAGGGAGGGAAAAATGGAAGGGAAGAGAAGATACAGATTTCAGGAATTATGACAGGCAGACTGTTTGTTTACAACCTTGTCACTACTCTCAATGACCTTGGATATCAAATTATATGGTCTAAAATCTTATTAGCCAATTTCTGATCCACTAGGTTTTAATGGCTCTGTTAATAGTGAGCAAGTTAGTACATAGTATTGAAAATTAACAGCAGACAGAACCAGGCAACAGGAAATCTGACTACTAATCTTGGATCCTCCACCTTTGGGCTATTAGGGTTGCTGGCTATGATAGTACAGGTTATACTCTCCCTCACTTTCCTGTCCTCGGACCTAGCACCCTCATTCAAATCCTCCAAACACTCACCACTCAGTAATCATGATTTATATTTCTGGAGAAACATTAGGAAATTTATGTGATACAATACTTGGGAATAAGATTGTCCAGTGATGTATTCTTTATGGCCAATATATAAATGGATCGGAACAAAGATAGGCACCATCACCTTAAAGAGTATGAAGGGGACTCTAAGCTGCAGTAGTAATCATACTTAATCCCTTACTTCTCTAAATAAGAAAGTTATTCAAAAAGAGGGTCATAAGATATGTAAGTGATGAATCACCGGGTTCTACTCCTGAAACCAATATTGTACTGTATGTTAACTAACTTGAGTTTAAATAAATCTTTTTTAAAAATAGGGTCATAAGGCAAAACATGTCAGTATCAATCCAAACACTGTCCAGAGGTGAAGGAACTCTAGCCAACTGATATTGAATATTATCATTATATCAGCAAGACCATTGAAAATATGGAATGAATATAAATATTGTACTGGGGAAGGGATAAGCATGCACATCAAGGTAGAGTGGAGTTGTTGTCCTAGTAAGTGACTTAGTCCCTGGTGATGACTTGCCTTGTCTCACCACAGACTGACTGCAGGGAGATGAGCATGGGAAGAGGGAGAATAGATGCTTTGAGGACCAAAGGAGTTGGGTGTGAAATCTCAGACAATGGGAAAGCTGGATTATTAGAAATCATATAGCAGTACTGAGACACTGTTGAGATTCCATTTGGAGTTTGATATCATGAAATGTGAAGGCATCTGTTACTACAGTTCTATGATTTTTCTATAGCAATTTTCAGGTCTTTAGTGTAAGCCATCCAATTTAAGTTCTACAAGGGAAAGAAGCATAGGAGAACTTGATAAATGTTGGACGTTGGAGGAGGAGTAATAGCATCCATGGATTGGAAACCTTGATGAGACTAAGAAATTGTTAATAGCTAGATTGAGAGCAAGTGAAATGAAAGGCCCAAGATGGTGAAGGGGATGTTTGCATTCGAACTGTCAGGGGAGAGAAGTGACATATTGGTTGATGAAAAATTCCAACTTATGACCATTTCAATATATCATTGAGGTAGAATGTGACAAAAAAGAATGAAAGGCAACATGTTGGGCTGGGGGGAAGCTCAAGAAATTGAGAAGACATATGTATATTGATGTCCCTAAGAAAGATGATTGGCAGTGAAGCAGAGATAGACTCTTAGCCATGTGTCAGCCTTGAAAGCACGATTGGGTAAGAGACCCAGGTGCCAATCGGTAATAGCAAAAAGGAGGTTGGAGAGAGTGCTGTAACTTGATGGAAATAGCTTAAAAGAAGCACAAAGATTTATAAAAGAAAGGGTAAAGGTGGAGAGGAAGTTTAGAATGTGACAGAGAACAGGTAGAACACTGATGCCGCCCCCTAGCTCTGAGGTGGGGGATGAAAGTTCCCAGTTCAAAGAGTATCAAATGAAGTAGTTTTGCTTAAATGTTTTTGTAATGTTTATTTTTGAGAGAGAGAGCGTGCACAAGGGGGAGAGAAGCAGAGAGAGAAGGAGACAGAATCAGAAACAGGTTCCAGGCCCGGAGCTGTCAGCATAGAAAGCCAGATGCAGGGCTCTAATCCACGAACCATGAGATCGTGACCTGAGCTGCAGTTGGATGCTTAACCCACTGAGTCACCCAGGTACTGCAATGGAAGTAGTTTTGTGATGGAACAGCCAGGGCACTCAAGGGAAAACAATGAAACACAAGCAAACAGGGCGTCATCATAGTAGACAGAAGAAGGACAGGGCAGCATATTGGGAAAAGGCCGGGTAGTAAAGCATGGACACTCACTCAGTTCTAGTTCCCTGTTCCTAAACATTTTCTTTAGTGATGTTGTGGCACTGACTGCGTACTCTCCTCTGACCTACACACAAGGCCATGAGCCTGATGGCTATGAACAGCCCTGTAGGCAGCATAGAGAAGTCTGTCCGTGAGCAACAGTGGCTTGAACTAGGATGGCAAATGGCCAATGTGAGTTTGCCCTTCAGAAGTGGATATGCCTGCAGATTACTGACAAAACTAGTGTTTATTCTAAACACTAAAACCTGCCATCAAGTAATGTGAAACCTATGGGGTGATATTCATCCATGCTTCCCCCTGAAAGGACATGCTTCTACATACTGTGGTGTACTTTTCTTTTTCTATTACACAGGAAAATAGAAACCTAGAAATATCTATATGGTACCCTGTGTAGATATGTGTCTGAGATTGTTTTTCCAATTTGTCTAAACTTTCACCTTATAATTAATTTTTTTTAAATTAAAAATTACAGAATGCTTTTCCACTTCAGAGTATTAGTGGTACCATTGAGTTGGGTGAAAGTCATGCTCCATGTGTATTGTCACCAGATACTCAACACATTCTCATTAATCGTTTCTGTGCATGTTTTAGAAAATTAAGTTCATAATTATTCACATTCCCTCTCAAAGTCATTTCTTCTTAATACTGAGCTTGCCGTTAAAATCTACACAATTTCAGGGGCGCCTGCATGGGTCAGTCTGTTGAGCATCTGACTTCGGTTCAGGTCATGATCTCATGGTTTGTGGGTTCGAACCCGCATTGGGCTCTGTACTGACAACTCAAGAGCCTGGAGCCTGCTTCGAATTCTGTAACTCCCTCTCTCTCTGCCCCTCTCCCACTTGCTCTCTGTATCTCTCTTTCTCTTTTAGAAATAAATAAACATTAAAAAAATAAAAAACTTTAAAATCTATACAATTTTATAGAATTCATAGGAAGTAAAGGAAACTTTTGGTATTATAACTCATGACGTTGATTACCAGGCAGGTAGGTGAGTATTTCTTTTCCTTTTCTTATCATATTTTATTATTTTTTTAAAAAAATATTTATTTATTTTGAGAGGGAGTGGGTACATGTGGGGGTGGGGCACAGAGAGAGGGTGGGAGAGACACCTAGGCAAGTTCTGCACATAAGCCCTTGAGCCATGAGATCATAATGTGAGCCGAAATCAAGAGTCGGATGCTCAACTGACTGAGCCACCCAGGCACTCCATCTCTTTATGATTTCTTACATCACGTAAGTGTTCTGTGAAAAAAGAAAAGAGTAATTAGAACAGTGGTATCCTCACTCTTTCTCTCCCTTTTGTTTCTCTCTTTATTAAATGTCACTTTCTAATTCCCACATCATTATCCATTCAACATTTTCATGCCTCTCATTTGATAATGTTATAGTCTTAATCTTTTATTTGTGAAAACTAAAGGTTTTATGACTCACTTTTCTCCATAAGCTCAACTTTAAGAACAAGAGTCTAGTGTAGTTGAACAGTTGTACAGATAGGTTTTACTAATCAATGCTTTTGAGGCTCTTAAAATAATCATGCAACAAGTGATCCTTACTTTGTAAACAGATTAGTTGTTTTGTGGTTTTGTTTTGTTTTGTTTTGTTTTTGCACAGACCAAGTTGTTATTTGTCACTTAAACTTGTCCTGTTAAAAGTAGGCATTGGAAGACAGAATGACAGGTCAGAAAAAGCTAAACACAGCTTGCAAACAGCACAATGACGCTTGCTGACAATGTAGCTGACTTTGATACCTAGATAGTGCTATCTACTTGTCTGCTTCTGTGGGAAAGTTAAAAGTAGGTCTAGGAAGAGATTGTTGTAAAATTATTGTTATTTATTGAAGATCTACTTTTGTTAAAATAGGTGGCCTGCCAGCTTTCACATTTACAAAAAGATTCTTCAATGTCTACTCAGAGGTCATTATGACCCAACCACTTGTAAGAATGAATTTTCAGGACAGAGGTCCTCAGTCATTAGTTCAAGATCCACCAGGAATTATTGAAGCCTTACCTTGCAAGTATCCATACCACTTATTCCTGCCATGTTTTTTGTTTGTTTTATTGTTGTCGGTGTTCTTTGGGATCCCTCATACAAAGGGAAAAAAATCCTCTGACACTTACTTACACACATCTCTGACAGCGCTGTCTACCAAAGGAACCCTTAATCTTTTAACCCCATCTACATAAATAGTCTTAAGTCTGCTCTAAAAGATTGTGCTCTCTAAAATTAGAAACAACCAGAAATTGTAGCTCCTAAAAGGATAAACTGCTAGTGCTTCCAAAATTTCCCATATTTCCCAAGCTAGTATATAAATATAGTTTTAGTGTGAGAATTAGATATGTTAGCAGTAAGTATATATAGACTTACTGTTATATAGTTGCATCTGAGGAAAATATTGGTAAAGCAAAAACAGTATTATTTAACAAAGGAAGTTACCAAAAAGCACAAAGAGTAACTTAGCTAAGGAGCACCTAATTATTGGCCATATCATAGAGAACATCTTGCTTGAGTATCTGGACAAAGTCTATCTAATTTACTTTTTCTTTTCCTAATTTATTTTGAGATGTATTCAGATTCCAGGTGGCATTTTTTTCAGGTTCACAAACTTTCTTGAAATACATATGTTTCAGATTGGAATGGTATAGTACTAATCTATTCCAGTAAAAAAAAAAAAAAAATCAAGTACTGATCTGTTCCAGTAAAATCTACTCCACTAAGAGATAGATCTCAGGAACTATCAGATTCTCAAGTCTCTTTACCACCTGTGCTTATCCATAACAGTGTTATCCATCCAGCCTTGCCATGCACATCCCAAGACCTGTGCAGAGCTTTTTAATAGATTAGAAACAAAAGGGGAGGAAAACGTATCATTCCATAAAATGCATAATCATGAAAATGTAATCTAAAGCAAATATGCTAACTATCTGCCAGGATAGATTCTAAATATCTTTATGCCAAAGCGCCTTCTTTTTTAGCCTGGTCTGATTCCTTCTATATAATAGTTAATAATGAATAATGCAAATGAAATTAAATGCAGAGTACTCAATCTCAAATGTGTTCATACTTTGACATTTTATTCTTATGTATGCCCCAAACTTATAAATTAAGAAACTACCTTTAAGATATTTTCAGAGAATCGTAAGTGACAAAAAACACTAACATTTTGTATTCGTATAGCATTTTAAACATGAATGATCTCATTTGAATTTTAAACAATTTATGAGTTTGGGGAGTGATCTGATCATCATTCTCTAGATTACAGAACTTCTGAACTGCAGTTCAAAGAGGTTAAATGACTCACGAAAGATCACAGGACTAGTCCATAAGGAAGCAAGCCTCACAAGCCCCAGCTCAGTGCTTTGAAGTGTTTGCTGGCATCATAAGAGTCCCAGATACACGTCCCCTTATCTTTTATGTCTACTCTTTCAAACCCTTGAGGTCGTTGGCTCCCTAAACATTTTGGATTTAATATAAAAAGCCCATATTCAAGTCTTTATTCCACTTTTTGTTAGCCATGTGACCCTCATGCAAGTCACCCGAGCTGTCTGAGCCTGACTTCTTCACTATAATGTGGTTATAATGCAGCTCTTGGCTCGGCCCGCAGAGGTCATATGACCCACACTCGAAAGGGAAAGTGTTCTGAAAAGGACTAAGGGCTGCTGTTCTAAAATATAAACAACTATTATTTCATCACACCATGGCATTTTGTAGTGAGTATTTCACCCAGAGGTAAAGATAGGGGCTCAGATTTCAGCTCCACCACTGGGAGCTTTGTGATTCCATGCAAGTCCTTGATCCGATGTGAGAGTCCATTTTGTCCACTATAAAGTAATGATTTTGAGTGATATTTATATCACTAAAATAGTGATACCCAGGCCTTACTGGGTTGCGAGGAATAAATAAGATTGTGAAGGTCTTCATATACTGAAAATGTGCTATGCAAATATATGTATATGTGGAGAAAAGCCTCATTAGCATATAGTATATTTTAAAAGGTTACGTTTTTCAGTCCTTATATCAGAAAATGCAGTGGTTCCTGAATCTTTGTGGGATCCACAGGAAATAATATACAGGTATGAAAGGGTACTATGTCCAGGTAAAAGGCCATCTGTGACTAAAGCCTAGTGTTTGACATTTAACTGGCTTATCTTTTGCAATTCTCTGCAGATTTTAACCATTCTCTTCCTTTATTTCTTAATTTTCTCAAATACACAAAGTCCTTATTTTTCTGCTGCTTTGTAAGGGATTTCATAAAAGTTGATATGACGTTCCATACTGACTCCTGCCTTCATGTGTGGTTTATCAGCTCATTCATCTCCCATTCTAGTGCCTGCCCCTGCACAGATTCAATTAGACTTAGAGCCTGGCCAGCTCTAGGCCTCCTCACCCCCTCTGGCCAGCACCACCTTTGAGAAAGAGAGGGTGTTAAAGAGTTGATTTCTATTAAAGTTGACATAAGGGATCACTTTGAAAATGCCTGTGTTGAAAAAGTGTGCAATACATTCTCCCTAGTATATGAAAAATAGCCCTGAAGTTGCCAACACAAGAGAGACACGGGGGAGGTGTGCAAACATATCTAAGTGGTAACTTTGCACCTTCAGTGTGCAGATGTTGTGGGTTGTCTCAATTCAGACCTGACTTTCTGACTATCCAGGGAATCCACAAAATAATCTGGGAGATTTATGTTAGAATCGGAAATATTCCTAACATTTTCTTAAGATTCCAGTTGAAAATATGGATTTGGGGGCTTTGATAATGGAGATAATTGAAATCCTTTATTTTACTTGTGTAATTAATATTATTCAAGTGTTACATGCCAAAGAAAAATTATGAAGATTAAGAAAGTTTGTTTCATTAGGTTTATAATCATATTTTTAAAAATCCCCCCATATTGCTATAAATTCAAACATTCATGCATTACTCTTTAGTTTCTTAAAATTCAACCTGAAGTTTCCTTTTCTGTGACACCAGCAATAAAGCCCAGTGCATTTCCTATATAATTAAATCATCTTGAAAAGAGTTTAAGACATGATACAAGAATGAAAGCAAAATTGTCTTTTACAGCTTATGAATATATTTTGAACACTCCCTGTGTGCTTTGTGATTTAGGTGGCAAACAGCTAAGATATAAATAGTCTACCTCTATGAGGTTCCTGAAAAAGTCATTTTGATTTGAGGCATATTTAATTTCTACCTCAAAAACATAGTTTTTATAATGGAAGAAATGTGCTTTGCTACCAGGAAACCTAAATAATATTCTCATCACTAGCATAACATGCTATATCCTTCCTGAAGTCATTGTGTATTTCATTGGATCATTTTAATGTGCTCTGACTGAAGAATATCAATATCACTCTTCAGATGAAAGGTGGTTCCAGTAATACCTGATGTCTAAGCATCATTTGTAATACAAATGATGAGGAGCCTGTGGCTTAATGGCCACTAATTTATTTTGAATGTATGATGCATTGCAGCCATTAAAGTAAGCTGCTTTACATCAGTTCATGGGGAATAAGAGTTCTATTTGAGGTGGCTTTTATTTCTTGATGTCAGATAGGAATATATGCCCATTTCAAAAGGAAGAAAAAGGGAACAACTCCGTAGTAAAGTAGGTTAGGTCAGAAGTCTCCCAGTTCTGTGTAACTGTTCTCATACATCATGCATTTCGCTGTGCCTTATCACTGGCGACCATGAAGGTGGTTTTAAATGAAAGAATGTGGATCTGATAGTTTTGCATTATATTTCAACATAAATTTACAAGAACTTTCACCATTTTCTTCACTGTTTCTCAATATATATTTATCATTAAATACTTAAAGATTAGGTAAAATATTACAAATTTCGCATAATGGAGATTTTCATACATTTAAATACACATTGACCTTAGAATCAAGTTAAACTCTCCAACGTACCAAATATACATATTCTGTGATTGACACTATAGGGAATAAAAGCAGAGAATTTATTTGTCCATTGAAATTACCATCTCCTTGAGATAACAGAATTTTTGTAGGAAAATACATTTTAATGCATGGTTTTAATAAAACCTCAGGGCAATAGACAGTGAGATATATTCCTGCTAACCAGTAAGAGATTGATCCATACATCTGACAATAGATGGCGCCAGTAGTTGGAAGCAGGAGACCAAGGCTCTAAGGACAGACCTTAAGTGTGGTAGAATTTAAGCTGGATCTTTTTCTTTTTAGGGTTACTTAATTAAAAATTATTTATTTATTTATGTTTTAAATTTTAAAAGTTAAATTTATTTCTAAGAGAGAGAGACAGTGTGAGCAGGGGAGGGTCAGAGTGAGAGAGAGATACAGAATCTGAAACAGGCTCCAGGCTCAGCTGGCTGTCAGCACAGAGCCTGATGTGGGGCTTGAACCCACGAACTGTGAGATCATGACCTGAGCCGAAGTCAGATGCCTAAGCGACTGAGCCACCCAGGTGCCCCTAAAAAAATTTTTCTTTAACATTTATTCATTTTTGCAAGACAGAGTAAGAGTGGGGGATTGGCAGAGAGAGGGAGACACAGAATCGGACGCAGGCTCTAGGCTCTGAGCTGTCAGCACAGAGCCCGACACGGGTCTCAAACTAACGGAGTCTGAGAGCATGACCTGAGCTAAAGTCGACTAACCGACTGAACTACCCAGGTGTCCTAGGTTAAGCTGGATCTTAAAGGAAGAGCAAAATAGGAGCAGGAACTCTATATGCATGTAGTATGGCAGAGGCAAAAGAATAGGAATTTCTAGAGCATGGGTGTTAAGTCAAACTGTTTATCCAGGACCAGAGATTTCATAAGTACAGAAGAATAGAAGGTAGAGTAGGCTTCGGTGAAATACTTTGAGTGCACACCAAAAACAACAACAACAATAACAACAACAACAACAAAAAGAAAACTTCAAAAATAATTTCAAACACAGTATACAAATTTCTAACTGTAGTAGCCACTAAGGTTCATTGGAGGGCGAGAATTAATTTTCTCCTCAGCCTTCTGTTCAGGTATCACTTCAAGGCCGGATTGGTCCAGGAGGCTACAGATGGTCTCCGCACCATAAACCACTGCAGATGCCATGAGCACTGCAGTTACAAAGCCCCTTCCAAACAGCAGTCTGGGAAGATATCACTTTAGGGTCCTAACAAAAGAGTTTTTGACCAGCCTCATTAGACCTCACTGTCCGATATGCTGGAAATTAAGACCGTTTGATTTTTTATTTCTGTCTAGCCTTTAGCATAAACATACATTTTCCTGATCATCTGCACCCGTCACACATACGTTCCTCCACATGCTGACCAACGTTTCTCCAATGATCTCTAGTCCCCTGTTGGCATCCTTCCCAGTCCTTCCCGCTGAGCTCTCTGGAACTCCCTTTATGTACTACGTATTAGGACGTGGATTATGTTCTCTAGGCTCTACGTTGTCAACCCTCTTTTAATGAATCAGCCCTCTGTCTCCTTTTCGTAAACCAGCCCTAGTTTCTTCTCTGACTCTACTTCCTTTCAAGTGGGGACCACATATTGTCCCACAGTATTTTAACAGCATGTCGCTAACACCCTTCCCATCCTCTCAAGACTCAGTATTTGTCCTTCTGCACCAAGGCACAAGTGTACATGCGAAACACAAAGGACATTGCAGGCCAGCTTCCAATAGGAGGTACAACTTATTTCGCCTCCTCTACCTAATGCTATCCAGAAGACCATCTTCTTTGAAAGAGTTTTGGTACATACCTAAGAGCTTAGCAAATAATAACAATAGACGCTTATTATCCTATGAAATCATTGACAAATTAAAATCGAAGTTTTATAATGAATTAAAATGCCAATATTTGGGCTGATTGCATTTTGGGGAATGAGTCTCAAACCAGTTTTTTGGAGTTCTCAGAAGTGATTATTGCTTAGTAATAGGCCTTTTAAAATAATCATCGGAGTCTCAAAAACTCCATTCCTCTTGTAATATCATTAAGTAATTTTATTACTAACAAAGTGTTGATGTTCCTTAACATCCTTAAATCCCCGGCTGGGATATAAATGAGCTGACTCTTTGAATAATGGAGTAAATTACATGGGACTTTTCCTAGTATTCCTAATGCTATTGGTGTGACATGAAGAAACTGGGCTTCTTTGGGGTGACTCGGCCTCTCACCTCAACTCTAGATTTGTCCCTGTAACAGCTTCCCTGTATCTCTAAAGTGTCCCTGACTCTGATAGAACAGCAGAATTGACTGATACTTTAACTATGGTGCTGTTTCTATCCTGCCAACCAGTCCAACTAATGAAATAGTTCCTTGCTTCTTTAATGATAGGATATCTCTGCTTGTGTCCCACAAGTCATTGCTCTAAACTACACTACATCTGAAGAGTTTGCAGATTGCAAAAACAAGTAATGATCTGCCTTTATGGTATGAGATAATGATCACCATTCTCATATTTCCATTCACTATGTATGAGATTTATATAAAATAAAACCTTCGAAGAGCTCTAGGCTATGTATTCTCCTGGTGCTTTATCACAGAAATATTGCACTTGAAAAAAAAATAGGCTCACAACAATTCTGGTACAGATATCTGGCCTCAGCACACCTACCATGTTTGATTTGGGAAGTGTCAAGTTTTGATTTGGAGAATCGTTTTAGCAATCTAGATCACACCATCACAAAAATAAAATCTTTCCATTAAAGAATAAATTTAAATTCATCCACCAAGTAAGGAACTATACTGTAAAATTTTCAAAGATAGCCCATCATTTACTAACAAAAATATAGCTCTTGAAAGCATTTGTGTGAATGATTATGAAATGCAGCTATAAATTGGAACTGAACGTGGAAGATACAGCCAAACTGAAAACTAAAATTAGGGTTTTAAATATTCCAAAATGCTTGATCTTCAGTCTTCATCTTCTTAATATTTCCTGAGTTGGTAGGCTGCAAGAAAGTTTACAGTTTTGGGCACTGGAAGTTGAGAAGTAGTTTTCGCCCAGTGCCTTCTGTGTTCTCCGCCTAAGTCTGAGTGACGACAGAGTGGGAACGAGAGTGGCTTACAATTTAAAGAGATTTGAAAAAAAATTATAAAATAGGCTTTGCATATATTTTGAAGGACCTGACTTGAACTGGAATAGGATGGCTGAACAGCTTGGAGATAGGCACGTTTAAATGAGACATGTGACCGTGAATTTCAATTAAGTAAATTTCTTACTAGACCTTAAGAGAACAAATATTAGTCAACATCAGATGACCACAGCAGGTCTAATGAGTAACTGGTGACATTGTCAGAAATCTGAGTAGGGCATCTTGCTATTGGAAACAGGACAAAGAAAGCATTCATGCTGGATTGTGATCACATTTATAAGTGAGACAAATTGATGACAGGTAGCGACAAACTCTTCATTTTTAAGTGCATTTTACTGTAGAAGCCCTAACCAAGTCTTTTTTCTCATATTATTGGCTCAAAATAGTAATAGTTCATACTGTACCATCAAGAAGAATGAGATTTCTGTCACTGGCTTGGGGTCCTAAACTTTTCATCTGGGGTTGGAATGAGTGTTGGAGAGTTTATCACAGTGTCTATGATAATAAGGATGACAGAAGGGATAAAGGATCGTTGCCCCAGAAATTGATACAAAAGTGGCTTACTTTCAAGTAAAGACTTAAACCAGCAAGTATGATAGTGGAAGAAACTCTGTACATAAGCAACAAAGTAGAAATTTAATGGGTTAGTCACCAAACCCACAGTGAATGACACAAAAGAATTTACATTCTGTTGAGGAAGACAGATGTATCAGAAACAAAGTAATACATGTCATAATACAAAATTGTACCAGTTATGATACATGCGAAGTAAAGAAGCAGATACTTTTCCTGAGAGACAAACTCCACAGGGAGTTACATTTAAGACAAATTTTGGAATTTATGTAGACGTTTTCTCTATGTTGGAAAAGAAGGCAGTCCAAGCAGAAAGAATTAAAATGCATGCAGTAAAAGAATAGGACATTTGATTCTATTTTGTTTCGTATCTTCAATGCCTAGAACTGTCTAAAGCACAGTAGGCACTCAGTGTTTCTCAGATGAGTTAAAACAGCAGTCACAAATAAAATAGATCATGAAAGAAGGTAAAAAGCAAAGTGGAAAATTGTGAAGTTAAAGACAGGTAATATGATAAATGGGTCATACCTCATTTTTAAATATCTAGTCTTTATTCTAAAGCTGATAGACAGTCAATTACGGGTTTTATAAAGAAAAACCGTGATCAATAATATGCTTTTTGAAAGATCACTCGGGTCATCTATTTGTGTCCAGTAAAAGGTGGTACAAACTCTAAGTAAGGAAATGGAACAAGAATGAAAAGAAGCAAATGGCTTCAAAGTATAATTAGGAACTGAAATTGTTAGTACTTTATAATTAATTTGATATCATATCTGATATCAAATTAATTATATATGATGGTATCTAGCTTTCTGGCTTGATTGTATGGATAGTGATGTCACTAAATGAACTCAGAAATACAGGAACAGAACCATTTTTTTTCTCCTGAGGCTTGAATGAAACAATATTTGTGACTTGACTGATTGACTGATTTTGAAATGGTGGTGAGGCTGCTGAAAATGCTAGAAGGAACTTGTTTGTCCTGTGCTATCATCATTAAAGAGTTTTGGTCTAGAATTTTGGATTTGGGGCTCCTCCAGTAATTAAAGTCTAAAGAAAGCTTTGAGAGTAGCTTCAACTTAATGGTGAGCTGAGACAAAGCAGACAAGAAGATAATGTGTCATTATTATTATTTCCAACCAGAGCATCCTTAAGAGCATCCTAGTTTAGTTCCAGCCATGTTGACATTCCTCATAGGCTGTACCCTCATGCATCTGAATCTAACTTAAAATTATTGTAATTTTCCTTCAAAGAATATTGACAGAGTAGGCAGCAGAATAATTAGGGATTTATGGATGAAAATGTCTATGCAATCTGATATTTTCCCTAAAGTCAGGCAGGTAAGATTTAGTATTCTCATGAATGATAGTTAAGTACCAAGAAACATATCTGCATACATACAGCAACATAGTAATGTGGGAGGAAGGCTTTGAACACTTTAAGTTTCTATGTAAGCAGGGATTACTATAACTATTTTGTAATAATTATTACTCTGCTATGCATTTAAATAAATTAATTTCTGCTGTAGACCTATAATGAAATTATCATTTAATATAATTCAAAATATATCTGTCCAGAAAAATAATATAAAATCTTTCTGATTAGAAAAATTATGAAAGATTTTCCTGTTTGTTTTATCTTTATTCCTGTGAATTAACACTAGATTCTGTCTTCTGTTCCCTAATTCCCACCACATATCTAGATCTTATGATCTTACCTTTTTCTGGCCTACTAAATGAAGGAGCAAACTTGAGTAAAAATGAAGAACATAGAAGTAAGACATCATGGGTGAGAGCATATAAGGTGCCTAGTTCACATATTTTATAGCAGATGATATCGTCAAATAGGTTCAGTCCATTCTCAGACTCTAACCAATCAATAAAATTCATTCTTAGTTAGGCCTAGAATAGGTAATGCTATTGTAGCTATAAAGAAAAGAGCATAAGCAGAGGTGATCTTGGTGCAGGAAGAGGAATTGGAGTTTATTTCTTTAACTGTTCTAGAACTCTTTCAAGTGTATTACCTGATTTGATCCTACAAAGATCCTGTGAAGTAGTCTGTAGACTGTAGATTGGAAACTCTATTATACAAGTAATATGATTACCCTAAGCCACTAATTTATAAAATTTAATCTGAGATTTACCCATAAAGGGTTCCCATGTTTTTAAAAGAATTATATCCATGATTGTGCTGTATGCTCTACTGCATATAGACTTCATTTTCTGTCCCACACAGCATTATCTCTCTTTTGTGTTGAATCTGTGCATTTGACATATACAACCTGCAGATAAACAGTTAAAGTCAGTGTTTGGTACAAGTGCTGTGTGATGTCTTTTCTGATCAGTGGGTGAATTGACCAAGATTAAGATTAGAATTCTTTTTTGATGGGCATGAACTCTCTTAACTCTACCCAGCAAATTAAAAATAGACACACCCAGTTGAATATTAATAGAGTCACTAATGGTTATCCAGTTAATATGTATATGATGCATTTTTGAAACTGTATAAACCATTGTCCACTAATAGTTTTTAGTAGCATTTCTAGATCTTACAAATTTAACATATTTCTCAGTTGTGATAATTTTTGATCATGTTGCATTTTCATGTGCACATGTCTGTTTCCATGAATTCTATTTATTTATTTTTAAATGTTTATTTATTTATTTTGAGAGAGAGAGAGAGAACAAGTGAGGGAGGGGCAGAGAGAGAGGGCAAGACAGAATCCTAAGCAGGCTCCAGGCTGTCAGCACAGAGCCTGACCTGGGGCTTGATCACACGAACCATGAGATCATGCCTGAGTCAAAATCAAGAGTCTGATGCTGAACTGACTGAGCCACGCAGGTACCCATTGTTTTTTTACGTTTTAAAATAAGTCTGTATTTACAATTAACTTGAGCATCTACTTCTGAAAAATATACATCTTCATTTGTCAGACTGCTTTAGGATAACATTTTAATGAATATTTTTTCATTTTTGTGTCACCTTGTTGCCATTTTTAAGGCTGTCAGCTTTATTATATAATTTGATATAAAATATTCTTGGGCCAATTGTAAATTTTTATCATTACTCTTCTGGATGAATTATTTTACTACTTAAGGAATTATTTCTGTATATTAAGAAACTAGGCATATTTTAATTCATTGTGTGATAATTGCCAGCTATGAATATAATACAAAACTTATAATTTGGAACTTTTATCTTTCAGAATCATAAGCAAACATAAGATGCCCTGTCCATCTGTAAAGATCCATTTTTCATATGAGGTTGTATTCTTAGAAACATTAATGAGTCATTAAAATAGTATCCTATTTTTTATTCACTTTGTAAAATTCACTTCATATTTATGGGTGTTTTTCTTAATACCTTTTGACATAATTAGGGAATTATGAAATTATAAGTTCCACAATATTTCATTGTTTTCTACATATTATTAAACTAAGAAAAAGAAAAACCCAGACTCCAAAAAGGGATACAGATTTTTTTAATAAATGGATATAGATATCTCTCTAAAGACACAACAGGAAATATTTTATTAGATAAATTTAGGATAAATTCAGAGGAAGCCATTTATTTTTTTTTAAATGTTTTATTTATTTCTAGGAGAGAGAGAGGCAGCGTGAGCAGGGGAGGGTCAGAGAGAGAGGGAGTCACAGACTGAAACAGGCTCCAGGCTCTGAGCTGGCAGTCAGCACAGAGCCCGACGCGGGGCCCGAACCCACGAACCACGAGATCATGACCTAAGCGAAAGTCGGACGCTTAACCGACTAAGCCACCCAGGCGCCCCCAGAGGAAGCCATTTTTGTTTAAAGCTTATTTATTTTGAGAGAGAGAGAGAGAGAGAGAGAGAGAGAGAGAGAGAGTACATGTGAGCAGGGGAGGGGTGGACAGACAATCCCAAGCAGGATCCTTGCCCTCAGCATGGAGCCCAATGCAGGGCTCAGTTTCGTGAACCAAACCATCAGGCCATTACCTGAGTCGAAATTAAGAGTTGACGCTCAACCAACTGAGCCACCTGGGCACCCCAGAGGAAAACATTTTAATTCAGAATGCATTCATGTTCTGCTTCTGAGTGATAGAACAATGCAGTGGTATATTTAGGGTAAATTATGCAAATATTGAAAGCTGTGTCTGTTCAGCAGAATTATTTTAGATCAGTTCTTATAACTCTTTGTTTCCTCAGTTGTATTGATTACTAATATTAGCATGACATCAAACCTAGCCATTGTGTTTTTCTAATGAGATTTATTTGTAGATCAGAAAGAGATGGCCTTTGTTCTCAGTTGTCATAAAGAAACAAATGTTATTTTTTTTTTAGCACCCTGGAATTTTTCCAATTCTGTGGATCACATTAGTTTAACAATCATAGATTATAGTAGCTAAGAAGTGCACAGATAATTCTCTTGTTACATGAACAAAGCAGTCCAGGCTTTGTGAAACTAGGTCTAAACTTGAAACTTTTATTTATACTGCAGCCAAAAAATATTGGCATTTCTAGGAGTAGATCTAGATTTTGTTGTTCCTATAATCGTATACCATTTGGGGGAAACTTGTCAAGAAAAAATTGTAAAACTATCTTTTCAGATTTTACTACATGCATGACCCTTCTGAATACATCTATCTCTAGCTCCTTTAAGGGCCTTTCAAGGGATCCATGAAAGTGTAGGGTTTGTAGCTTAAGCTGCTTTAGTTTGACAGTAAAATTACACTTGGATATAGCAAAAAGACCTGAAGCAAGAAGCAGATTGGTAATGGCTTCATTATCATTAGTTAAATATTTGGTAACAGTGTACATGGATTTACCTGTTAAATATTAAATCAAGTATTTTTTTAACCAACTAGTTCTCAGTACTTTCAATATTTAATTCCATGTGCAAAAAAAATTCACATGTATCTTAATCTTTAATTTCAGGAATTAGCGCAGAAGGTACATATGTTTTTGCAAATAGAATATTTGAAATTGTCTTGTTCTCCACAGCCTTCATTCAGTGCAGCTTAATCACAGGAAGTCTCAAGGCCATGGAACATTGTTAAATCATCAGCAGATAAGATTTAGTTTTTTTTTCCTTTCCTGCATTAGAAATAGTTGTGTCCTCTCACAAATCTGACGATAGATTTCTAACTCTGAATATTTGGGTTGATCCATTTACTACTTAAGTTCAACTTGGGGGATATACAAATGCTTTCTTTATTATTTGTGATGGAACATAAAAAATATCAATGAGTTTGTGATATAGTAGCCTGTGCTATAAAGATGCAGGAAATATGGTACGCCTGGATGGCTCAGTTGGTTAAGCGTCTGACTCTTGATTTCGTCTCAGGTCATGATTTCACAGTTCTTGAGATCAGCCCCGAATCAGGCTCTGAACTAATAGCCCAGAGTCTGCCTGGGGTTCGCGCTCTCTCTCTCTTTCTCTCTCTCTCTCTGCCTCCCCTGCTTGAGTGTGCTTTCTCTCTCTCTCAAAATAAATGAATAAACATTTAAAAAAAGCAAAGATGAAGGAAATAGCAATTTACTTTAAACTCTGTTATATTGGAGTCTATCTACTCAACCCTTTTATATTGTTGACCTTTATTTGGCCAACATTATTTTATTTTTATTTTTAGCTAATCATAGTGATAACAGATATTAGTATACAGTTTTATTTGAAGCATAGATTACTCTCTAATAAACATACCACAAATACTTGTATGTATCAATGAATATTTGTCATTTGGTATTTCAGGTTAGACAATAAGTATTTCAAGTGAACAAGACACATTCTTAGCAAGAAACAGGAGAAAATACCAGATTCCCTGATGCTGAGGCACACTTTCCCAAAAATAACAACACCAAATGTCCAAGGGCTTTGGTGGGGCACTGTATTTTCACACGTTTCTCTGTTTATTCCCTTAGTGTCAAGTCTCTACACACAAATTCAGGACATTTGCATGGTGTCTGGGCATAGTTCCAACATTTCCTCAAAGTGGAGCACTAAAGGTAGACATTCTATGGGAGAAATGAGCAGGAAGCGCCTTAGGCGGTGTTATGTCTGATCTTACCAGTATTCACTCTGTTGTCTTAAGGGGCTTCTTTCCTTACTACTCTGGGCCCTCACCAAACTACCACCATCTATGGTGGAGGCATGGTCCACACCTAGCTCGGCTGAATCGTTCTCTAACATAAACTGATTCAAGCGAAATAAATGAAGAAGGGCTTTGCAGTCTACTGCTTTTTTGCTTGTTTTTGGGTTTTGTTTGTTTGTTTTGTTTTGTTTTATGAATTGTCTCTCACTCCAGAGTCAGAGTCTCTCTGGCCTTAACCTATTACTGGAGAAATTCCTCAGATTGTGTATCCTAAGCCAGAATACCATGGGTGGGTAAGGAGCAATTCTCTTTATACTGTCACTTGGAACTCCTCATGGGAAGCTTTCGTAATGAGCTGTTTTGTTCTACCTTGAATATTCAAATATAATATTTTAGATAAATTCATAATTACATTGCCTTTATTATAAAATGTATTTAATTATGACATTGACTGTAGATTATGTGTAAGGTTTTATAAAACTTTATGTTAAGATTTTATAAAATTTTGCAAATCTTATGCATTGTTTCTAGGCATGTTTAAAATTAACTAGTAACCTTGCAAAATGTCCATCAGTGACAGTCACTGCCAAACAACCATTCACAGAACTCAAGCAGTTTTAGAGTTCTTGTTTAAATCTTCTCTCTGATAAATATTTCTGTTCAAGAAAAGGGTAGAAATAGTGACTTCTTTCTGAAGTAATAATAGAATCCAAATACCAAGATGATCTGTTGACCATTACCATTCACCTAAAAAATAAATGAATGAGCTTTCAACCACAAAATGACAAATCTTGCATTCAATCCATATTTGAACTTATGTTTCCATTATGCTTCTGCAAATTATTTTCATGTTTTTAAGTAGTTTTAATTTCTTTTTTCTTTCTTTGAAAAAACATGGCATATAAATCTGAATTAATTTGTTTGTAATTTTCTGGGATTATAAAGTATTAACAGTTATTCTGATCGAGTTTCATATTAATATTATAGCAGATTTTATTAAAAAAAGATAATTCAACAAAAAATAAACATTAAGTGGAAAGGTGTCTTTTAATGAAATTAACAGGCCACCAATGCTTTTACAGATGAACATTCTTTTTTTAATTTTTTTAATGTTTATGTATTTTTGAGAGAAAGAGACAGAGAGACAGAGTACAAGCAAGGGAGGAGGGCAGAGAGAGACACACACACAGAATCTGAAACAGGCTCCAGGCCCTGCACCATCAGCACAGAGCCTGACACAGGGCTCAGATTCACAAACCATGAGATCATGACCTGAGCCAAAGTCAGACATTTAATTGACTGAGCCACCCAGGCACCCCAACAGATGAATATTCTTTAGTGCTAGTTGAGCAGATACAGATTTTGTCTCAATCATATTTCTGTTTTGTTTTGTTTCTTTAGATATAAGCACTGAGTAAACCATTTACAAAATAAAGTAGATCAAAATGGAATGTATTTGATTTTAGCAATATCAGTCAATTCTCTGAATTTGCCAAAAATCATATAATGATTTATAATGAAAAAAATTGTAATGACCTATTAGCTAATAATTTAATTAAGCCTTTCCTCAATTTTATGAAAAGCAGAGCATGAAAATCTATCTTACCAAAGAATGATATTTCAGACAATAAATCTCTCAACTTTTGAGAAGCTTATTTAAAACATTTACCAAAACTAAATGATAAAAATTTATACTGCTCTTTCATAATTTAGAGGCAAATTTTTAATTTAATAAATTCATAACGGGTAGAGAAGTTAAAATATACACCTTTTAAAATAACGTATTTATGACTAAAAGCTTTCTCTGTTGTGTGTTTTATGTGTATATTTGTAAAAACATCAGAGGCACAGACTTACTTTGTTCCGTGTGTGGGAACGTGATGCCCTGTTGCTTAATTAGCAAAGCCGGTCCCTACTCAAACTAATCAGCTAAAATGATTTAATTTTAGACAGAGAATGTCTGAGTTGATTTTCAAGTTCAAATAAATATTTCAATATGCATTTGAGGATTATTGTAAAAGCACTGAAAATTAGTTACAGGATGCATCTTATAAAAGTTAAAATAATTTCATAACATATTTAGGTGTTTTTGCAAAAAGCTTAAAAACAAGAACAAATTTGTAAGCTGTTATTGATACTTTTTCGAAATAATTTAGTAGAACATGCATCTGATTCCTATTTATTTATGAACTCCAAATGCGACAAAAGGCATGATATTATTTTAGTAAATATATATCTGGAAGTATTATAAAAATCAAGCGTACCTATTCATAAATATCTTACTTTATTTTTAGATTCATTATTATGAATGAATTGTTCATTCATTGTTCTCCTCAGATTCTCCCTCAAGAGCAATGCATTCTTTGTAGTTATAAGACCTGAAGCTACTGAACATAAATTGCCATCCCTTCTGCTATCCACACTACAATATAGTTGGTTTCTGAACACTTAAAAAGAAGACCTCAGATACCCCATGTATAAGCCTGCATTACACCCAGCATTAATATGCACAAGACCAAGAAAGGAGGCTTTTCAGTGGGTTTTTTTTTTTAAAACCTTTATTAATTATTTAAAAGAATCTAGGTAAACTTTTCAACAATCTCTTTAGTGCCTTGGGGGTTTTAACACCCCCTAAGCAGTGGACCGTTAGGAAAGCAGAGGTTGAACAAAAGAATCTACATGATATTTGAATTTAGTACCTATGGAAATTGTGGATTGAAGTAATACCTTCAACTACCAATGAATATCTTAAACTAGTGTCTATTACCTACTTGGGTAAATACACCTCAATTTGAAAACCACTCTTCTAGAGAAATTCCAACTTATTGAATCATACCACTCTTTCCACCGTCTAGAATGTTCTCCCTCTTACCCACTGTTCAGTTTTCTCGACTCCTGGAGGCACTTTTAAGTGGTCCTTCCTCATAACTGTTTTGAGGTCTCCATAATAGTAATACAGGATTGCAGTTTTCTCTATTTCCTTATATGTCTGAACTACTCTCATTTACTAAACGCTGAAATCCTTTAGAATAAGATTCTTCTGCCCCCAACTTTGGGGTAGATAAAGTCTCATTATTCCCAGCAACTAAGGAAACACTTAAAATTCCTGGCATATAAAAAATACTGTCTGTATCTTTGTTGATTGAATAAATGAATTCCAGAACAAATTACTGAGGGGTAGGATTCTCAAACTTTACTACAAAGGAGACTTAAAAATCACTTAGCCTAATGGTTCTCAACAACCATTCAATCAAGTGAAGCAGAGTCTTCGTTGACAAGAAACGAAAACACTCACTTTTTCTGAAAACCTTTTTTGGATGTGGAAATCTGCCTCTCTTCAAAAGTACTATCTCCATGCCTGCTCAAGCCCAGATGGCTGATTGGTAACTGGAGATATTCAGAAATGTGCTTAAGGTTATAGAACCATGACCCCTTTCCCCCCCCCAGCTTACTAAACAGCAATGCCATTTAATCTTCTTTTCTCAATTTGAAATGAAAAACCAGTTATCTATTATAAAATTTTTGAAAGAGCATCTGTCTCACTACCTCCCTAACAAGTGTGTACAACACCTAATTTTGTTGAGTCAATTCTTCTTAGTAACTTAAACAAGAATGAACTGTGTATGTTCCAGAATGCTGAAATTCACTTGCATCTTTTTAAAGTTCTCGGCTTTTTTTTTTTTTTAGCATTCTTTCATACTCTTCTTATTTTTAATGCTGTAAATAAAATTATAATAAATATGTCATGAGTAATAACTATTTATACTAAAATAGCAAAATCAACAGAAGGTAGAAAAGCTGAGATAGCACTTTACCTAATAATGAATTTACAGATTGCCCGTTTATTGTAGAAAACTAGTTTTGATAAGTAATTTACATTTTTTTAAGAAACGTAAGGCTCGCCATAGTAGTTAGACTTAAAATTATTTCCAAATGAGATTGGAATCAGTCATGTAAGGATTTCTTAATTTAGCATATTTTAAATTGCAGCTTTTATATTTAAGATGTATGAAATATTTTCCTTGAAAATCTTAGGATTAAAAGACCATCAATGTCTGACCAACTTTCAGTCCTTAAATCTCTTTACAGTATATTCTTATTACGTGTTCATATAGCTTCTGCTTGAACAGTTGAAGGGCAAGTAACTATGTCTCAAAGAATGAAAAATATCTTTTCTATACAGAAAGAGATCTTCTATAACTTCTGTCCTATCTAATAGGCCTCTCGGCGAAATGATCTTCAAATAATGAAAGAAAGCTGTTATTTTTTTCCTATATCATCTTTACCAGAGCTAAATATATACATTTTTCAACCATTCCTCATATAACATTGTATCAAGTGTTCATGTGTGAAACAACTGTCCTCTTCAGATAATCTGCCTCTATTTTTCTGGCCCAGAGTATTCCAGTGGGAGCTTAATGGAATTTGGGATTGGACAAATCTGTGTAAAGGGTTTTGCACCTTGCATAAGGTTTAGCATCTCTGATTCCATCCGCCAAATACCTAAGAGTGCTCCAAACTCCCATGAAAACAGACGTTTTTTCTAACACTGCCAAATGTCCCATATGAAGGATAGATTTTGCCTCAGTTAAGAAGTACTAATAGGCAGGGCACCTGGGTGGCTCAGTCGGTTAAGTGGCTGACTTCGGCTCAGGTCATGATCTCACGGTCCGTGGGTTCGAGCCCCATGTCGGGCTCTGTGCTGACAGCTCAGAGCCTGTAGCCTGTTTCCAATTCTGTGTCTCCCTCTCTCTCTGACCCTCCCCCACTCATACTCTGTCTCTCTCTGTCTCAAAAATAAATAAACATAAAAAAAGAAAAAGAAGTACTAATAGGCAAAAGACTTGAATAGATATTTTTCCAAAGAAGACATCAGAGGGCCAACAGATATATGAAAAGTTGCCAAACATCATTAATCATCAGTGTAATGCTAATCAAAACCAGAATGAGATATCACCTCACACCTGGTAGAATGTTTATTATACGAAAGGCAAGAGAAAACAAATGCTGACAAGGGTGTGGACAAAAGGGAACCTTTATACACTGTTGGTGAGAATGAAAATCATTACAGCCATTAGGGAAATCAATACGAAGTTCTTTAAAAAATTAGAAATAGAACACCCATATGATCTCTCAATCCCACTTCTGAATATATATCTAAAGGAAATAAAATTACTGTTTCAGGAGATGTCTGCACTCCCATATTCGTTGCAGCATTATTCACAGTAGCCAGGATACGGAAACAACCCAAATGTCCTTCAGTAGCTGAATAGTTAAAGAATGTGTGATATACATATATATGCAGTGGGATATTATCCAGACTTAATGAAAAAAAAGAAAATCTTGTCATTTGTGACAATACAGATGAACCTTGAAAGCATTATGCTAGGGGCGCCTGGGTGGCTTAGTCGGTTAAGCGTCCACCTTTTGCTTAGGTCATGATCTTGCGGTTCGTGGTTTCAAGCCCCGCGTCGGGCTCTGTGCTGACTGCCAGCTCAGAGCCTGGAGCCTGTTTCAGTCTGTGACTCCCTCTCTCTCTGACCCTCCCCTGCTCACGCTGTCTCTCTCTCTCTCTCCTGGAAATAAATAAAACATTAAAAAAAAAAGCATTATGCTAAGTGAATTAAGCCAAAGAAAGACAAATACTGTATGATCTCACTTATATGTGAAATCTAAAAAAGTTGAACTCCTAGAACTAGAGAGTAGAAGTAAGAAGGTGGTGTTGCCAGGGGGTGGGGAAAGTGGAGGAATGAGATGTTGATCAAAGGTGCAAGCTTTCCATTGTAAGATGAGTAATTCTAGAGACCTATTGTACCACACTCATACACACACACACACACACACACACACACGAGGTAACTATGAGAGGTGATAAGTTATTTTAATTAGCTTGACTATGGTTATTATTTCACAGTCTATGCATAGAAGATCATCAAATTGTATACCTTAAATATATAGAATTAAAAACAATAAGTTCTAATAATGTAAGTGAATTTGGGGGTGGCATAGTTTGATTTTTATTTGTTTTTTGGTAGTCACAAGTTCTCTATTTCTTGAATAGTAATTGATCATAGCTTTCTATTCCAGGTTGTTGTTTTTTTTTTTAAACTTTCAATAATGTATTCTAATTTGTTCCTAGAAACCTTCAGAATTTATTATTTATTAATCTATGGAAAATATAGTTTTGTTTGTTTCTGAGAAGTGGGACTATATTTCCCTGATTCTACTTTTCTCTAACATCTTCTTTGTTCTTTCTATTTATCTTAACACTATAATTTAATAACCTCATCAGCAGCTATCAGTACTTAGAGATACTCCTTATTTCCTTATATTTCTCCATAAAAATCTTAATTTTCAGAGATTTGAATCTCATACTTTTCTTCTCTTGGTTTATCTTCATGACTCTAGTTTTAATTCCCTGGGATGTAATATCATTCTTCTCTTGCGTTTCCATTTCTTCTCCAAAAATCCACACTTGTCTTTGATTTTGGTGATTTCAGGCTTATTTTGTATTTGTCTAATTTTTCTAATTTCTGTACCAAATATTTTTCTTTAAAGAAGCGTTTTAAAATATCCTAGACAGAATGTTGGAAATAATATAAAAAGTGAAAGAGTAAGTATAAATGTCTGGAAACGTGAGTTGAAACCAAAGCAAAAAGTTGGGGGAGTATATTAAAGAAAAATATACTGTGAATACCTTCCTTTTTCTTTAAGTATTGTGACAAGGTTGCTTCTGGACACCAGTGTTCAGTGCCCATATGTCAATTCACTCCTCTTTCTGTAGGCCTGCACTGCAAGTGCTATTTCTACAGGTAATATGTGGTACTTCCTGGAACTTGTTGATTCCTCATTCAGAAAGATAAGAATATCATACATCTTATACTTACTAAACAGTTTGTTTCATTCATTCACTCATTCATTTTAATTTTTTTTCATATTCCTTTATTTTGAAAGACAGAGAGACAGAGCATAAGTGGGGGAGAGGCAGAGAAAGAGAGGGAGAGACAGAATCTGAAGCAGGCTCCAGGCTCTGAGCTGGCAGCACACAGCCTGATGTGGAGCTCAAACTAACAATAATGAGATTTCTGAAGCCATTCTTAACCTTTAAAATCTTATTTTGAGTTCATATATGTGTATATGTGTAAAAAATGGTGGTTGTAAAGAGGTTAAAATATAAACCAACCACAAAAACATATCTAGACATGTTATATATTTTATCTAAACCCCCATGAAATTCCAAACACTAATAAACCCTTGTCTACTTAAAGTTTTTACTTAATTTGTGAATGTATGTAGTCTAATAAATTTATGACTACCACTTACCTCAGGAAATCTGTAAAACAAGCTATTAAAATGCCCAGTAAAAAAAAAAGTAAAATTACAGCTTTTCAATTAGACATGTGATTGAACCAAACGTTTTTGGTTATAATTATGCTTGGTATTTCCAAATCTATCTTTCATTGGACCACAATATTTAAGGAAAATAATCTATTTTACTACAGTTTTATCTGCTAGGGTGCTTTCAGTTTAAACACTTAATGGGTTTAAATAATAAATAAGTACATTCCCTCATTTAACAAGAATTTAAAAGATAGGGTGACCATAGAATGGCATCATAGAATGGCATCATTAGGTTCCAAGTCCACTTCATTGATCCCACAACCTTGATCTCACAACCCTGGGATCTAACCTAAGTGGAAATCAAGAGTCAGATGCTCAACTGGCTGAGCCACTCAGGTGCCCCTCTTTGTATCTCTTTTTAGGAAGAGGGCTTTTGGGGTCCCTGGATGGCTCAGTCGGTTGAGCAACTCTTGGTTTTGGCTCACATCATGATCTTGCAGCTTCATGAGCTCAAGCCCCGCCTCAGGCTCAGGACTGGCAGCATGGGGCCTGCTTGGGGTCCCCTTTCTCTCTGCCCCTCCCCCATTTTTGCTGTCTCTGTCTCTCTTAAAATAAATAAATAAGCCTTTAAAAAAATAAAGAACTTTTCCCAGAAGTTGCTAGATTTCTTCTCCTGTCTTGGTGGCCGGAATTGTGTCATAAGCCTAGACCTAAATTGTTCAATGGAGGAGGGAATGACGTTATTATAGCTGGCTCTCTACGTAAATCAGGATCTACTCCTACCTGCATAATTCTCTTAGCACGTGGCTGCACAGAGAAAACCAGACTCCTGCAGGGAATCCATGTTTTCTCAAAAGAGAAAGCAAGAGAAAGTGGATGCAGAGTTTATAACCAAGAGTATTAGACACAGGAGGACTCATTTAAAGATTAGTTATTGTTTCTCTGGTGATGACTATTCCCTGGAATAAGTAGAGAATACTAATTATTATCACTTTTTTGTACATTATACCAGAACTTATGTAAAAAGTGAACAAAGAATAGTAGGAACACATTTTCTTGGTACTGTGTCCCTTGTGTTCAAACAAATCTACATACCAATACATCCCTATAACACTATATATTCACTATAGGTAGTATATAGAGTCAAATACAGTAGTAAGTAGTGACAGAGATATTGGGGTAAGTGGTACTTAGTAAATAAAGAAGGTATTTAGTAGATGTCAACTACTTTTTAGTGTGAGATAGTATTAATAGATTTTATGAGATAGTATTATAGGTACTGTAAATAATATTATAAATATATTTTATAGATCTTACTAATACTTTTGATAGTATTTATGAGATAGTACTAATAGATTGTATTTTTATGAAATATATCTAATACGAATTGATTATTATATCAGAATGTCTTAAACAGCAAGAAAGGAAAAATTGAATCTCCATTGGTAAACTGACCAACACTGAAGCTTTATGATGTCATATCGCAAGAAGTCTGGTTTGGTTAATTTATTGGCTGTTTGATCTAATCAATGGCTTAAATATCTGCCTCATCTTCAAGAACCCTTCACAGTCAAAAGATAACTATGGCTCCTTGAGGCATCACATGCTCATGAAAACATTCAGAGGCATGTTATTGTTTTATTGCTTCATAAGACAATAGAAATCCTTTCCCAGAAGCCCACAGAAAACTTTACCCTATATAAATTTCCCCTAAATGCTCATGTTTAAGCCAGTATTTGGTAATGGGAATGGGTCTATCTTGACTGGCTTAGAATACTTATGATTCATTCCCCAAGCGTTTAAGGCCTGGGATGTCACAGAAGAGATTAATTATAAAACAAAATCAGAATTGTGTTAGGAAGAAGGAAGGGAGTAGGCAACCAACAGTTTCTGCAACATACTCTTATTTTTTCTGTCTTTGTAAAGATTATTCCAAAGAGCAGGGATTATAAAGTATAAATTTTGCATAATGTAATATTCAATGTAAATTTTTATCTTGAATAAATGAGCACCAAATACGTAAAAGAGATGTAGTCTCCCCTCCTAGGAAATGATACTTGTGCAAGGCATGCCCTAGCACAGGCAGTTGTGGCAGAGTACTTGAGCAGTCCTTAAAAGCTATCTCTTTTCACCTCAGTTTCCTTATATGTAAAATGGGAATGAAGAAATAGTGCCAACTTTTAGAGAGATTTTAAGGATTAAATGTGGATTTTACGTGTGAAGAGTTTAGAAACATGCCAAGTCCTCAAGAATTTTTTTTTTTTATGGAGCCATTGTGTCGGCCTTAAACAAGTGAAAATGGCTTTCCTGGTTGGGAATAATGTGATCTGTAAACACTGAGGAAGTGTTTGGCGTTTCTTCCCATGCACACAGAGAATGTTCATTTTCGAACCCTTTGACTTTTATTTATTTTTTATTTTTAAAATTTTTTTTAATGTTTTATTTATTTCTGAGAGAGAGAGCGTGTGTGAGCAGGGGAGGGTCAGAGAGAGAGGGAGACACAGAATCTAAAAAGGCTCCAGGCTCTGAGCTAGCTGTCAGCACAAAGCCCGATGCCGGGTTCGAACCCACAAACCGTGAGATCATGACCTGAGCTGAAGCCGGATGCCTAACTGAATGAGCCACCCAGGCGCCCCCAAACCCTTTGACTTTTAGTGAAAGATTTTGATAAGTCAGTTTGTCCACTCTTCCACCCCTGCCCCATACAGATAGAGTGACCATCCTTTAAACAGCTGTAATGATGCCACGCTGGAGCAGTCAAATGAATATAAAAATGCAGAGAGTTTATGTAGGGAGACGAAGCCATGAGGGAACATAAAAATAACCATCTTCTCAGTGGAGTAAAATTCAAGAACTTTTCTCACACCCAAGCCAATGGCCAATGACAGGTCTTGAGATACATACAGAAAGAAAAATATTTAATAGAAGTGTGGGAAATGAGCAATCAATGTTTAGGTGGATTTAAACATAGCATCTGGTAACCTTATTAAAGTTTGGTATGCTCATCTATTGAAATGGTGAGAGGTCTGTCTGAGGAGGTGATATATCCACAGAGGACCTCTGTATGAGAAAAAAGAAGCCATTTATGTATAAAGGAGAGAAAATTTCGAACAGAGGGAACAGCGAATGCAAAGATGACTTTGTAGACCATGTCACCGTCACTGTCCAGTCCCCTCTGTCTCTATTATGCATCAAGTATACCTAGCATATTAATCATTCCTTTCTTGATTTCTACAGCTACTCAGACCATTCATTCAAAACCCTTATATACTTAAAAATCTAAAATACTAATTCAATACTGAATGAATATTCTGAGTGCCTTCAGCTGGCATAAAGATTCATCCTTTGTAGAACCTGAATGAGCTCTAGTAAATCAAACTGGCACAGTTATCTTTGGGCAACATGCTAACTGATGATGATTTACCTGCATAACATTTATATCTTCATCCTTTGTAAAGGCAAATGCAATAGCTGCTTCCTAATTATTAGGGACTCTCCCCTCACTGACGTTAAATGAAAAGAGATCATTTGGAGAGAGAAAACAGAATTTTCAGTTCCAACTTCAATGCATGGATAAACATCAGGCAAACAAGTAGTTAATGAGGAGGCTTCCACCCTCTGTCCAAATTAAAATAGCAACAGTTTTCTAATTCAAAAATCTCTTTGAAAAATCTTTCAAATTTAGAAAGTCCCTGTCAGTAAGAAAAATACTACAGTAGTAAACACAGATAAATTTCTGTAATTGCAAACAACTTTCTCCTAGCCCTGCACTAGTGCTTTTCATCATTTGATTTGACAGGATACCACATATACAAATTTGAAATAAAGCAAATGAAAAATAAATTATAGCAGTTTATCATTTCTTCTGTTCATGTTTATGCTATGCATAAAATTTTTATATAGCTCAAATTGATAGTCAATTCCAATTCATGGTTTTAGATTGATCAAATATATTTTATGAAATGTTCATTACATAACATATTCTCCACATTTTCTCACAGCATTTATCATGTACTCATGCCGTATACAAAAGAAATAAAAGCAAGCAATATGAGTTCATGTTTACAGAACAGAATAATAATATACAAAAGAATACACCAGTTCATGTATAGGTAGGTCATACATTTTTAAAAATATTTAACAAAGAAAATCAATTGTTTTAACTTATATGCAAAACTCAAATTTAAAAGAGATATACTGTAGTAGGTATATTCAGAATCCCCAAGACCACTTTCAGGTATGATGATTCCCTAGAAAAATTCACAGGACTCAACAATGCCTTTTCATGGCTATGATCCGTTACAATGAAAGGATGCAAATCAAAATCAGGAATGGCAAAATCACATGGGTCAAAGCACAGGAGAAACCAGGTGCAAACTTCCAAGAATGCTCTCCCAATGGAATTGCAAAGGATGGGCTTAACCCAGCAACTAGTTGTGACACAAGTGAAGCGTTGTCTACTGAGAAGCTCACTGGAGACTTGGTGCTTCTGGTTTCTCTTGGGTTGCTGGTCACATAGGCATTCTGTGTCGTGCATGTCCTAAAGGTCTACACCCTGGGTAGGAAAGCAAATGTTCAGCATAAACCACATTGTGAAACAGTTTAAGCACAGTGAGCCACCTTACCAGTTAGAGAATGGTGGGAACACGTCTGAAATCCAAGTTCCCATGTTCCAGCTGAGAGCCAGCTGTGCAGGCAGGCCTTTCTAAGGATGGCAGTCTCATACATGATATGTTTATTCTTTTCTGCGTGGTAGTAAAAGGTGTAAGTTTTATAATCAGATGACCTGGGGCTCCTATCCACATTCTACCACTTACATTGATGGGACCTAAACAAGTTATCTAAACTCTTTGCATATCTCTGTTTGATCAACTGTTACATTGCTATAATTATCAGTTGCCATGACATTATATGCAATAACGCATGTAAAATTCTTAACACAATTCCTGCAAAAAGTAATAACTCAGTAAGTGTTGATGATTAATAATAGTATATGTGGTGACTACCATCACAGAGCTTCAAATAGAATGTATGAACAAGACTCAAACAAATGAAATAGAGAGTAAATAAGTATTGTGGTACCTGTGGGGGTGGGGGGAGGGGTGGCCAACTATAAGTGCAGCAGGAATTCTAAGAGTGGGCAAACATTCCGTAATTTGTAAGAAGCCACAAAAGCTTCCTTGCCAGAGTAAGTATTGTTGTACTAAGTGTTATGGAGCCACAGCCATTAAAAGACAGAAGTAGCTTTCAGAAACAAAGAAGTAGGTGAAATATGGGTGACAACATTGTGATATTTATACTGCTCTCTGAGAAAGTCTTCCTTTATGGCATCACAGCTACCATGAAAGTGACTATAAATTATAGTTGACTCTAAAAATTCTGAGTTCGTTTGGAAAGCTGGATCAGAAGAAATTAGTGAGCAGATCAGTCTGGTTTTGATACAGTCTGATTTTTTCTTGGGTGTTTTGGAAATAAGACAATATTATTCTTGCACATCTTTTTTTTTTTTTTTTTTAACTGCTTGACGAATAAACACAGCATTTGGATGAATAATACCTTTCCTCTCCTTAGGTATGGTCTCAGATACAACTCTCAGCAGGTGGAAAATGTTTTTGACATAACTAATGATTAAACATCATGATTACTTGAAAAACATATGCTGAGTAAAAACTTCCACACTGATTGAATTAATAGATAAATGAATAAATGGGCTCAGAATATAATTAAGCCTGAGATTCATTAACAAAGGATACCTGCAAGGCTAGTGCATGTTTAACAAAAATCACATGTGATAGAATTTACTTACTTTCTTAAAACTTTATCTTTCTTTTTAATATAATAAACCAAGCTGCTTGTAGGTTGGAGAAAGAGGTATTGGGTGGCGTTGTGTTTTACATTTAATTTTAGATGCCTCCTCAAGCCAATAGTAAGCATTTAAAGATTCTTTACAAAATAAGTATAGTTTGTCCTTATCATAATTTTAATTAGATCCACAACTATTACAAATAGAAATATTTTATGACATTTTATAAGCATTTAATATGAAGAGGTAAAGAGCTTTATTTCTAAATAAATCAAATTAAAAAGTATACCCTTTACATATATATTTTTATATATTTCTTTTTGCTAGAAAAAGATTATAAATGAATTATGTAAATACATCCCTTATGGATTATCTTAAGGATTATCACTTAACTAAAGTATATCATTTAAAGTAAAATCATTTATTAAAATCAGAACTCTCATTCCATCTTGACTGATGCCATAGTAGAAATTATCAAAGCTCCTTCAAAAAAAAATATCAGCACCTCTAAATGTTTTCTTTATTGGCTACTCTTAATCAATCATAGTAGTGAGGGAAAAAATCCTTAATGTGGTTATCCCAAACTATAGATATAATTATTTACCATGCATTGCAAATTAAGTTGTGATTCATAGCCTATGTTCAAATCTAAATTTACACCATTTAGGCAGATAAATTTATAAAATGTAATTAGCCCATGTGTTAGTTACCCAGGCATCATATAGAAAATAGTATATATAATTTCAGTGATACTGAGAAAAATTGTTTATAGTCCAAGTAATTGATAAATGCCTTTGAATAGTCTGGTATTTAATCAAAGCATCCATCACAGTTCTTAAAATAACTTGTTGATAATTTCTACCTCTGGACTATAAGTCATTGATGTTTATAGCAGTGTGTTTATTATTTTTTATTTGGTGTATGGCAGCTGGTTTTTTACTAGAAGCTCCAGAAATACTGCATTGAACTTATTTGAGTTAAACTGAATTGAAGTGAAGTGAATTGGTTAAGTAATTTTAAGAAAAGGAATATGCACTTAGGTTCAATACATAATTAAAGCTAATCAATTTATTTCTCACAAAAGCTATCTGAATTTAGCTATATGCTTTTTAATGAAAATGCTCATTTCCTAAACCATATAATATGAGTTTTTACCATATTAGGGGTAGAAATCTATTCTTTTCTTATTACCTTGTACAATTTTCATTGAATTCTCCCCCAATTCAGTTGTTTGTATAGAGCTGTCTTTCATATGACCCTTTTTAGTTTTGTTTTGTTTGGTATTAAATGCAAAATGTGATATTCTATTTTTGAGTTCTTTTTGTACAATAATGTGTTTTTACAGATATTTCAAAAGATGTTGTAGAGTCATATTAGGCTATGAAGTTTTTATTTCAAACTTACAGTTAAGGAATAAAAATAATAACTATAGTTGTATGAAAGAATAAAGCTTATTGACAAACGAATCTCAATGTATTTCAAATACTATCCACGAAAAAATTCTCAAATGCAGTGCAATAACACTTAGCAAATTTTTAAGTTATAGTATTAACTAAAAATTATTAATTTTTTTTCTAGGCTAAATATTGGACTGAGAATTCTGACCTAATGTAATATTTCTTCCTCAAAGCAATGACCGTTGTTTTAGATAAAAATATAATTTTTAGTTAAGAAGTAAATGTGAAACCATTTATATGTTGACGGGTCTCATAAAATAGTATGAACTTTCACAGAATTTAAGAAGACCTCAACTGTTAAGTTGTACCATTATTTTATGATATACCACCAAAAAATTGCTGTGATTAAAATAAAACTCAACACTTTATTAATACTTAGAGCTTTTATTTTATAAATACCCAAAGAACTTTTCTAAGCTTAAACATAGATGATTTTAATCCTTTTAATCACTCTTGCACAGTATATATATATATATGTATATACACACACACACACACACACACACACAAGCATTAGGACGTGTACATTAAATAAACTGAGTAAGGCATTCCTAAAACTTCTTCCCATTCAGTTTCTGGCTCTCCTAAATTAGTTTTGAGTCAGCATTCTCAGTGTTTGTGTTTCACACATAAGATTGTTCTCTTTGCCAGTAAGGCAGCATATCTTACTAGAGAGATCAGCCATTTTCTCTGGTAATTTCATCTAAGCTGCTGTACCCATTCGGTGGGTTTTGATGTTGGTACTCTTTTGACATTATCAGAACGTGTCAACAGAAGATTTTTCAGACAATAATCAGGATTCATATTCATATTCCTTCTTCAAGTGGTCCTTAAATAGTTTGATTGAAATATGAGGAAATGTGAAATATTTCAATTATGAAATCTGAAGAATTGCCATTGTCCAACCAAGCCACAGAAATAACCAAATTCAAGCATGCATAGGCTGTGATAGCTACACTGCTACCTATGACCACCACCTGTTAAACAGGGATTGTTAAGAGCCCTCTAGTGTGAGACATCTTCATTTCTAACATAGTAAGATATAAAAACAATTGGTATCTTAGAATGAAAGAAATATGGTATTAAAAAAAAACATATTGTGGTATAGTAAAAAAAAACAATTTTGAGCTCTAATTAAGAGGATATATGTGTGTGTGCACATATATTATTCTAGAAAATAAAATTATAACAGATAAGTCATTTCTATAATCTCTAGATTATTATATAAATTTTCCTGCATTTATTAAATATTTGGATATGTTCTGTTGAAAAACTTTTCCATCAAAAGTTGAATGATTATGATCATAATCTATGTTAAACACTTATAATTTATTATTTTATGTCCTGTCATATATATGGCTAAAGATTTTTCTTGACTTTCTTATTTTCAGTCAACCTGATTAGGAAGTATTGAAAAGTTTTCATTATATTCTATGTGAACTAATGTTTTTGATCATTAAAATGTGCTTTCAACAAATGTTAAAAGAAACTATAAATGACCCAGCAACTGAATATTTCTTAATTTCCTCTCTATCTCAGGTCCCATATCTAGTGTTCTGGTGAATAGATATGATAGCCGACCAGTAGTGATGGTAGGAGGTTTATTATGCTGTTTGGGAATGGTCTTGGCCTCTTTTTGTACCAGCGTAATAGAGCTCTACCTCACTGTGGGATTCATTACTGGTAAGTCAAGCTTGTTTTCTGCTTCTTTTCTTCTTAACATTTCCATTATTTGCAAAGCTCAAGAAGAAACTTAAACAACAGAGCATTTATATTGTTTTACTTGAGTTTTTGTTTTATATCAGATGCTATCTTAAAGTATTTCCATCTAGTACAATGAAGTACTTGAGTGGAATGGCCAATCAAACTTATTTCTTATGGAAGAAACAAGTTATCAGACACATTAGGTGCTATGATATCAATGTCAAAAAGAAAAGTTTTGATTTAATTTTACCGTTTCACCCTTTACTTATCAGCCAGTTAAGATGGGGTATTATGGACACAAACTTTCTGGCACATACATAGCTTCATTTTTTTTAAAGTTAGTTTTCATTACTTACTACTATTTAGAGTATCTAACTTATGACTCATAGGTTAAAAATGATGCCAAAATACTTTTGCATGCACCGAATTAGCTCTAACAGTAGAATTATTTTTATTTGTGTTCTGGTTAGTGGTAGGGCTCTGTATTGGGGTCCCTTCTTTTCCTAACAAAAGGTTCTAATTGTTTAAAAGCTCTGTAAGGCACATCTGCCGGTAATATTTTTAAATTTTATACTGTCACTCGATTACAGTTGTTCCTCATGCATAATGTTTGTTGACCTAAACCGACCTAAGTATGTGCATTTGGAAAACACTACTTTTATTAGCTTCAACAATAAATCGCATTAAGCAAGTCTACATGCAGAGTTTTAAGGAAAATTAGATTTCCATATATAAAGAAACTGAATCTTTTCCTTATGCTCACAGAAAAATAGTAAGTATATTTCTCTTTTTATAGTAATTTTAGATCATTCTAACCTTGCACTCGTATATCGTTTGATGAAACAAAAATAAGATGTATTAAAGCCTATAGTAAGAGTGATGTTAAAATCTTTCTCTTTATAGCCTATCCACAACTCTCTTCCTTTTTGATGTGATAAAACGCTTCTTGATGTTGTAAATGAAAATCTTCTATGTAAGAATTGTCATAGTGCAGGGAATGCCCTTTCCTTTGTGCAGAAATACTGTATATTGCATTTGACCATAAAAGTCAGGTTGGGCCCACAAATAGATCTATTATGGAAACAATGATTTTGATATTACTGTACCACACATTTCAACAGCATTGTATGTTATTCTAAGTTCGATTCCATTTATTTTGAGTCTTGAAGGCTTTGGTGCTTCTAGAGTCAACCCTTAAATGCACCTATGAGAGATTTATCTTAAGGCATTATCAGCAAATACTTTTTGGTATACAGTCTAGTTTTTTTTTTTTAGATGAATATAATTTATTGTCAAATTGGCTTACATAAACACTAGTGCTCATCCCAACAAGTGTCCTTCTCAATGCCTATCATCCATTTTCCCTCTTCCCTGACCCCCTGCCATGACAGTCTAGTTTTAATCCTGACTTAGCACGTATTAGCTGATCATGAGTAAATTAGCCTCTTTCTATCTCTTTGTCTTTAAAATACTGAAAATGATAGCTCTTTTCCTTTTGGAGTCGTTGGGAAATTCATGTAAAAAATGAATACATAGTACCTTTCAGAGTGCCCAGAATTTCATTACTTTTAAATAAATAGTAGCAGGGGTGCCTGGGTGGCTTAGTTGGTTAAGCGTCCGACTTTTGCTTAGGTCATGATCTCACGGTTCGTGGGTTCGAGCCCCGGGTGGGGCTCTGTGCTGACTGCCAGCTCGGAGCCTGGAGCCTGTTTCAGTCTGTGACTCCCTCTCTCTCTGACCCTCCCCTGCTCACGCTATCTCTGTCTCTCTCTCTCTCCTAGAAATAAATAAAACATAAAAAAAAATTTTTGAAAACTTTTAAATAAATAGTAGCAGATAATTACCATCATAACGTCTTAGTATGACCTTTTAAGATGTTATAGAACTTGCTTGCCTTTGGCAAAACCCTCTTTTGTTATTGTTGAGGGGATTGGAACTCAGGAAGTCTAAGTGTCTTGCCTAATAATGCATATACGTAAGTAGTCTGAATCCAAAGATTCAGATCTTTGGATTTCAAATTTCGTTTTACCATGACAGAATAGAAAATAGATGGCCACCCTCTCCTAAGGAGAAACTGGATTAACATCTGAAANCCTGGGGCCAGGGGTTGCTGGGGGGTGAGGGGGCTGGCAATAGGTAAAGAAATTTGAACTTCGAAATAAAATTGCTGGGGTTTTTTTTGGATTCTTCTGCCTATAAGCTGTTGACCACAGGTTGCCAGCTTTCTCATTTGTAAATTACGCTTATTCCGCATATCTCACTGGTATGGCTGTGGTAGAATCAGAGAGCATATTGCCCTGTTACTCTCCAAAGCATATTCTTGGTTCCTTTGTGTCAGTTTTTAAGGACCCGCCTACTCATAGGAGATATTTGTATTAAAGGTTTGTAGTAAGTATTTTCACTGAGAATTGAATGTCCCAGAATCTCAATACTTAACCACTTTGCAGTATTCTCTCAATTTACATAAATTGGTAACCGTAAATTCTTACTTCTGTAGCCCCTAAACTAATACAAAATAATGCCTAGTCTAGGGAGAAGGAGAGGTGCCTTATCTAAATCATTTTTATGTGCTTTGTTAATCATTACTATTGCTAAATCACACCTTGGCAAGCTGTAAGAAATAATTGGTCTCTCAAAGGTGATACTCAATACTACCAAAGTAGACAGTAGGAATCTTTGACTCATATAAACAGTCAGTTTTAAACCCTGAAATAAAATGTTGAAAGCAAAAACTTTATTTTTTAACTCAACACACATGTGCATTTATATTCATGAAATGTGGAATGTGAAAGATGTAGAGCATGATATTAATGGCATTAATTTGTTACTCTTTTTTTATTATTTGCACAGTTGTGGAAAAAAAATATCTCTGGAGTCATCTAAGAGTTTCAGAAACAACAACCTTATGAACCTGTTCATTCTGTTCAACTCTAAAAAAGTGTTCACATCTGGGGCGCCTGGGTGGCCCAGTCAGTTAAGCATCTGACTTCCACTCAGGTCATGATCTCACAGTTTGGGAGTTCGAGCCCTGCATCAGGCTTCATGCTGACAGTGTGGAGCCTGCTTGTGGTTCTCACTCTCTCCCTCCCTCTCTGCTCCTCCCAAGCTTGCACTTTCTCAGTCTCTCTCAAAATAAAATATTAAAAAAATACTTATAAAAAGTAACAAATGTGTTCACACTAATATACACTCTTTTCCACAAGGAAGCAATCTATTTTATATATGTGTATATAAATATAATGCATATAAAAATATTTTTATGTAAATGGAGAGAGAGGATTAATCTGTGGAATTAAGTGATTTTAAGTAAGAACTAATAAAGTACCTGTTAGCACAGTAGGTAGTACTCAGGCTCATAAGTAAGAACTAATAATACTGTCCCAATTTCTACCTATTTTATGATTATGGAAACATCAGGAGAAGTTCTTGGTTTTATTTTTTGTGCTTTTACATGAAAGGAGTATGAAGCTGTCATACATATCAAGTGTCCAGTTATGAGACGCTCTTTGTTGATGTGTAATTCCATGATAATAACAATCGTCAAAAATTACCACCTGCTGTTGCACTTTGAGTCCTGCATTACCCACTTGAATGTAGTGATTTTAAGCAGCGATTTCTTTTGAGAGTGACATAACGTGTTTGTGTTTTTCTTCCTTTTTTTCTTTCCTTATAGGTTTAGGTTTAGCATTCAACCTGCAGCCTGCCCTAACAATCGTTGGCAAATACTTCTACAAGAAACGACCCATGGCTAATGGCCTCGCCATGGCAGGAAGTCCTGTTTTCTTAAGCACGTTAGCTCCTTTCAATCAGTTCCTTTTTAATACTTTTGGCTGGAAAGGAAGCTTTTTGATTTTGGGAGGCGTATTGTTAAACGCCTGTGTGGCTGGATCACTCATGAGACCTGTTGAGCCCAGAAAAGCTAGGAAGAAGTCTAAAAATAAGATTGGCGTAAGAGAGAATGACCCAGAGGTGAAGAAAGGCCATAAGAAGAAATCAAGACTGGGAACAATTAATAAGTATTTAGATTTCTCCCTTTTTAAGCATAGAGGATTTCTGATATACTTATCTGGAAATGTCATTATGTTTCTAGGTTTTTTTGCCCCCATTATATTCTTGGCTCCCTATGCTAAGGACAAGGGAATTGATGAGTATTCTGCAGCTTTCTTGCTGTCGATTATGGCTTTTGTTGATATGTTTGCTAGACCTGCTGGGGGAATCATTGCAAACTCCAAATTTATCCGACCCCGAATCCAGTACTTCTTCAGTTTTGCGGTCATGTTCACTGGAGTGTGTCATCTCCTGTGTCCATTGGCAGAGGACTACACAAGCCTGGTGTTCTACGCTGTATTTTTTGGTCTCGGATTTGGGAGTGTTAGCAGCGTCCTCTTTGAAACTCTCATGGACCTGGTCGGCCCTCAGAGGTTTTCCAGTGCTGTGGGACTCGTCACCGTGGTGGAGTGTGGCCCCGTCCTTCTCGGCCCTCCTCTTGCTGGTAAGAATCATTCTCATCCGGAGGAGCCGAAAGCATAAAAGGAATATCCGCTAGCCAGGACCTTCTCTGTAATGTATGATGTTATGTGGCTTATAGCAATAAATATGAATAGCCTACAAGGCTGTGGGTGTGTTAATGTTAGGTTTTATTATATATGTATTTTTAAATTGCATAAATAGTTGCTTTTAGACCTAAATTTGCTTCAGAGCCTGGACCTATGAACTTAAGAATTTAACTTAGACTGATAACTAATAACATAATCTTCAGGTTTTTACCCATTATCTGTTGTTTTGTGCTTATAAAAATGTATCATAATAATAAAATTCTACTTTTTTATTTATCATTGATGAACACATTTCTGTCTATATTAAAAGGAGTCAAAAATTTAAATAATGCTATCAAAAGGTAAGGATCTATTTTCTTATTGGAGTACATTGGTTTTATTACATGCCTAAAGATAGCATACTTTTATAATATTGCTGACTGAAAAATGAATACATATATACATATATGTATATATATATATATATATACATACAGGAAGGAAAAGAAATACATTTTTATCAGATATTTACATTTCACATTTATAAATTATAATGATTACTTTTAGATTTTTAGATCTGAAATATTTTCAGTCATGCCTATGAAAGTGTCTGCTAGGGGCACCTGGGTCACTCAGTCGGTTAAGCACCTGACTTCAGTTCAGATCATGATCTCACAGTTAGTGAGTTCAAGTCCCGTATCGGGCTCTGTGCTGACAGCTCAGAGCCTGGAGCCTGCTTCATATTTTGTGTCCCTGTCTCTCTCTGTCCCTCCCCCCGAAATAAATAAATATTTAAAACATTTAAAGAAAGAAAGTATCTGTGCTAAAATTCAGAGTAAGGAGACTAAGACACTCCCCCCGAAATAAATAAATATTTAAAACATTTAAAGAAAGAAAGTATCTGTGCTAAAATTCAGAGTAAGGAGACTAAGACACACGTATATGTGCATTTTTGAAGTTAAGACTTTGTTTAGTTTTAGACTTTCATGTTATGAATGTCATGGGAGCCAGTCTTCTCCAGTAACCATTATACATTGCTTTGGTTAATACTAGACTTAGGTATTCACTTAGATTCCTGTCTGGACCCCAGGGGTCACTGTAACTGCCAGGCTAAGTGTAAAGTTTTTCATGTATATAAGTCAGCTTTTAAACTGTTTCCTATATGACATTTAGGTATTATTTTTTTAAATTCCAGTATAATTTACATACAGTATTATGTTGGTTTCAGGTACACAATATAGTGATTCGGCAATTCCATATATCAAGGAATCATTTTGAATTGGGAAAATTTGTATTTAATTTGTTGGTCTTTAGGTATCACTGACCTTTTGCCTTGCTTTTCCGCTTGGTCAGGAATGAGAGTGGTGCAGTGGTTGAATTCTTCTGTCTGCTAGGGAGGGCTTTCCTCTCCTGTCTAGCACAGATGTTTTGGGTGGTATATCTTTTAACTGTGACATCAAAACAGTTTTCAAAAAGAAGGAAAGCTAGTCTTATTTATCAGCCAGTTGATTTTGTTGCATAAGACCAACACAATTGACAATCTTTTCCTACAGAATCAGTTTTACCAAATGGGTTTTAAAAGCCTATTGATGAGCAGCAGAATTCTTAGTATTAACAGAGAAAATTGTATTTCACCAGCCATGGTGGGAATTAAAAAAAAAAAAAATTTAAGTCAGGTCAACAGATTTAGTACATGGACTGTAAGGATGAATATGAAGGAATCTGATTTGACTGTTTCTACCTTTGCTGAGCACCTGTATTAAGAATATTTACGTCAGTTTCAGTGTTCTTGAGTGCTTATTGTGTTAATATTGCCAAACCATTGCACCAGTAGTGACAATAATTAATTTGGGGCTCCTTGTTGAAGCTCTCAGACCATAGCCACAATAAATCCATCGTTTTCATATTGTATCTGTCTTCTGCTACCACAGATTCTCCTAGACTTTTAGACTGGCTTCTTTTCTATAGCCTTATGATCACTGATAGAATAATGTCTGGCACACAGAGGCATTCAGTAAATACTTTTGAATGAAAGAGTAATATTGTATTTACTTCTCACACAGTTGCTATTGCTGCTACTTTTTTTTTTCTGCCTGTTACTCTTAGTAGTAGAACAGTGGAAGATAGAGTATGATTTTTTTTTTTTTTAGCTCAGACTTTTCCTGCTGTACTCACAAACAGCTGAAGCTTCATTACTGGGAATCATATCTGGTTTCTTGATGATGCTAAAATATTCTCCAAACATTTAGAAAGTATGTTGATATGGTAGCCCAAAGTAATATTAACTCTAATGGGGGCCATATACCTAATTTTTATTTATTTAGAAGTATAACAATTATTGTGTGAATAGAAATATTTGACTTAAGTTAGAATGGAAATTTAAGTTATGTGTTTTTGTTATGTTTATGTGTATGGCACACTTAAATAAGCCAATTTTAAAAGTCAGTAAACCTTCAAGTTATATGATACCAGCCAAGTTTTTAAATATTCTTAATAATCAAATGGAATAAATATTTTCTTCCTGATTAGTCTGGCCTTAATAATTTAGAGTCAGATAAACTAAAAAATTGTAACCAGCCCACAGAGTTACGATATGACTCTTAACCAAGAGGTTCAGTGAACCTGTTTTGCAGAGTAGTTAAGAATCGGGGAATCAGACAGATTCTGCCACTCACTGGCTATGTAACCATGGTCAAATTACTTCCTCGTGCTCTTATAATAAAAGATTAAATGAGGGGCACCTGGGTGGCTCTGTTGGTTAAGTGCCCGACTTTGGCCCAGGTCATGATCTCATGGCTCATGGGTTTGAGCCCCACATCAGGCTCTCTGCTGTCAATGCAGAGCCTGCTTCAGAATCTGTGTTTCCCTCACTCTACTCCTCCTCCAGCCTCTCTCTGTCTCTCAAAAAGAAATAAACATTAAAAAAATTTTTTTAAGATTAAATGAAATATTACCTCTTTTAAAAGTGTTTAGCCTAGGGGCATCTGGGTGGCTCAATCGGTTAAGCATCCAACTTTAGCTCAGGTCATGATCTCATGGCTTGTGGGGTTGAGCCCCCCATTGGGCTCTGTGCTATCAGTACAGATCCCACTTCAGATCCTCTGTCCCCTCTCTCTCCTCCCCTGCTCGTGCTCGCTTGCTCTCTCTTTCTTTCTCTCTCCAAAATAAATAAATAAACATTAAAAAAAAAAGTGTTAAGCCTAGTGCTGGGTATAGAGAAAGCATTGAGTAAATATTATGCCCTGTCAAGAACATTATAAAGCCTTTGGCCCTTTCTTTAAAAATGTAATATTTTCCTCTTTATTGAAAAGAAACATGGAAAGGATGAATCAATCTCAGTGTGTGAATATTAATAGATAAAATATATCTACTTATATACATATAAATACAAAAAACATGCCTCACATGTACATATATTTATGAATATACACCCAAACAGATATATACCTACTTTGTTGTACATTTTTACTGAGGGGAATCATCTTTAATAAATTTAATATACTGGCAGTATAACACTGTGTGTGCCTATACATGCCTTTTCTATGCATATATAGAAGTCATAATCTAGACTTTTTTTGTAAAAGTCTCATTCAATATTAAATAAGATATAGGTATATACTTCATGGAAAATGACATGATTTTATGGCTGTTTTATTATGCTATCCTAAAAGATGTTCTTTTGTCTCTTAGGTAAATTGGTGGATCAAACCAGAGAATATAAATATATGTATCTAGCTTGTGGAGCTATTGTGTTCCTATCAAGTGTGTGGCTACTTATCGGCAATGCTATAAACTACAGATTGCTTGCAAAGGAAAAGAAGCAGGAAGAAGCAAGGAGGAAGAAAACGCATTCGCCTGAGTCCAGAGAATGTGAACCCTTGAACAAATCTAAAAATCTTGATGTTAGCATCAAAAATACCAGAACAGAGAATAATCCCTCAGAAAGAGAAACTAATATTTAATAAGAATCACATCTCTGATTTCAGTGTTTATGACTTTCTTAGGAGTATTTTTTTTTCAAAATATTGGAAAGGTTTTTACTTGAAATGAGTCATTATTAAGGATGGAGGTGAAATTTTCTTCAATGGCAAATTTTTATAAGTTTGTTTTTAAAAAAATTGTTTGTGTAGTTAAAATTTGAGATTATGCCCATAAAGAATCCATGCAATGGGTTTATTTCCATACGTGACTCAGGTTGTGATGGTTAAAGTAATTTTAGAGTCTTCCAGTGACTTCCAGTCTTGGTTATAGAAATCTGAATCCTAAACCCCTGGTTTAAGTAGCTAGAAGGAATATGTTTAATTCTATAAGAATACCCTTTCCAAATTTTATTTTTTAATGTTAAATAGAATCAGAGGAAAATGAATTTTTCTTCTAATGTGCACATGCGTGTGTGTGCACACACACACACTCACCAAGTATCTAGAGAACAGAAGACAAATAAGTTCAGAAAGAATATTATCAGTGTACTTTTTTTTAACTTTAAAAATAAATCCATAGAGAACGAAGAAATATATTAGATCTGCATACTTTACAGTGTGGATATTAAAGATAAGAACCATGGGTGAGATGAGGATGATTGAATTTGAAAATGCAACTAACTGCTGTTAAAAATAATTGCATATATAAAATAAATTTGAAAAAAAAAAAAACAACCCTCCATTTTAAACCATTATTTCTGAGCACTGTCAAATTCGATTAATCCATTCACGTGGTTTCTTTGAGGATGGCCACTAGTACTTGGTGCTAGAGAAGAGAGACCTCAAACAATTTTCAGAATTCTTAATATATATCAAATTAAAAGCCTAAATGATCCTTAGCAATGAGCTACGTTCATTGATTTTAAAAGGATTTTAGTTACTAATCCAGAAAGTAGTAAGCAGGGATTTCTTTTAATCAGAACTCAATCCAGACTTCCTGTCATAGACTTCAAAATGGAATCTTCAAACCAGAATCCTGGTTGACAGGCTGACCTATAGGCCAAATTCTTTTTCCCAGTTAGGTAGCACTGATCAGAGTTACTGTTCTGAGTGACCCATACGAGTAAAGCTGACTAAGGGTGAGAGGTGCTTCTACTGAGGCCTCCCAAGTTCTCCCATCTCTCTCCTCCCCACACCCCCACCAAAAACAAAAGCAAAACAGAGAAACCCAAATGGGCCTTTGACTCTGCCCAATCTCACATTGTGGGAATGGTGGCTCTTCAAAATCCCACCTACTACCAGTCAGACTTCCTGCTATCAGTGAAGTGACTAATACACTGTTAAAGGTTTCTAGAACTGGAAGCTGTATGTTACTTGGTATACACATGTGAAGGGTAGGCATAGTTTATCATATGATAGTAAGAAGCTTGCAGCATTGTGGGCCAGGTTAATTTACTGGTTTCCCACTTTCATAACGATCTTAAAACATCTGAGAATCGGAATCACACTTGAATACGGAAGTATATGATGGTTAATGTGTACTCAGAACTATAAATACCATTTTGAGTAATAAAGTACTTCTAAACAAGGAAGAATGTGTGCCTTGTGGCTAACATGATGTGTATTTACATTAATAAAATCTAAAAGTTAAGAGTATGATTAATAAAAAACATTTAGTGCTTGATTATTGAAGTGATGTTACTATTAAGATGTCAAAACGAATTTGCCTTTTTTTTTTTTTTTAATTGCAGTAAAAGCAGGTGCTATCAGTGTTTCCTGTAAGATCGCACCTGCACACCAAGCTTTTGTGATAGTTAATGTTAGAGATTTGATTTGTAAAATTTATGCACTGGTTAAGCATGTGGCTCATATTTAGGAAGCTATAGAAAATTTCATATTTCATTTATTTTTTTGCAGATGAAGGGGTATTTGTATTTTCTAAATATTAAATAAAATAACTTGTGCCAATTCCATAGATAAATAAATCTAGGCAAAATGTGGCATGTATGGCTGTTTTTAATTTAGTTTTGCCCAGTCTTGTGTCTTGAATGAGCTGTCTTCATATTATTAGTACTTTTGTATTCAACTCTGAATCATCGTAAGAAATGCAACATGATAAATTGTGTAGTAGCTTTCCAATATTAAACATTTCCAAAAAATGTCTTCCAATTCTCTGAGGATACCTATTTAATTTAATATATATATCATATCCCAGGGAGAAATAAATAGCAAAGTATTGATAGTGGGGTTTTGTGCCTAAGGCTTTAGTCCTTTTTGTCACCTGCTGCTAGAGACAAGCTGGTGGATACATTCCAGTGCTTCCTCCATGGAATGGGTTTGTTCACTTATTGATGAGGTTTTTGTCAGGTCAAAACCAATTTAAATTTATTGTGTTGGTCTTTGGTCACCTTCATTAAATTTTCATTCCTAACACTGTATATTAGATTGTTAAAAAAGAAAAGGAAGTAAAATTGCACATTCAAAGCACAAGATATGTATATAGCCATACCTAGCAGTAGCATTACACAAAGTTACAAAATGCACAAATATTAACTTTCATCAGTAAATGTTGGAAATTAGATCAGAACATACATGAAACACTGACACAGACTCACATACAGGATTGAGAAGTGTTCCAGGGTAAAATATTCTAGTCATTCACACTTTCCACTCCCTTGAACTTGTTAGAATATCTATTGCTTTAAGAGACTCTTTCAAAGAGGAGCAGAAGGTATCAACCTAGAACATTCAAGTAGTTGTGTAACTAGAGGGAGCAGTATAGTTGGCCTCTGAGTCTGCAGCAATTAGTGTATATCTTCTCCTAGGGAATGATGGGTTTTAGATGTTCAAGACGTCATGAAGCAAAATCAGAGTGTACACCATTTTATTTCCTTTTAATCTCATTCTGTCACTGAGGAAGTGTGCAGAAGGAAGGTTATAAGCCAGGTACCAAAATAATTCATGATCACTGGATACTTTTAAGTGTTTTTCTGCTTGAGATAACTGAGAAGTCATATTTCTCACAATTTAACCTTAAATATGCCTTCACTAATTTATGAATCGAATATTGGGTATAGACTTGTCCTGACCTATCCCTACTCTTTCCTGATCCTTTTTGGGTCCTGCAAACACACGTTTAAGAGGCACTGGGTCAGGCTCTAGTGTATTTCACATTAGAACACATGATGTTTTCTCAATGTAAATTCATATAGCTCATGTTTTTGTAAATTCATATAGCTCATGAGTTTCACTTCTTTGATATCAAATTCCAACCACCCTATCTCATGCCCCATCACCTGAAACTAGAAAATGAATAAAATAATTAAGTTTTATATATTTAAATGTGCACTTTCAAAATCCAGGCATTTTAAAAAATTTCTCCTGTGGCTGCACATGACAATTGAGGATACAGAAAAATGACTTCAAGATATGTAAGTGTAAGTTTTTATATTGATGTCATAAAATGTAGAGATAGCCTTAATCACTTAATTGACAATTATTTTCCATCCAAAAGTACCTTTTTTTAAAAAAAGCCCTCTCAAATGTATAATGTTTCACACTTTCAATGAAACAACATTAAAAATCATGATCATTTGGATCCATTTAACAGGGAGAAAGGATAGGAAGTGAGAAGGGAAGTAATATTAATAGCATGCACTTTGCCTGCATAATACCTTTTAATACTCAAACCAAATTATAAGCAGAAGCTATTGGCCTTACATAATAGATGAGAGAAACAAAACAAAAATCAGTCATACAAAGTTCAGCTAATTACCCAAAGTTGAAAAGTAGTAAAAACTCAGTTTTATCTAAGAGAAGAAAGAGCCCATAGGGTGTTCACTACCATGCTGCTTTCCAGTAGAATCTATAGAAGCAAAGGTAGATAAAATACAGATACAAAAAGTTTAAACCCTATATGGTAAACCAGTTAAGTTTAACTGTAATTTGTATTCTGATTTAGTGTTCATTAGAGACTGTTTGCCATAAACTTAATATACAATTTCAAGTTTCCTGTTTTTCTAGCCAATGCAAATTATCCCAAATGGTAATGATTATATAATAACCCTAATTGTTTTAATATGATTTTTTTCATAAAAATAATGACAGTTATATGACTCAGGCATAATATATTTTCCCTGAGGTTGGATTTAGAAGGAAAACATATTTTCTTTATGGATAAGTAATTCTCATAATGGCTGCTACTCATTATGACTCAAAAATAAAAAGTACTTCATACAATATATATTCAGGGTTACAGAAATTCCTATTTATAGGATCATCCCAAGGTACAAAAGCATTTAGAAAGATTATAAGATATAATTGACTTGGTTTATCTATAAAGTATATATTTATTTTCATCATTGAATGTAACTGCCCCTAAGTCCTAACTCATTTCTCAAGTTTCCTTGAACATCTGTAATTGCCATTCTCCTTTCTGTCCATTCGTTCTGTAGACAGAAAACTCCATTGCTTTTGTCCTTTCCCTCTAGACTTTTGTTCTAGAATATTGTTCTCAAAAAAAAAATATTGTTCTCCTTAACGTTGTCTCAGATGGTATACTTCTAATGTCTTACATCTTTCACAAAGTCACACATGCTATATCTGGTCTTCTTTATTTGTGATTTGTAGGAATGGCCATATTCCTGGAGCCAAACAGTATATATTTTTGGCCATAACCTCTCATCTTCACAAATAAGAGAACTCGTGTGACTGTAGGCTTGAGGTATCCTGCATAAGGAAGGTGCTTATATTCTAGAAGACATTTTGTTAATGAGTCTTCCTTATGCATGATAAATATATAAATGAATAGGATTTTAGGAATCTAGAAAAATCAATCTTCCTGACCTTGACACCTACTATCCTGGATGTTTCTAATTTTCTTAAAGTGCCTCAGAACTTTCAGAATCAAAACTTAACCCCACATCACAGCACCAATACGTATTATCCTATTCACTTTCAATGCAGTGACATCCCCGATACATCACACTGAGTAGATTCCCTACCAAAACACTTCACAGTACCAAGAAGCATCAAAATGATTCAGATATAAATTGAAATTATCATCTTTACCTTATTCAACTCACTTCGTTTTTTAGGTTTTGATTTCTGCACATCCATGTGCATGGTCTCCACACATTTAGAAGCTGAGAGGCTCAATTATCAGTAATTATAATGCTTGTATAATCAAAACCATAAACTATCTTTGTTGGTAATTAAAAAATGAATAATTTGCTAAGCTCACATCATTTTTTATAGTTCTCATTTACTCTTCTTTACACACTAATTTTAGCTTCTACAAGATCCTGCGATCTGATTGATGCTTGTCTTCCCCCACTAGTGCCTTTCTTTCACTTTATTTCACTTACATGCAGTTCTTGAAAGAATTGTTAGAGCATTGAGAATCATAATTTTAGGTCCTTGCCTTTAGAGGAAAAGTAATATTGTAAACAGAATGTTTGGCTTTAGTAGAGAATATGGGAATTTTTTAGACTAAATTATTTTTCCCATCCCAATCCTGTGCTACCTTACGTCCTCACCTTTTTTTTCCCCTTGTAATCATTTAAAAAGTTATTTTTGCTTTTGGGATACCTGGGTGGCTCAGTCAGTTGAGCGTCCAACTCTTGATTTCTGCTCAGGTCATGATCTCAGGGTTCATGAGTTTGAGCCCCACATTGGGCTCCACACTAACAGTGCAGAGCTTCCTTGGGATCTCTCTCTCTCTCTCTCTCGTCTCTCTCTCTTTCTCTCTCTCGCTGCCCCTCTACCACACACCTACATGCAGGGTCTCTCTGTCTCTGTAAAAATAAACTTAAAAAAATAAATATAATAAAATTATTTTCCTTTCTTTGCTTTTCACAATATCTAAGTCAGCTTCTTAGCATTTTTCATCTAATTCTGGGCATTTTTAATATAGAATTCTTGTTTCTTTGGCAGGTTTAGTTACACTTCCCCTATGTGCATGAACGCCATGTTTTTCCGTCTCTGTATGTTATTGTTAATAGTGTAACACTCAGGAATATTCCAGTGAGTGATTAATTCATTACCTTTTCAGCAAACATTTCACATGGCAAAACAAGCTTTTTTGTTTCCTTGTTTAAAATTCAAATGTGGCAAAATAAGCTAGAGAAGCTCTGTATGAAAACACAGATATTCAATATCCTATCAAGGCATACTCTAGTAAAAAGTTCTGTCAGGTGGCGCCTGAGTGGTTTGGTTGAGCATCCGACATTGGCTCAGGTCATGATCTCATGGTCCTTGGGTTCAAGCCCTGTGTCAAGCCCTGCGTCGAGCTCTGTGCTGACAGCTCAGAGCCTGGAGCCTGCTCAGATTCTGTGTCTCCTGCTCTCTGCCCCTCCCCTACTTGCATACTGTGTCTCTCAAAAATAAAAACACTAAAAAATTTTTTTGAAAAAGTTCTGTTCAGATGAACAAAAGAATGGAATTCTTATATGAATTTTAGGGTGAAATTTTGAAACATAGTCTTTTAAGCTTTTAATGCTGCATTTATTTTACTTTAATATGCATCTAAAAAAGATTTTGAAGTAAGTCCTAGTTTATATATCTTGTTCATTAGAGTACAAATGTTGAATATACTATTTAAAGTACTTTATTTTTCTACCACATGCTTTCTATTTCTAACTGAAGGATGAAGATTTCTGGATTTAGTAAGAAAGGATATGCGAACTAAAGTATTTTCTGAGCATTAGATGTAATTGTATTTTGATTTGTATTATATTTTGGCTTTGATCTATTTATGTATCAAGAGCATATTTAATTCATTTCATCTTCTCAACTCTCTAAATTAGGTTTGTTAAATGTGCATGTTTGTATGGAATAAGACTAGTACACATTAAGGGCTTTGCCTAAACATATATGTATCCTTTGAATAAATGCAGGGTAGGAAGTAGAACCCAAATCTTTTGACTCCTGACCCATTTTTTTTTCTCCATTGCACTGCATAAGCCATCCTATTTGTAATGGTGAACTTTATAGACTGTATACATGTTACCTGGAAACACTTATTCTAACCTTGCTTGATAAAAGCTTTATTTCCAAAGTGAATATATTTCTTCTACTCATACTTTGCAAAATCACATTTGTAAATTTAGTTTGAAGGATACTTATTGATTTCCCACAGTAGATAATTCTGAGTAAACTGGACGTAATGGTGGAATGAATGTGTACAATATGTATTGTTATAGCAATATCTAAGTCATTAAAATTGCTCGCCAATACTGTGTTTAGAGAATCTATGTGTCAGTAGTCCATTAATTCCTTTCCTTGTTTATGTTCATATTTTATTTTAGAAGCATCATTCACTTGTTTCCTAAAAACGAAAGGCAGAGCATGAAAAACACAAGTTTGTAAAGTTATTAAGTTCTATGCAAGAAATTATTGCCATTGTATAACCTTGAAGAAAACAGTCAGTACTATTTCTTCACCCAGATATCTGAGAATGGGTTGATAAAATTATTAGGATAAAATCTATCTAGAAAATTCTTGCTGTATTCAATGGTCATTTCATATATTTAACACCAAAATCTACAACAGATGTCCGGCAACAATAAAACTACAGTTTCTTTTACCTTAGAGATACCATGTTCCTCTGTCCCCGTTTATCTAGATAGATATTATTTTCAGATTTCATTGATTCTATTGCAAAAAAAAAAAAAAGTCACTTCTAAATAAAATATCCCTTGTAAAGGGGAGAGTGGTTGTTATCAGGAATTTGCTCTGTAAAAGCGTAAAAGCAATTTGTACTGTTTGCCTAATTCATCGAGGATATTTATCCTAAGAACATACTTTAATAAAATTTTTGATAAACTGATGTGACACAGTAAAATCTTTCATGAACAGGGCCCTTTACACGTTTGTGAGGTGTTACAAGTCAGTGAGGTGTTATTCAGCCAAACAGACATCCATAGGTACTCAGTGCCTTGTCACTGGGATGTGGGAAGCCACAGTAGCTGCAGTGACCGCATCAATAAATAGAAGGCCCCTTCTTTGTAATAATGATAAAAAAGGAGATCACAAATTGCTTAGATATGAGTCAGGTATTTAGAAATTCCTATCCTGAAGATGGGAGAGTAGGCTATTTCCACATATTTGCTAAAATTTACATTTCATTTGAAGTTCTTTATTTAAAAGCACTTCCCTCGAAATATTTTAAACTACTGTGTTGATTACTATTTCTTAGAATGAATAATTCCCCATTTCTGAGGAATTTTAAAAAAGCATTGTATTGGGGTTCCTGGGTGGCTCCGATTATTAAGCATCTGACTCTTGATTTTGGCTCAGGTCATTATCTCATGGTTCCCGGGGTGGAGCTTCCTCTATGCCATCAGGCTACACACTGACAGCACGGAGCCTGCTTGAGATTTTCTCTCCCTCTCTCTCTCTGCCCCTTCCCTGTTCATGCTCTCTCTCTCTCTGTCTCAAAATAAATACATAAAAAAATTATAAAGGAAAATAAAAACATATTAACTATTTATATTCCTTCAATAAACCTTTCTTATCCCATTGGTATGTTTGAGCAAATATTAAAAGTAAGATTATGGGCTAAAAGTCATGCATAAAAACATGTTGTTAAGAATACAGATATAAGATATTCCTTAGCAATAGCCACACCTAGCTAACTTTTGCAAGAATTCTTTAAAGGCTGAATTTATGGGCTAATCTGTAGAATTACTTTTTTTAATACAAATTGTATTTTGGGCTGTATTTTTATGATTTTTAAGCAGAAAAACTAAAATGTAGTTGAGCTGTTCACCTTAAAGACCGCTGAGCAAATGATCTTATTGCCACAGGGCCTATAAACTACAATTATAATTAAAGGGAAATGAAGAGACAGGGTGGTTTTGCTTGACATGTAAGATGATCCTGTCAGTTGTTTTTATGTGACCTAAATCATGGTTGCACATAATTTCATTTTCCAAAAAAATCAACAAGGTATAAAATAAATAAAACATTGGTCAAAGTTTTAAAATGTAAGATAGAATGCACTTCTTTTTGCCTTCTTACAGATGAATGTACATAAAGTATATGTATTTATTTCTATAATATTTGCATATCCAGTAGTTCTGGGCTTGGCAAATAAAACATAGGGAAAAGTAACTATATGAAAGAACTAGCATTTTTTCATACAAATATGTATTTTGTTAATTAAATATAATGCAGACCTATTCAATCAGGAATGCATTATGTTGATTATTTTAAAAATACATTCCGTTCTATATGTTCCTATTTCATTTTTGTTCCTACTTCTTCATTTCTAAGGCAGCTTGTTTGACTACTGACTCATTTACCATTTAACTATCATTTATACTGTCTTCATTAATTGTATTTTCTGTTTCTCTGCGTAACTAATTTGAAACCAAATGTTGAATTCCTTTATGGGAGTAGCTATTTTGCCTGCAGTTTTGAATATATTTTCCAATTCATCTCTTTCTTACTAGAATGTGAGCTTCTTGTGGATAGGATGTTAACTTTGTTGTAATAACAGCTTAAATGCCTAGCTAAGTGTCATGCACAGAATAATCCCTTTATTGAAATAAAAGGATATATCTAGATTATTAAATTAATATTGCAGCATCCTACGATGCAGGCTGAATAAATATTAGAGATATTCTCTGGTTAATTTTCAAAGTAAGATCTAGAAAACAAATACCTGTAGCATTTTTGTTATCTTAAAATTGATAATTCTGCTTTGAGGATTTCATTTTTATTTCATTAGTAAACATTCTGTGTAAATTCTGAAATATGCAGTAGCCAAACTTCCATGGTACATAATAACCAGTTTTATTTACAAAATCATAAATGCACTATTAGGCTTCCTAGAAATAAATGTTGACAATCATTTTATTGACTAAAGGTGCTACTTTTTTCCCAATATTTACATTTGTCATAAGTGCTTGTCTACTAAGCTTTGGTTCTTCTTTTTTGGGTGTGGGGAGGGCGAGGAGCACGCAAAACTAAAGCATCATTTTGTCTGAGTTATGCAATTTAGCATTGTACCTATTCCTTTGTACTCTTTTCTTATTGTATTTTAATTATTATTGCTCACTAATTTTTATTGCAGGCCTATGCTGTTTCCTGGAAAGTATATGAATATATATTTATATAATAAATATATTAACAACCTGTATTGCATATTACATTAAAATTAAAATGACAAATAAACATTCATACTAAATTTTGACATGAAATCTACCATGGCTTTTTCTTAAGGACCATTAAAGGCTATGCTATACGGTGCTAATCAAACCAATTTCCAACATCAGCTCAAATATTAGGGTCCTACCTTTTTCAGAATGCACATAATTGATAAATGTTATTGGAAGTCTGACACGGCCAAAATATAAATCATTCTTAAGGGCTAAAATGAACGTCTACAGTTTGCTAGTTTTCCATGAGTATACAGAAGGAACACACTCTTTTTCAAAAGAGAACATTACCTGTACCACAGAAAGTCCCCTCAGACTTTTTAGTCTATATTCCCTCCTTTAACTTTTTTAAATAGACTTCATTTTTTTCAAAGCACTTTCACGTTCAAGCAAAATGGAGTAGGAAATACAGAGATTTCTCATACTCCCCCTGTCCCACACATGCATAGCTTCCCCATTATCAGCATCTCCCCCCCGGCCCCCGTGACTCAGAGTGGTACCTTTGCTACAATTCATTTTTGTAAAAATACAAAGTATTTTCAAATTTATCTTAACATTTCTTCTTTGAACCCTGTGTTACTTAGAAGTATGATGTTTAATCCCCAAGTGTTTGGGGATTTTCAAGTTCTCTTTCCATTAATTGATCTCTAGCTTAATACTATTGTGGTCTGAGAACAGACATTGCATACTTTCTATTATTTTAAATTTATTAAGGTCTGTGTTATTGCCCAGGATGTGGTCTATGTTGGTGAATATTTCAGGTAAATTTGGTAAAAAAGTGTATTCTGCCGTTGTTGGATGAAGTAGCCTATAGATGTCAATTATATTCAGTTATTTAATGGTGTTGTTGAGTTCACCTGTGTCCTTACTAATTTTCTTCTTGCTGGATCTGTCCAGTTTTGATGGAGGATTGAAGGTGAACAGCTGTAACAGTGGATTCATCAATATCCCTTTGTAGTTTTGACCTCACATATTTAAAAAAAAATTTTTAATGTTTTATTTGTTTCTGAGAGAGAGAGAGAGAGAGAGAGCGTGAGCAGGGGTGAGTCAGAAAGAGAGGGAGATACAGAATCTGAAGCTTGCTCTAGCCTCTGAGCTAGCTGTCAGCACAGAGCCTGACGTGAAGCTCGAACCCACGAACTGTGTGTGAGATCATGACCTGAGCCGAAGTCAGACGCTTAACCAACTGAGCCACCCAGGCGCCCCTTGACCTCACATATTTTGATGCTTTGTTGTTAGGAGCATATCCATTAAGGATTGTTGTGGGAAAAAAAAAAAAAAGGATTGTTGTGGAAAATTGACCCCTTTATCATTAAGTAATGCCCCTCTTTATCCCTGATAACTTTCCTTGCTGTAAAGTGTGTGCTATCTGAAATTAATAAAGCTACTCCTACTTTCTTTTGATTGGTGTTATCACAGTATTTGTCCATCCATTTACTTTTAATTTATATGTGTCTTCATATTTCAAATGGGTTTCTTAGAGGCAACATATAAGTGGGTGTTGTTTTTATTTTACCCTAATAATCTCCTTGTTAATTGGTGCATTTAGACCACATGATAACTGAATTGTTGGAGTACTACCATATTTGTTACTATATTCTATGTGTTGCCTTTGTTCTTTGTTCCTATTTTTATCTTCCACTCTCTCTCTCTGCCTTTCATGGCTTTAAATGAGCATTTTATATAGTTCCATTTTCTCTCCTTTCTTAGCATATTGGTTATATTGGTTATATTTCCATTTCTTTTTGTACTTTTTTAGTGGTTCACGTAGTGATTGCAATACACATTTACAACTAACCCCATACTTCACAGGTAGTGCAAGCACCTTGTAAAAACAAAACAGCCCTAATTCTGTTCTCCTATCTCTTGTACCATTGCTGTCATTCATTTCACTTTATGTAGGCATATGTATATGTACATATACACACTTGAATATATTGTTGCTATTATTGTTTTGGACAAAATATTATTTGTTAGATCAATTAAGAATAAGATAAAAGTTTGTATTTTACCTTCACTTATTCTTTCTCGAATTCCCTTCCTTTCATTCTATAGAACTGTTTTGACCCCTATTATTTTCCTTTTCTCTAACTTTTTAAAATATCTTTTAAAGGCTGGTCTACCAGAAAAAGTTCCCTTAATTTTTGTTTCTCTTAAAAAAGTACTTCTCCTGCCATAAATCTGTTCCTGGGGCACATGGTTCATCTGAAGCATGTGCATAGGCTCCCCATGGTGACACAACGACACTGTCATTAACTCTGGGCTGGCACAGAGTAGGTGCTCTATAAACATTTGTTGAATCAAAAAAAAAAAAGTACTTCTCCTTTGGTTTTGAAGGATAATTTTGCAGTGTACGGAGTTAAGGGTTGGTGGGCTTTTTTTCTCTTAACATTTTAGATATTTCATTCTACCCTCTTCCTACTTAAATGGCTTCTGAAGAGAAGTTGGATGTAATTCTTAGCTTTGGTCCTCTACAGGTGAAATGTTTTTTTTCCCTCTGTCATCTTTCAGGATTTTTTATTTGCCATAGTTTTACTTCTCTCTAGTTTGAAAATCACATGCCAAGTATAGTTTTCTTATATTTATCCTGCTTAGTGTCCTCTGAGCTTTCTGGATCTGTTGTTTGGTATCTGATATTAAATGGGAAATCCTTGGTCATTATTGTTTCAAATATTTCTTCCTCTATTCCTCTTCTGACATCCCCATTATACATATGTTACCACTTTTGTAGTGGGCCCAGTTGTTGGATATTCTGCTCTGTTTTCTGTCTTTATTCATTTTGCCTTTAGTTATGAAGGTTTCTACTGAGATATCCTCAAACTTACAAATGTTTTTCCTTTGCTGTGTCCTGTTGACTGAGCCCATCAAAGGCATTCTCCATCTCTGTGACAGTGTTTCTGATCTCTAGCATTTCTTCTTGGTTCCTTCTCAGAATTCTGCCTCTTTGCTTCTAGTGCCCATCTCTTCTTGCACGCTGTCCACTTTATCCATTAAAGCTCTCAGCATAGTTGTTTTAAATTTCTGATCTGGTCATTTCAACATCCTTGCCATAACTTAGTTTGGTTTGGATGCTGGCTCTGTTTCTTTCAAGCTGCGCTTTATGCCTTTTAGTATGTCGCATGAATGTTTTTCTTGATTGTCAGACATGATGTTGGTAGAAAGAACTGCAAGAAGGAAGTGCTTAAGTAAGCCTTTAGTAATGTGGTCTGTGCCCTGCACTGTGCAATTCACACATGCTTCTTATTTTCCCTCCCTGCCACCTCCCAGCCCAGCCCCTGGGTGGGACAGGATGGCTAGACTAAACTGGAGCTGAATATTTTCCTCCTGTCTAACGGAAAGCTGGGGGTAGGGAGGGGACTGTAATAGGGTATTTCCCTTCCTTTATGTGGAAGGCTACAGCCAGGTGGAGCTGGGTTATTTCCCTTCCCTTAAGTCAGTTAGGCTCTAATAAGCCCCAGCAGGTTAGGCTCTGGTTAAATAGTTTCTTCTGAGGACAGACCTCGTTGAGTAAAAGTAGAATGCTCTGGAGCATTTCAAAATGGTTCCTTTTCCCCTTCCCCCTGCCAGAAGCACAGGGGAGTTTTTCTTTGATACCCACCGTAAGCACCTAGAGGAAAACCCAAAATGTATGGGGCTCTCCTCTCTGACTGGGTTTCCCTGCAGTTTTTAATTCTCAGACTTTTTCACACTGAGGCTTCAGCAATTGCTGTTGAGCTTTTCTCACCCTGGCCCTGCTTCCCGTGGAATTGCTGCTCATAGGTGTCTGCCCTGGTAAGTAGTGATTATTGGTATTTGCCTGTCCAGCTCTCCAATGTGGGGGCAGCAGTCGACCCTGGTACCTCATTTTTCTTAAGGATCCAAGAGGAAATGTTGATTTTTTTCAGTTCCTTCAGCTCTTTCACTGTTGTTAGGACTGGCAACTTAGAAGCTTTGCATAACAGACGAGAATCAGAAGGGTTTGTTTTTTTTTTAAATTTTTAATGTTTATTTTACTTTAGTCAGAGAAAAAGACAGAGTATGAGCAGGGGAGGGGCAGAGAGAGAGAGGGAGACACAGAATCAGAAGCAGGCTCCATACTCTGAACTGTCAGCACAGAGACCCACTCAAACTCACCAACCTTAAGATCATGACCTGAGCTCGAGTCGGACGCTCAACTGACTGAGCCACCCAGGCGCCCCAGAAGTTTGATTTTTTTTAAATGGTCTTTAAAATGGACCTCATCTTGTACTTATTTTTAATTTAAGGACATAATACAACATTTTAATTTCGTTATGAACTTTTGTCCCTATGTTATTTCAAATTAGTGATTAAAACTACATCTTCAAAGTAATAAAGGAAATGGCTCTGAGAATTATCAATCTGAAAGTGTTGTTCATGATCATGGGAAGACTTACCTGCTTATATTTAAAGTACATTCAGTGGGGCGTTGGTATTATATTTGTATCAATATCACAATCTTAACACAGTTCTATCTAGAATGAAATTAATTAGGTAATATTTCCTTTCACATTTTTTATGATGTGGTATTTAGAGAAGCTCCTGTGGAAAAGGTGTATGTTCAACAAAAAGAACTGCAGAAATAAGTGCCATAGATTTATACATGACTTCACACAAACTTACAGCATCGGGTGGAAGATTAAATGTAAAGCATTCACAATTCTGCCTCACTTGTAATAAACAATATGTGTTAGCAATTATCATTACTATGAGATCCTCCCCCTTCTTTAAAGATTCTCCCTTTTGAATATAATTTTACCTCATGAAGCCATTAGTCCATTTTAGTAAATTAAAATTATATATGGAGTTCCCTAATACCCCATTATTACTTTATTATAGGTCATTGCTATTGAAGTATTTCACAAGGAATCTACTATTGCAAATAAGCAAGATGTGTAGCATGGGGCTATTGTATTTATATAGCTAATAACATCAACTCATTTGAGTCACTACTACATCAATTAGGAATGTAATCAGAAATACAGAAAATCCAATTACAGTGACTTACGCAAATAGATTTTTGTTTTCCGCATCATGAGAAATCCAGAAGCAGGCTGTTTGCAAGCATTGAATGATGCCGTCAGAGACCAAGGGTCATTCTGATTTTCTGCTCTGTCAGTCTTAGCATATTGGCTCCGCTTGTGTTTATCATCTCATATGGCTACACCTCCAGTTACCGCATTCACGCTGCCGGCAGGACGAATGAGAAAGGAGAAGGATAAAGTGTAGAAGAGTAAAGCACCATGCCAATTGGATTTGACCTTATTATCTGGAAAGTAGAGGCTTTGAAGCCCATATCAGTAGCTTCCTGCTTCTATCTCACTAGCCATGCTAGGTCACATGGCCAATGCTAAACAAATTACTGGCCAATGAAATTATCGTGACCACTTTGTAGTCCAGTGATGATGATTCTCCTGGATATTAGGTAGAATCTGTCTTCACTGAGCTCAAGAGCCCTTCCTATATTTCTAACAAATCAAAGCAATAAGTGAGAGATGAATATTGGGTGTCTGTCACAGTGTGGAATTTGACATAATATACTGTATACACTTTCCACTTAGGAGAAAAACATTATGAAATATAGCATCATCTATGTTGATATTAAGTCAGAACAAAAATATACTTCCTTCTTTTCTTACATTCTCTAAGAGAGAGAGAGAGAGAAAAGAGGTGGGGAAGACCTGGTAAATGGGACTAGGTGTGTTATATCTAGTGTCCAGAGATTTTCTGGACACCGATTTGGCCAAATTCACAAAGTGGTGGTGATAGGGGGTATAAATGAAGAAATGAATAAAAGTATAAAAAGCACACAAGCAGCTACATACATTGCAAAACATACCACTTGATTTATTTGACAAATATATTCGAATCCTTAAAATTGTAGAAACATTTATTCTAAATATATGTTTATGGTAAACAAAATAGTGAATATATTTAGACTTCATGAAACTTAAGTTCTACTGGAGAAAACAGTAAACAAAAAATTAACTCATTTACTATGTTAGATACTAAGTGCTAAGGAAATAATAAAGCAGGGAAGGGAATAAGGAGGTTGCAATTTTAGACAGAGTGGAAAACATAGATAAGATGACATTTGTGTAAAAACCTGAAGGAGATGAAGTAATGAGATATGCATATTTCTGAAGGAAGAACATCCTCAGCAGAGGAAACCAGATATGGGACAGCTCTGAGTTAGAAGAACGTCTGGCAAGTTCAAGAAAGGGCAAGATGCTCAGCCTAGAGAGAAGAGCGACAATGAATGGGGTTGGGGGGTGGGGAGGAGGGATGTTCTAGATGAGATCAGGGGAGGGACTGGGAGTGTTTTTAGAGACTTACTGGTCAAGTAAAGGACTTTGACTTGTACACTGAGGGAAAACAGCATTTTTAAAAAACTTTCATCCAGATAGAAGACAAAAACAAGAAAAATAATGCAATTGTAGAAGAAAGCTACCAGCCAATCAATGACATTCTACCATTTCCACGTACACTCTCTCACCTCATCTGTAGTCTCTGTTCTAATTCACATAGGTCCTGAACAGTCCATTTTTAGCATCCTTTTTTTCCCATGACTATTTATTCACATTCTAGCTCTATTTCTATAAAATAACCACCATTCTCCCAAATACTTAGTGCACTCTGTTTTCTGAAGAAAAAGATCAAAGTCCTGAGCATTGTATTAAAATTCTCATTAGCTATTGCCACTTACCTTTCCAGACTGATTTCTCAATAATCCTTCTGTAATTACTAAAATATAGTCACATGGGTCTTTCCTCATTTTTATAAAGCTGCCATTGTTTTTTGCCTCATACTACCTCATAAGCCTATAATATTTTTCCTCATTCCTTGACCTGATGAATTCCTTCTTATAAAGGTTTGATAAATGTTTTCCAACTATGAACTTTTATACTGGCAGACTTAATTATTAGACTTCAGTTAAGATGGAATCTTAAATACATACATCTAAGATCACCCATTCCAAATTCTGAATAAAATTATCAGGGGGTAAGAAAAATAATCTACACTTGTATTTGAAATAGGGAAAAATTATATAAGTATGCCAGAAACTGAAATTTCTTGGTAAAGTATAGAATGGCCATGTACAAAATACTGTAAGAACATTACTTTTTGGGAAAAAGGGAGGGAGAGAGAGAAGGGGAAAGAGAAAGAAGGAGGGAAAGGAAGGGCAAAACAAGAAACTCTTAACTATAGAGAACAAACTGATGGTTACCAGAGAGGGAAAGATGGGTGAAATAGGTCCTGGGGATTAAGCACTTGTGATGGGCACTGGGTGTTGCATGGAAGTATTGAACACCTGAAATAATATTACACTGTATATTTAAGTAAATTGGAATTTAAATAAAAATCTAAAAAAAAACAAAAAAACAAAAAACCTTCCCTTCTGACCATGCACGGATTCCAGACCCTGCTGCATTACTAAGCCAATATTCTTCCCTCTTTGGACCAAATATTTTAGCTCCCACAAACCACTGAGACAGAAAACAAACCATGGGGGGAATGCAGATCTCCTTTCTTTTGTTAAATTAGAAATTTAAATTATTATTTTGTGCTTTGCCCCCAAGTAGAGGATAAGGTCCTTGATATGCTATTATTTCAACAAACAAAAGGCTAAGCATACCTGTATTGTGCCTCGAGTAGGTGCCTATTTATCTGGTTTCTATTTATTTCATACAGTGATCTATTTATTTCATACAGACAAATAAAATAGGATTTGAGTCCTTAAAAAAAACATGAGAGAAGACAAGAACATTCCTAACATCGGCTCCTGATCAAATGTCCCCTACTCCTCTTACTAACTCCTATCTTATTCATCATTTAACATAGACATAAAACAACATTTTCTATAAACTTTGATTTGGTTAATAATCTCTCCGGTTTTAGCCCTTTATCAGGTTACTATTTCCAGAATCTGACTTTTTGCCCAACTCTCTTGAGGTAGACTTGACCAAAAAAATTATATATTTTTAAGGTGTACAATATGATGTGTTGATATATGTCGCAAAATGATGACCACAATCAAACTAATTAACATATGCATCACCTCACATAGTCATGATTGTCTTTGTGTGTGTGTGGTGACCAGCAAGATCAACTCTTAACAAATCCCAAGTATACAATACAGTATTATTAACTGTAATCACTATGCTGCGCGTTAGATCTCCAAAACTTCTTTATCTATCGTAACTGAAGCTTCATACCCTTTTACCAGTATCTCCCCATTTACCCCATTCCCCTAGCCCCTGGCAACCACTATTCTACTCTGCTTTTATGAGTTTGACTTTTTTAGATTCCACATGTAAGTGAGATCACGTGCTATTTGCCTTTCAGTGTTTGGCTTACTTCACTTAGTGTGATATCCTCCAGTTTCATCCATCTCCTCCCCAAATGGCAGGACTTCTTTCTTTCTCGTGGCTGACTAATACTCCATTGTATATATACCACATGGTTTTTTTATTTTTATTTTTTATTTTATTTATTTATTTTTTTTTAATATTTTTATTTATTTCTAGGAGAGAAAGAGAGAGAGACAGCTGAGCAGGGGAGGGTCAGAGAGAGAGGGAGACACAGACTGAAACAGGCTCCAGGCTCTGAGCTGGCAGTCAGCACAGAGCCCGACGTGGGGCTGGAACCCACGAACCGCGAGATCATGACCTAAGCGAAAGTCAGACGCTTAACCGACTAAGCCACCCAGGCGCCCCACCACATGGTTTTTTTAAATCAATATTCCATTGTATATATACCCAAACAATATCCCATTGTATATATACCCAAGTGGGGCTCGAACTCATGAAGCATGACATCATGACCTGAGTGAAGATCAAGAGTTGGGTGATTAACCCACTGAGCCACCAAGGCTCCCCTATACTGCATTTTCTTTATTCATTCTTCTGTCAATAGACACTTGGATTGTTTTCCTGTGCTGTGTTTTGTGAATAATGGTGCAATAAACATGGGAATACAGATACCCCTGTAGGATACTGATTTCATTTCTTTTGGTATATACGCAGAAGTGGGATTGCTAGATCATATGGTAGTTCTATGTGTAATTTCGAGGAGAATTGTATACTGCTTTCTATAGTGGCTATGCCAATTTACATTCTCACCAACAGAATACAAAGTTTCCCTTTCTCTACATCCTCGTTAACACTCATTATTTTTTGTCTTTTTGATCATGGCTATCCTAACAGGTATGAGATGATATCTCATTATGATTATTATATATTTCCATGATGATTAGCAATATTGAACATCTTTTCATATACCTGCTGGCCATTTGCATGTCTTCTTTTGAGAACTGTCTAGCAGGTCCTTAGCTCATTTTTAAATTGGGTTAATTTATTTTAACTATTGAGTTATAGGAGTTCCTTAGATATTTTGGGTACTAATTTCTTATAGGGAATATGGTTTATACATATTTCTTCTCATTCCATAGGTTGCCTTTTCATTCTTTTGATTATTTCTTCTGCTGTGAAGAAGTTTAGTTTAATGCAATCCCACTTGCCTGGTATTACTTTTGTTGCCTGTGCTTTTGGCATCACCCCCCCTTCCCGTCCTCCTTGCAAAAAAATCACTGCTCAGACCGACATCAAGATTTTTCCTTATATTTTCTTTTAGGAGTCTTATGATTTCAGATCTTATGTTTCAGTCTTTAATCCATTTAGAGCCGACTTTTGTATATAATGTGAGATAGGAGTCCAACTTCATTTTTCTGCATGCTGATATCTCATGTCCCCACCACCATTTATTGAACAGACTATACTTTACCTATTGTATGTTCTTTGTACTTTTATCAAAGATCACTTAATGATAGATGCATGGATTTATTTATGGGCTTTTTATTCAGGCTTAAAACATAGAGCATCATCTCTTAGCAGCTCTCTCATAAGCTCTCAGAGTTTCTCTCATTGGATGATTTTGGGTCATAGGCCCATCTGTTAACCAATCCCTGTGTCTAAGGCAATTTGGGACTTTGTTTTACCAGGCTAAATCTCAAATACAGTCTTGGCTAGAGCGTCTTCTGAGCTTTGTTGCCTGAATGTGGGAGAAGGATATTCTCTTGAAGACAATTTGAAATGCTGTAACAGAGAGGAAAAGATGATGGGTAGGCAAAAAAAAAAAAAAAAAGGCCGTATTGAAAAAAAACTGATGACTTCAAGTTGCTATGTTTCTATTGATTATGATTCTTCATTTTTAATTTGCTTTAATTGCAATAACTGATGCCTCACGAGGTTCAAATTAAAAACATCATCATCATTATCATTATTATGTCAACCTTCTTGACTTCTATATGAAAGGCACTTTACTAAAATGAAGTTTTCTCATTACCCAAAGTGGAAACTCATTTAACCATTTCCTATTTTAAGGACTAATTGACTATAAAGCATAACTATATTCACTATCACAAAGTTAAATGTTCATATTTCACTCTTCAAGTTTAGCTATCAGCAAGAAAATCTATTTAGAGCCATATTCCATATTTTCTTCTTCATAGAATTGTCTTTGTAAATATTGTTTATACAACTTTCATTTTAATATTAAGTTAATTTAAAGCTTGGGTCTCTTAGTTTTGTGTAATACCAAGACTCGATGTTATAGCAAATGAAAATCACATTGAAAACATAATGATAAAATATAACTCACTTGAATGTAAATTTCAGAAAAATATATTACCCAAATTTTGTATTTACATTAGGAAATTGGTAGAATCATACGTATTTCTCTAAAGCTAATTATTCTCTCACAGAATTTTCCATATAACACATCAGGTAAAGGATACTGCTAACAAAAGTAGTATGAGGAGGCAAAAGTTGACTAGAGATATCACAGAGCGAAGTGTGATGGAAATATGCAGCCATCCTCATGTTAATGTGTGTGTATATGTGTGTGTATGTATATATATATGTGCATATATATTTATGTACATATATATGTATGTATATATCTATGTGTATATATGTATGTGTGTGTTTGTGTATAAAATTCTAGAATCTAAACAAAAGTCCAAGTCATAAAACGTGGAAAAGTCATTGCCAAGGGACTGGGGTGGGATGGGAGGACATGGCAAAGGTTGGTAAAAGTGTACAAACTCTCTATTATAAGAATAAGGTCAGGGCACCTGGGTGGCTCAGTTGGTTGAGAATCTGATTCTTGACTTTTCCTCAGGTCATAATCTCAGGGTGGTTTGTGAGTTTCAACCCTGCACTGGGCTCTATGCTGATGGCGCAGATCCTGTTTGGGATTTTCTCTCTCCCTCTGTCTGCCCTTCCCATGCTCATATTCTTTCTCTTTCTCTCTCAAAATATATAAATAAACTTTAAAAAAAGAAAAAGTTCTGAAGACCCAATGTAAAACATGGGGAGTGTAGTTGAGAACATTGTATTGTATAATTAATATTTTTTGAGAGAGTAGAGATTAAATGTTCTCACCAGAAAAAAAAAAAAAGATACAAGATGATGGATGTGTTAATTAACTAGATAGGACTAGTTCTTTCACAATTTATATGTATATTAAATTACCANGAGTTGAAATATTTAAAAAAAAAAAAAAAAGGAAAGAAAGAAACAGATGAAGTAGAATGTATGCTTTGTCCCCAGAGGACTTTCCTGGTTAATTTTCAGCCAGTGTTTTTGCAGAGACAAAGGCCTTTTTGCAGAAAGTAGAAGAGACACCTCTGGGACAAGGGGAGCTCCAAGAAGGCAGTAAAGACCAAGACCTTTATTAATAACCTGCTTTAAGCCAAGCACCTTTTTCTGTGGGATGAAGGTCCTCCTACTATTTCATTGAAAAAGATTCCATTGCTTTAAATAAATACTTGAAGATCAAAACAAACAATAACCTGAAATTTTTAGTAGTTGTATTAACCATTTCAGTTGTGAGAGACTGGAACCCAACTTGATTCAGCTTGATTACAAAGAGAATTTATTCACAGGACATGGCACACTTCTCAGAATTGAAGAAGGACTTGTAGGACATCTCTGACACATTGAAACTGGACACTCTAAGAGTATTCTCTGCTGTTTCTCTTCTCTGTTTTTCTCTGTGTGCATCTTCATTCTATGTGTGATGAGGGAATATGCCTAGGTATTATATTTGTACAACTCTATGACCACAGGAAAAAAATATCCCCATCCCCTCTACACATGCACGTGTACACAATATCGCCAACTGCAATACACAGACATGTTAATTCCAGTTAAAAATCCAGGAGAGGACTCCAGCTGTCCTTTCTTGTATCATTTTTCTCACCCGTGGACCAAACTATTTGTCTAGTTTATGGATTACGAGTCTTTGACTTGGATCACATGGCCGCCTCTGGGATCAGAAGCCAGGTTCGGTTAGAAAAAAGGCAGAAGTCTCCTGTGCAGACAAAGATATCAGGCACCACAATAATTACATAAAAAAAAGTTGGTTAAAATAATTAAAATAATTCTCTATTTATTTTTTCTTCCCTCTGCGTAAACATGTAGAACATTAAGCACATAATACATTGGGGGCGGGGTTAATGAAGGCAAAGCATGAGGGAACAAGCACAGAGAGAATCATGCTGAAATCACTGAGAGATCATTTAATTTCAAAAAAGTGTTTTCAACATTGTCGGTACCTTTATTAAAATAGCTATTTTACAATTCCAAATTACATGAAGTGAGAGACTCATATTTTTATGTTTATCAAAAGAGACCAAGGATTTGTAAAGATTAAGAAAACTAGCGTAACAGGACATGTCTGTTGACAAAACATAAGCTCTGAAATTGATCCCAGTGTAATGTTTGCAAACAAATTTGCTACAAGTCAGCAAATGAACAAGGAATAACTTTCCACTCATTTGCCATTCTATAGCTAGGGAATATTTAGCAAATCCTGTGGCTGTTGCTGAACGAACTCTAATTTCTAATTGCACTTGAGATAACATCTCCAATCTCTTGTCCTTTGTCCCTATTGCATCATTACCAAGGAAGATCGAAAGCACGATGTTAGCCGCATTCCCAACAGGATTCTCAAATACTTTCCTCAGTGGCAGAGCATTCCTTGGCCTTCTCTGTGAAATTTCTAGTTTTACCAATTTAATTTAATTTAATTTATTGAAGACATATACTAAGGGAAAGGATTTAGTGATCCGATCCATCTCCTGAATAATTAACACAGTTTTATCCATGTGTCTGTGCTTGTTTGTGCACATAGACGTATATGGAAAGGGAGCTCACAGCTTGTATGAGAATTTCCAAAGCATTTGTGAACAACAATAACAAAAGCCTACGAAGTGCCCATAAGAATGGGGGAGACCAAAAATTATCGATTATTTGAATAGAACTATATTAGCAATTTTAACACCTGAACAATTCATTCCACTCAGGACCTACAAAATATATTGAATATTAATAGGAGCAATACTCACAAAGATAAGTCAGATGCTGGCTGTGGGATGGTGTCTGTTACATTCCACACATTATCTGATTTAACACTTGCCACTGTTCTCTGAAATAGGTAGGGCCAACCCCACATTGTAGTTCAGAATATTGCAAATCAGAAAAGTGAAATACTTGGCCAGAGTCACATAACAGTGAAGTAAAGAGCCAGAACTGGAATCTATTCCTGGTTATTATCTTGCCAGGGATGGGGTAAGCACTCAATAAACATGATTGATTTAATTAGGATTTTGACTTGAGGAGTGTGTAATAGGATAAGAATGGAATATCCACCCACCTCTTATTAAACTGTCCTTCAAATAGACTATAATATTCCTTCTACTCTATCTCATCTCATAGATATTCTTTTTTCTAATTTTTAAAACGTGATAATTTTATTTCATCATCTCCTCATTTTGGTCATTTGGACAAAATATGTCTCCAGAGTGAGGCAGAATTCTGTAGAAGTACAGAGAAGAGTTGAACTACCTTTCTTCTGGGCACTCTAGTTCTATTAATGTAACATAAGGTCATGTTAGCCTCTTGGTCAGACATATCATATTGTTAATTGCAGTCAAGGAAACTGAAATCATTTTCATATGGGATTCTCAAAAACTAAATCTTCATCTCTATACTTGGTCTGGGTTTTCAGGTACAATTGTAGTATTTTATGTTTATTTCTGTGACATATTTGAAATACAATTCAATTGTATTTGATTCAATTCAATTCCTAGCTAAAAAAAATTTTGAGATACTAATTACTACATCCATAATATCAGTATTCCTCTCTTAAAGTAAAATGATTAGATTTATAAAATAATCCAAATCAAGTAGAAAAGTACTTTTGGAAAGGGAGAGATTACTACGATATTTTTCCTCTTATTATTACTAATACTGAAATTAATAAGTAGTTATTTAGATAATACCTTCTCATTTGCCTTCAGAAGAGAAAGAATGATCAAACCTATCTATTCCCAGTCGAATTAGCCATGAAGCAACAGATTTCAAGAAGGGAACACACTGCTGGAGAAAATCTTTGTTACTCACTACCAGCAAAATATATGCCTGGGGTGGTTGAGGCATGAGAGAGGGTTGTAGAAAAGGGCATCGTTGCTGGCTTTTTCCTTCCAATCCCTGCTGTAACCCCTGAGACAGCCCAGCCAACTGGGGCTGGTTAGATTTTGACACATTTTAAAGCTATGTGAGAAATTAATTAATTAGAGTTATTACAGGAAAGTAACTTAAAAAAACAGATTATTTTCTGTAAGTTCTAGAAAGAAATGAAGTCACATCATTTAAAAACCTAAGGAAGGTTTCCTGAAATTCTCCTTATGCTTTGCGATAATACAGTTGGGCACTGAAGCATGTCTTATAAAAATCATCACACTCTGGCTTGTTATAAATAAAAGTTTATAAAAGTCTGACTGAAAATATCCAATCCCAACTTAAATTACCAAAATATCCTGCAGGCAGTTGTGGCAGTGGAAGTGGGATCTGCATCTATCATGGGCTCTGGGCTGCCCCCAGTCTGAAACATAAACACAAGCGTGTGTGNGTATCAATTTTAAATGTGGCTACAGAAAATATTTTTTCTTGAAATGTGCCCTGCAAAGATAATATAGGATGTTGGAGAGGCATACCTATGGGCGTAGGTAGTGAAGTATTGTCACTATTAAAATGAAAGATTTAAGGTCCAAAAAATGAAGGATACATTTTGTTAAACATCCCCTTAATCTCATCTTCATTCTTATCTGGGCTTTATTTTCATTTGGAGATGAAAACAGATCTCCTGCCTTACAGCTAAATTGGAGAGAACACTAACCAGAGAGGTATCCCTGCAATGTGATTTTTCCATTTAATGCTGATATTTAAAATATTTATTTACCTTTCACAATAACCAGATTTGAGAGGGTACAATTCAATAACTTATGGAATTGCACATGTATAAAATATGTAACAATTCCACATTGATGAACTGTCTGGATCAATTAGAAATGGTCAGTAGTTTGTTTAATAAAATCATGGCCTTTAACTTGTGCCTTTGGTGAATGCTTAAGATAGTCTCACATACCTCCTTCATCTTAGGTTTAGATGAGATAAAAAAAATTTAACTGCAGATGAAATAAATGAAACAGAGGTTACATGGCATGCCTAAATTTGCAAATCGTGGAAGATAAAGAATTTAAATATTAAACTTTCTATGGCATACAAAATTGCCTTAATTTTCCAATTTAGTTGCATATTAGAAAAGGATAATAGATATTATAATGACTAATCCTAATTAATAACTTGTACTTGATAAAAATATGCTATTTGTGTCTTGAAATGGTTTTGTTCTTTAATGTTGAAAGAAAATAATAGAAACTGAGATGATCAAGAGAATATTGAGAAACTATGAGATGGAATACATTAAAGCAAAATTTCTATGTCAATTAATGTTTTTTTTTCAGATCCAACAAGAGCTACATGTATAGCCACACCAGAAGAAATTTATCTGTAAGTCTTACCTCTTAACCTCTTACTGTGAAGCCAATCACTAAGTTAATACTAAATATTCATTTCCTATGGTGCTCTCCAGGTGATAACCTTCAGAATTATCATCTATGTCATTAGCTAACAAAAGATCAGTGAAAATTATTTTCTCTTTCAATTTTTAAAGCTTCTATCATGCAAAACTGGTGATGTAGATTGTGTTTAATCCCTCAGATTTCTCCCCATATACTGAGAATCAGCTATGAGTGAAGAGCCAGAAGCTAAAAAGACATATCTCTATCTATCATCTGATAGGCACATATGAGTTGTGTCTGATATGAGACATAACCTATTAATAATAATAATATTCTTTTAATACATTTTGATGTTTAGGGGGGAAAAAAACCTTTTTTTCTCTATCCTCTTAAGTTTTATCACTGGGATTGGTGAATTAGAGTGACAAAAAACAGATTAACAGAAGGAAAAAAACCACAATTTACTTATACATGTAACACATATACATGCAGGAGAATTCAGTGATGAGTAACTCCAAAGGGTGGCTAGAATCTGGGGCTTATATACCATTTTAACAAGGAGCGATACATTTGTACAGAAGTAACAAAACAAGAGAGATTTGAATTTGGACTTGTAGGGGCATAAATTGTGGGAAGGCAGATTAAACTGATGGAAACCTGAAGATAAGAGCTATTTTAGTAAGGCTTGTTTGTACAGACCCATCTTGGCACTGCCTTTCTGTCTCCAGTGATAAGGGTTGTTTCCCTCCTGTTGGTACCGAAGACAGAGAGGAGAACACCTTCTCCGCAAAAAAAGTTTATGTTCTGCTTTTAGGCAGATGGGAGAATGATACATTTGCTGCTGCTTAATTGCCTCAGTTCAAAATAGCCCATATGTCAAAGTTGCATATTTGGGGGTAGCATATCCTGATGCCTGCCCATCTCTCTCTCTTTTTGTTTTTGTGTTTTAAATTTTTTAAAATTATTTCTGAGAGAGAGAGAGAGACAGCGTGAGTAGGGGAGGGTCAGAGAGAGAGGGAGACGCAGAATCTGAAACAGCCTCCAGGCTTTGAACTAGCTGTCAGCACAGAGCCCGACACGGGGCTCAAATCCACGAACCATGAGATCATGATCTGAGCTGAAGTCAGATGCTTAACCAACTGAGTCATCCAGGTGCCCCCTGATGCCTGTCCATCTCAATCCTCCCTACTTTCTGAGAAGTGCATGAGGAGAGGTAATGGCCATGACAATTAAATTTTGTGATATTGAAAGAAATATGGCATCAGTAATTCTCCTAAGTGGCTTATGTTGCCAGAAGAATTCAGTTTATTCTTATTCTGATCTAAATCAGAGAAGTCCAAATGTTTCCTTTCAGTGATATACTGTCCAATAAAGAAAGAACCATGGGAATTAAGATAAGTTAGATATCCAGCTACTGATAAATTGGATACTAGGAAAATTTTGGAAGAGTTCTATTGATCTTCCCGTAGAAGTGCAATAATTAATAAGAATGGGGAAATATCAATTTATAGATATAACTGAGTGTGACAAAATACTTAAAATGTGAGTTTTAAATAGCTGTATGTTGCATCAGCCATTAATTATGTTAGAGTAACAAACTAGCCTCAAGCTTCTGGTCATTTCCCACTCATATGACATGTGTATTGTGGATCAGCTGTAGCTCTACACATGATTTTTTTTTTCCAGTTCAGTCTTCGGACAAGAGGAGACCCCCTGTTGGGATATACTGTGCTTGTGGTGGAGGGAAAGAACAGCCATAAGATAGCTCTCTAGGTTTCTGCTCAGTGGGGCACCTGAGTGGCTTCCTCAGTTATCTCAGTTCCTCAATTATCTCACAGTTGGTGAGTTGGAGTACCACATACTGTGCTGTCAAACTGTGCTGACAGTGCAGAGCCCGGAGGGAATCTTTCTCCCTCTCTCTCCGACCCTCCCGTACTTGTGTGCATACTCTCTCTCTCTCTGTGTGTCAAAAATAAATAAATAAACTTATTTTTAAAAGCAGCGAAGTTCACTTTCTTTCACATTTTTTTAAAATTTCAGAGACAGAGACAGAGAGCCCACATGCATGAGAGGGGGAGAAGGTCAGAGGGAGAGAGAATCCCAAGTAGGTTCTACCCTCAGCACAGAGCCCAATGTGGGGCTCAATCCCACGATCCTGGGATCATGAACTGAACCAAAATCAAGAATCTTACGCTCAACCAACTGATCCACGCAGGAGCCCCTCTCTCACATTTCAGTGCTCAAGGCAAGTGCTGTGACTAATACTGATGTTATTGGGTTGGGAAGTAAAAAACTCTTAAGGGCATAATTTTGAACAATAACAATCCATCACATAAAGACACAATTATTCCTTATAAAAAGTCAAAATTTATCTTCTTTTAATTTTTTCTACAATTAGAAAAGCCTATTATTTTTCACTGCAGATGTGTTCTAGGATCCTCTTACTTTTTGTGCCCAATCCTCATCCTTGTTCAGCTTACTTTCATATTTTTCCTTTAACCATGACTGCTTTGCTTCTGAGCTGGTTTTCCCCTCTTGTCTCCATCCCCCATATATTCTCTATAAAGCAAGGGTCACCTCCTTTAAATATGAATATAATCGTGCTGGTCATGCTAGTATTTAAAATTTGACAATCGTAACCACTCATGACAAGGTTATAATTCTTCTCCATGGTAAAAATGCCCTAGCTGGTCTCTTTCCTGCTTTCCTCCCTATATTCTCTTCCTGTGCTTTCTCTCTTCCTCCAGACACTCAGTAGTGTCTGTATCTTTCCCTGAACTTTTCAAATGGCTCATTCCTTTCCTTTATTTTGCACTCAGTTTAAATGTCACCTCATCAGACAAGTCTTCCTCAATTGCCCTCTCTAAAGTAGAACCTCTACCCTATTATTTTCTACTTTAGCAGTTTATTTATCTTATAGCATCAGTCTCTAGAATGTTTGGTAAAGCACTGACATAATATTGTTGTCAGAATAGAATGTATGGGTCCGAAGTTAGAATGTATGGGTCCGGAATCATGAGTTACGCATAGCATCAGGCCTCTTGCCATTACTGTCAGAGACCCACTTGGAAATGTCTTTCCCATCTGTATAACTTTAGTCTCTGCTGAGTTAGTCTTTATTTCCCAGGTGAGGAACTCTTCCACCACTGGACACAGTGATGTTTTCACTGAAACTGGACTTATGACAGCTGCATTGTCGCTTGGGACATCATATGCCAGTAGACTAACACAGAAAGGAAATAGTTACCATTCTACTGAGGGAAAAATTAACCCTGATGATCATGAGGAGCTAGGCCCACAACTACATAATCAGAATTGGGGGGAGGAATGTGTCTAGAAATTGGATAGTTATTGAAGCATCTTTTGGAGTTTTCTTGCCTAGTAAGAGTGAAAGGAAAATCCCATCTCCCACAGCTTGACAAAATCAAGACATCCAAATCCAAAAGCCTCGAGAATAAAGGTCTGAATGAGCTCAACTAGAATAGGGAGACTTTAAATAGAGTATTTCCCAGCAACCAGACGTTGATAAAAAATAAGCCAACCAAAGTCTCAGATTCCTCAGGAAAGATCCGCATTATCTGACTAAATACCTAACCCAGCCACAGTGCTGAACAATGGGCAATCTAGAACGAGTTGTAGAGGATGGAGATAATGAACATTCTGACCTCAGGGAAAGCCACCTCAGTGGGCACTCTAGCTTGTCTCATTAAACCTAATTACTGAGTATTTTAAGAAACTGTGGTTGGTTACCACCTTGAAGAGTAAGTGACCGTAAAATTGACATGGGTTACAAGTAGAGCTGAGTGGTGTAAGAGCAGATGCTTTTGCACACTCTTAACCCACCCCTACTTTCAGTTGTGACATATATATTTCAATTCCACGGTGGTAAGCACTTTTGTGTGTGCTGATGGAGCCCCTCCTCAAGCATGTGCCATTTGCCTAGCTGCATTTCTATTTCATAATTTTCCCTGACCCTGCAGAAGCCCACTCAGCTCCCATGCAGGCATCGCCTGGCAGTGCAGGGGTGTTAATGCTACAGGGGTTGGGATCTGATGCATAACTGTCCTTGCCATCCTCTACACGGGCACTGTTTTGAGGCATTCTATATATTTATCAGAGGACCTGGTGGCGTTGAGCCCCTCCCTATTGCCTAAAGCTGTGACCTCATGAATGTGCCTTTTATTGGCTTTTCCTACTTCATATCACATTTTCCCTCTTCCCTCACTCCAACATGCTGGAATGAACTCCCAACTAAAATACCTGTTCCAAAATTTGTGTCTTAAGTTCTGTTTCTGGGAAAACTCAAACTCAGACAGTTATGGTCTTACTTTGGAAAGCAAGAATATGGATATATAATGGATTGAATATAGCAATTAACCTGGGTATCTAGAAAGCCCAATAGGACAAGGAATAGCAAAGTACAGTTATTTAGCAGCAATAAAAAGAGGTCTACATTACGTAAGTTGGACATCCAGGAAGAATTTTATTGTTGGGGAAAAAGTCCATCTGTCATTTGTGTAAGATTCTTATCATTAGCCATCCTAATTTATGGTGCTTCATATACCAGACTAAAATGGATGGAACAGAACAACTATGTAAGTCGCTTATCTCCTCACTGTGTTTTTTAATTCAGCGTTTATTGTGTGTATTCCTATTTGTAAAGTGCTATATATTCATCATAGAAAATTTGAATATTCTAAAAACATATGGAAATATTACTTGCAAACCTACCATACAGGAATTTCCATCAGGTAGTGTGAAACTAAGACAAATTTAAAGTTGTATGATATATATATTTCAATTCCATAAATATAAATCTGCAACTGTACTTATATGCCTTGTGGATCTACAGTGAAAACGTCCATATTTCAGACTCACTGTGAATGTAAAATTCAGATACTGGTTCCCTGCCCCTTTACCCCTTCTCCAATGTCTCCTCAAAACCCCTCAACTGTCGGGGCGCCTGGGTGGCTTAGTCGGTTGAGCGTCCGACTTTCGCTTAGGTCATGATCTCGCGGTTCGTGGGTTCGAGCCCCGCGTCGGGCTCTGTGCTGACTGCCAGCTCAGAGCCTGGAGCCTATTTCAGTCTGTGACTCCCTCTCTCTCTGACCCTCCCCTGCTCACGCTCTCTCTCTCTCTAGAAATAAATAAAAAAAAACCTTAAAAAATTAAAAAAAAAAAACAAACCCTCAACTGTCATAAACTTGATAATAACATTTCAGTCTACAAATATTTTGTGGTCTACTGACCTACTCTTAGACTACCGAGATTGTTAATTAGTATTATATGGGTAAATCTATGATGAAACTAATAGGCAAAAAGTTAGAAACACTTTTCGTTTTTAACAATATTGTTGGATTGCTTTTCTGAAAGATGAAATCATCTCCTTTCTACCAGCTAGCTGTGAGTAAACCCTCCTACCTTTACCAACACTAAGTTTTGTTTTGTTTTTCTTAAATGGTGATAGGCCTGAATCATCAGGGGAACCATATTAAGAGACTCTCATAGACAGTGATTTTAACAGTGCACTACTAGGCCTTAACAGGTGCCACATGATAAGAATGAACCTGAAAATTTGATGAGACTTCCTCATGGTACTATCTAGACCTTAACTAATCAATGGGATCTACATCTACTTCATAGTCACTTGCTCATTTTTGCATGCATGTTGTTGGCTTTACAACATAGAAATCTATTTAAAAACGTAACCCTTACAGGTGTGATATTTTAATAAGAACTGAAACTTTAACTTAAAACAAAACAAAACAAAAAACAGATCATCCTCAATGTGTTGAACCCTCTGAGTTAAACCCAAGCCCTCCCTCAATGAATAATGCTGTCCTCATTTTTTTTTTTTCCTTCCAGATGGCTTGCTACTTTAAAATCCCTGAAGTGATAGGTGTTTTATTATAGACAACCCACTTGGCTGGGAAAAGTAAGACTGCAGCCTTTCACACCTTCACTGATGAAGTTAATGAGTTCATATCAAATTTATGAAACTCATTGCACTTATTCAGACTTGTAGAATTAGATGTAGGGAGGATAAATATGGATTTCAAGTTCTAAGAACATTTTGATAAAGCCCACTTGGAAATAGTTTTGGAATCAAGAGAAAAAATATATAATGTTCTTTTCCATTAACATGACCAATATTTCTAGTCAAGGTCTTTATTAATTCACAGTCAGCCAATGGCCATAGGTTCTTAACTGGTTTTCTGCTTTCCAACTCTTGCTTCTCCGAACCACTCTTCGTATGGTCATCACAGTAATATCCCTCTAACGTCTCTAACATCATGCAGCTGATAATTGTTTAAGGTCAAACGTCCTTGGCCTGTTTTTCAAGTCCTGAATCCCTCACTTACCTTTTTCACGTTCATAACTCTGCACTTTTTCTCCAGATGGAGACCACTCATGGTGCAGTCATGTTAATTTCGATCAGTTCAACTCTGCTAATATTTCTGGTCTTGGTTTATCTCTTTCTATTTTATTTATCATCTGGATCCCAGCCTAAGAACTACCTCTCTTTTTAAGCCTCCTTTATCTCCTCATCTATGCCTCTTCTGAACTCCTATAGGACTTGTTTTCTGTACCACCCATGGGCAACAATTTATGTAGTGTCCTTTATTGCAGTTAGTTAAATTTATATGTGACACTGCAGATTATATGTTTTTGGGACACAGGGAACATGGCTTATGGATTGTTTATGTTCCTTACTGTACCGAACAGGTAAATTTGCAAACAGTAGTTGCCAAATGAATATTTATTTAATTTCAAGTCCAAATGTATTTTCTAGGGAATGTTGATATTGAGTGACTCGTAATAGTATAGTACAGTGAGTTGCTTACCAAGAAATATTACAATATAAATTAAATAATGTATGTTCTTGTTGGCACTGCTAACTAAGATGCATAAACTAGAGTTTTCTAAAGTTTTCTAATAAGAGATCTAATTGGATAATGTGGATACTTTAAAATAAGAGTTGAAGTATATGCTTAAAGTAACTCTGACTAAGATATGACATTTATTTATTTGTTTTTTATAATTAAAAAATGTGTAATGCTTTATTTATTTCTGAGAGAGAGAGAGAGAGGGAGAGAGAGATGAGAGAGACAGCGAGAACAGGGGAGGGTCAGAGAGAGAGGGAGACAAAGAATCTGAAACAGGCTCCAGGCTCTGAGCTGGCTGTCAGCACAGAGCCTGACCCAGGGCTCAAACCCACGAACCATGAGATCATGACCTGAGCCGAAATCAGACACTTAACCGACTGAGCCATCCAGGCGGCACAAGATATGACATTTAAATGAATGCAATCCCGTGAAATTAAAGCATCATACGAGATCACTTAACTTAGCAGTTGCAGGTAGATAAGGATATACTTGAAAAATTATATAATTTCAGTTTAATAAAATAGGCTTTATCCTTCTTTAGTTGACTATTGTGGAGAGGTTTAGATTGTTTTCAAGAAGCATTCAGAAAATCTAGCTTAATTTATATACTAATTAGTTTAAATACAAAGAGTTATGTCTCTTTTTCTATATCGTTTAAATCCTGATCTAAAAATTGTGTAGCATGTTAACTGTGTGTTGGAGGAGGTCATGGGGAAGATGCCACCACCGGCTGAGCCGTGACCTAGCCAATTCGAGGTTACTCACTGCCTCCCCTGTCCTGGGGATACGGGTTCCATTAGTTTCCTGCTCCCAGAGGCTGCCCCCAGGACATAACCATGAGATGGTGATGTGGTATTGAGAACACATGCACAGTCTATGTGACTAATCCCAGTTAGGATGTCTTTACAAATGTTTACAATTTGGCAGGCAGGGGCGGGGGTTCCTTTGTATTGCTGTTGCCCATGACACGTCTTGTATATAAATTCCCTTATTAAAACTACCACCTGCCGACCTAGAGTGGCCGACTTCTTTCTTTGGCCTCTTCCTGACCTCTGAGTTTGGAGGCTGGTTTCAGATTTTCACAAAGCTCCCAAAGAGGTTACAACCAATATATTCTTCCTTGCTGAAATATCGGAGTACAAATATAGGAAACCATTTCTCTCATGCTCTTTGAAATCTCCTCCTTGCTCCTCAAGAACTAATAAAATTAGGATGGTCAAATATTCATTTATCAACAAATGTTTATTGGACATCTACTATGCACCAGGCAGTATTTCAAATGGCAAAGTATTGCAGATCTATACCTGCCCATATAGCATATCTATTATAATTGGGTAAGGTACATGAAAAGCGAAACATGGTAAGTACATTTACATTACAATATTATACGTTCTTAAGGTAAAAGAAATAGAAATAGGTGATTAGGAATCTGGAGGAGTACAGTTTACAAAATTCTAATTTAACTATTAGTTTTGATCTCCTGTACTGGCCCAGTACAAAATAAAAAATAGCATCATCGTGTGATATGACTTTATTTTATATTATGTTCTGTAGTCCTGAGAACAGTAATGGGTCAGCAAGATAAAACAAATTGCCAAATATCTTACTTATTCATATGTTCATGAAATATTTATTAAGCACTTGTTTTGTATCTGTTGCTCTTGTGTTGAGGGTAGAGTGGTGATAAAGAGACTCATTGTCTGCTCTTATGAATCTTATCAGGAAAAAATATGTAAGTAAATAAACAACAAAACATAATAGTAATAACAGTGTACCATGAGAACTACTGTCATGTTTATACAGTAGAGAATAATTGGAAGGGTACCTAACATTATATGGTTAGAGATAAGCCCTCCTGTTGAGTGAGGGAGGGAGGCCTTCCATGGGATCAGAACAGAGAGTTAAACAGGGTCAGATGCCAGAAACTGGTAAATATGGGTATGCCATAATTACATTTATATTTTAAGTCAACTGCTTTGACTGCTCTACAAAAAGAGACTATTGAGAATACAGAAGGCTATTACAATTATGAGGCAAGAAATGATGGTGGCTTGACTAGAATAGTAACATGTTTTGGAAACAGAACCCATAGGACTTGCTCACATGGTAAGTAATACAAAAATGAGATATTAATTAAGATTCTTTGACATCTGACTTGAGCCAAAGAATGATGCCATTTACCACTAATGGGAAAGATTGAGCACAGAACAGGATTAGAGGAGGTTGGTAATAAATATTAAAGATGCTGTTTTATAAAGTTCAGTGGTTACCAGGAATACAAGGAGGGGAATAAGACTGATGTTGTTTAAGAGTACAAACTTGCAATAAGTAGAAAATAAGCCAGAGATATCTAACGTACCATATAATGAAGATAGACAACAAGATTGTACTATAATTATGTAATCCCACCACAATGGCAATCATATTACAATATATAAATGTATCAAAGTAACATGTTGTATACCTTAAATTTATACAATGCTATATGACAATATTTTTTTAGTAACAACAACAAATAAAGAATTCTGATCAGCTGAGTTGCCAAGTTTATTGTTAGACTCGTAGATACCCATGTCAACAAGTGAGTTAGTGAGTTACCTAATAACCTGGGGTTCTGGGAAGAAGTCAGGGCTGTTTTTTAAACTAAATAAATTAATGAACTTCAAAATAAAGTTAGAGATTTCTTTCAGAAACTCTATCATTCTGATCATATATTCCCATAATTGCACAGTTTGTGGAGACACAGGCCAGAGACATTTCCTGGGAGGCGATAATCAAAGGGTATCTTTTACGTTGAAACCACAAGGTAAAAGTGATTTCAATGTAAAAAATAATCTGCAAATATCCTTATCACACTTATTATTTCAGAATATAAATGAGTTGTTTATACAAAATCAAACATTTCATAGTTAAATATAAATCTTTAACTTAAATATTCTTTAAGGTGTCTTCGCAGGAAAAACGTTAGATCTTAACTGAGGAAATGTAATCAGTATTATCAAGGCCAAGGGAAAGAACTGACAAACTTTGCACAGCTAAAGCCTCAGTGATGTCAGCTTTCAGTGGATAAATCTACTTGCTTTTCTTATTTTTTTTTTTTTTACTTTGAAAGAGTATTAAATTCTAAGCTCATCAAGGGGAAATTGTGTTCATGGTATGTGTTCTTTATTCAGGATATAAGAATTACTAATACTGTTAGGATTATTTTTCCTAATTAATCACATTAAGTTTAATTTTCTTCAGATCTCTCACATTTTTTTAAACACCTCTCTACCCACAGACCAAGCTGGTTTGGGAATATTTCTTTATTATGCAATTTCTTTTATTTCATTTCTGTTTGACTTTACACCAAAATCTCATTGCTGCCAATTTTCAAAGAATGCTGTATACTCTATCAGTGTTGTAAGGAAAAAAACACATGAACCTTGGAAATACTGAGAATTACAGTAGAGTCACATTACTTTTGCTAATTGATATCACTAGCTTATAAGAGTGAAAAGTACATATTTTAGATGTGTTATAATTTACAAAATCTTGTAAGGTTTAAACAACTGTAAATTGTAAAGCCTGAGGAGGAAAGATATTTAAAAATGAGGAACAAACAGTGTATTTAATATAGTTAATCCCTTAAATCTTACTGTCACCAAAGGCACAGTTGTTCATTAATGACTAGGAAAAAAATCTGATTGATGGTAAAATGCTAATACTGACTCACCCTGAGTATAGGCCTAAGGGAGCATCTTAGATTCTATGTAATTCCTGCAGGAGACACTTGATCCCATCATTGTCTGTTGGTATTTAGCTGGACCGTTGATTTCCATCCCTTTCTTTTTCTATGCTGTGACTTAAAAAAAACAAATTTTTAACATTATACAGTGTATATTCCACTACTTTGAACCCATTGTGATGGTCTTTGAAGAACCATGACAATGCAGATTTATTATGTAAACGAATCCATGATATTTTGAGTAGAATTATTTCTCCTGTGAATCTTCTAGTTTTGGCTAACTTAGTAGCTTGTTCTTTTCGTGTACTTCACCCTCCTGAGAGAAGATATCAACCTTAATACAAGTCACTAGTATAGGGGAAAGAAATTTCAATGATCATTCTTTGTTTTTAGACTTCCTTCTCGATTTTTAAAAGTAGGCCTAAAAGTTTTATCACACATTTTTGTTTTTGAGATGTTAATGAGATATAGTGTATGACACGCATAAAAGAAGTTTATTTTCCTCCTATTTAAAACTAAAAATGACTTTTATTGTCCAGTTCTCCTGAGAATAAATCAGATACTCAGTAGTATCTTGCTATGTACAATATTCTCTTTTTTCCTTTCATAAAGAAAACAAAATAACATAGTAAATTTCTATTAAGTAACTAGCTTACATCAAAATGGGATTTCTTATCTCTAAAAGTAGATTTAAATTAAATGAAGGTTGTAAATTGACTATACTATTTATAACAGGAGAATTTATTGGCAATTTTTTATTTATTTGTTTATTTACCTTATTAGAAATTTTTTTAATAATGTTTATTTTTGAGAGAGAGGGAGACAGAGACAGAGTGTAAGCAGGGGAGGGGCAGGGAGAGCAGGAGACACAGAATTTGAAGTAGGCTCCAGGCTCTGAGCTGTCAGCAAAGAGCCCCACATGGGGCTCAAACTCATGGACTCTGAAGTCATGACCTGAGCAGAAGTCAGCTGCCTAAATGGCTGAGCCACCCAGGTACCCCAGCAATGTTTAATATTAAATCTACTAAAACTTTTCTTCCAGAATGAATAGAAGTGCTAAGCCCAATTTTTTTTTACAAGACTATGATGTAATGAGGCTCAAATACAGATCTAGCTGTTATGCAAATACTATACAAATGTGCTTTTATATATCTTCTATAGAAACACACACACAAATATGTAGTATTTTCTTTCTATGAAACTTGTGCTTATGTTTTGCCACATATTATCAATCTTGAGATGAATACACGCATCTCATTTTCAAGGGAAGTAAGATGATTTCTATCCCAACCCTTGTAAAAAATAAACTTTCACACACATAAGGGTTGTAAATTGCAGCAAATTGTACAGTGCTTTCTCATGAATGACAAGTTACTTTTCTTTCACGGAAATTGAGAACTTGTCTTGAGCTGGTTTGGTAAATTTCATCTTCAGTGTATAATCGAACTACAGTTCACAAAGATCTTCCTCTTTTCACCAAGTCATTTCTTAGGCTGAGAAGATTCAAAGAAGGGGTCACCACCTGGTTTTACACTTACAGTGAAAGAGGGTCATGGGAGAGATACTGCTCAGTTTTGTACTGTGACTCCTCCAGATGGTTTTCAAGATGATGAGAGATCTACCAATATCTTTCCTTACTCTCAAGACCAAGAGGCAGTGGAAACATTTCAACATTTCTTTTGCAGCATAATTTTTTTCAAAAGATTCCATTTTCTTTTAAGTCTAAGACTCTCATCTTGTGAAGTCAAAACATTTTCTGAAGGGCCTTAAGGGGACTTACTCAGCTGGTTCATGTGATTAAAAAAAAAAAAAAACTGTGCTAAGCAGACAGGTTTCTGGAGCCATTCTTCATCTTCAAAACACTCAGCAACATCTGCAATTTATCTTTCGACTCACTCTGTTAAGAATTTTTCCTTTGTTAAACCATCAGATTCCTGTAGGCAGCAGGAGAGTTAAGAGCTCTTTTCTAGGGTTTTTCCAAGGTTTTTAAAGCATCTCCAAATAAGATGTCATTGTTTAATAACATTAACCATTTTTGGACCATCATCCAGACATTTTGGGGGAAAATTTCATTTCCAATGATATTTTCATTCCAGTGTGTGATGACATTATTTTACACGGGATGAAACATCACATGAAGCCAATCATTGAAGGGCACTATCAATACAGATGTCAACTCAGTCCCTCTGAGATAAATCTTTTGTTTACAAAACTTTAAATATATCTTGCCTTTGCCTCCTATTCGTGGAGTTGGTTGCTACAGAAAAAGTTTTCTTGGATTTCAGCATCATTTACAAATCTTACAAATGCTATAGCATGACATTTATTGGTGAAATGTGTTGACTCATCAACCTGGAGAGAGAAGCTGTTGTTTTTCAGTTTATTATATCCAACCTTTTCAGCATGATGTGACATACCACCAATATATCAACTTATTTACTACTTGAAAGTGGAATCTTTTGTTGTATCATCTTGCATTTTATAGCTTATTACTTGCTCTAATTTTATATGCTGACATTATTAGTTTTCTTTGTCTGGGCAGTAAGCTTTGCTGCTACTAAGTAAATTGCTTTCAGGGCTTTCAAAACTAGGTTTTGTTCTTTGTTTTGGGATTCCAATAACTGTTTAAGCTGATAAGCACTTGACTTGTCAAATGGCTGTGAATTCGGTGGAGTCACTGGTATCTTTGAAAGTTGTTTTCCATAGACAGTGCACAGTGGGATAGAAGACCCGAATTACCACTCATGCAAAATGTGTTCATAAGTAACTTCCATTGTAAAGATGGGATTTTGTGTCTCCTGACATATGGGATTTTAATTTTTCATCATTAACCTCATCAAAGCTTCCCAGAGACCCAGAGCTAGAACCTTCCTCTTGTTTTCACATTTCATCTTCAAAAATTGCCAACTTAGACCTCAGATACATTTGAAATCTGTCATTTGTAGGTAATCAAAAGTAAAACAGAATAACAAAACATTGCAGAAAAATTACAAACCCCTCAAAATACAATTTATTTCTAATTTACCCCATCCACACGTGACAACATTTGACTCAAGAGCAAAGAGGTAGAAACAGGCTAGGGAAGGAGATAGTTTGAATCATGGCATCTAAGATTTCCTTCTGTAGAATAACAATTTCTGTCAGGTCTCTTATGCTCACAGTCTCTCTCTTGGTTGCATGCACTTTGGCTAAAGTAAAATATATTAGTGTTGTATAGATCTTGCTATCTTGATAAACATGAGGAAGGAAGACATAAATCTCATGAAAAAAAGCTGAGTATTTTGTACATTATTTAAGGAGATACTACTCTAGAGCTAGAGGAAAATGTCTCTATTATGCTAGCAAAGATTTCTTAGCTCCCATTGCTTTCAATGAGATGGAATTGGAATTACAAGAAGCCCTCTTGGGATTACTCAGGAAAGCTACACTGGAAGTCACAAAAGTTGATTCTACTATTGGCTCTTCCAACAGCTGGACTCCGTTCTCTCATCCATTAATCTAGTAGGTTAAATGGTAAGGGAACTTCAGGTTTTGAGATCCTATAAGTTTACTCCTTTATCTCAACAGGATGATTCAATATCTTAAGAAAAAGTATTTCTCCCTTTATCATAAACTCAGATTTTTAAAAAACATTTTGCTGATTGCTACGTTGGAGAATTTTACTCCCTCTGCTTTTCTCCTTTTAATTAAGGAGGCACAGTCTTCTGAACTATGGTGTGCCCTCTGAAGAAGTGAATGCTTTGAAGTAGCACAGAGGGAAAGAATAATAGGTAAGGTGTCACAGAAAGTTAAGCAGAATAGCAATGGTAATAAAATAAGGGCATCAGTTCTTACCCCTTCTGTTCTGTCTTAGGTTTCAGAGTCTGTATTTTCACATCCTGCAAAGGATGTGGGAACAATATCATTTGCAATGTGCTTTGCGCACAGGTACTCAGTCTGTTTATCTAGGACAGTCGTGTCATGGCTCAATCCTCAAACTGCATGACTAAATATTCAGCATCTGTTATACTCCTCCACACTTTATTATTGATTGGAAGCCAAGAAAATCATGCCTTCCTCCCTTCACACAACAGAAGGTAAACTATTGGCCCTCAGATGTTAAATAATGCCATTACAAAAAATGTTGTGCATGAAAGGTAATTAAAAAATAAACTCCTATGCAACTTGAAGAATTTTTTTCTAAGGTTATGCTAGGCACTGGGGTGGCTCAGTTGGTCAAGAGTCTAACTCTTGGTTTTGGCTCAGGTCATGGGTTCAAGGGTTTGAGCCCTGAATCGGGCTCTGTGCTGGCAGAGAGAGCCTTTTTGGGATTCAGTCTCTCTCTCTCTCTCTCTCTCCCCCCCCTTACCTCCTCATGCTCTCTCTCTAAAAATGAACATTTAAAAAAATACACAAAAACAAACAAAAAACCAAACAACCAATAACTTTCAAATCTCTTCTAGGTATATTAATCAAAAAGGCAGGAGCTTCAAAGTTAAACTTCATGTTATAAACTTACTTACTTTTGGAGTACCAATTCCCTCAGATTTGCCCTTTAAAAACACTGGATTATTTATATTCATTGACATGAATAAAAGCTGGAATGTCACCTCATATATTCCTCTCTGGCTCTAAAATTGTATCTAACTTTTAAAATGAGGATTTTAATAGTTGAACTTGGGTGATATTCTGACATGTTCATTAACAGTGGCAATACAGAGGTCAAGCAATAACAAATGGAATATCTTGGGTGTTTTTCTATTAATTTGCTAATTGGTAGATGGAACCTCTATTCAAAGCCATAGTCTTATAATAAAATCAGCTTCAATAATTGTTCTAATATAAACCCAAATATTAGAAGGTTAATAAAAGAAGTCTTTTTTTTAAATTTTGTTTAACATTTATTTATTTCTGAGAGACAGAGCACAAGCAGGAGAGGGATAGAGAGGGAGGGAGATACAGAATTGAAGCAGGTTCCAGGCTCTGAGCTGTCAGCACAAAGCCTGACATGGGGCTCGAAACCACGGACTGTGAGATCATCACCTGAGCTGAAGTGGGACGTTTAACTGACTGAGCCACCCAGTAGCCCCAATAAAAGAAGTCTTAACCTTAGAAGATAGTAATACAGGATGAAAATTTTCATTGTCAGATATGCTGGGTTTGAATCCTAGCTCCATCTTTTGCATGCAGGACCTGTTATTTATATCTCTCTCACCCTTGAATTCCTCTTTGTGAAAAGAGTTATTAAATCTCTCTCTCACTGAGTGATCTGTGCATTAATTCACATGTATCTACAGCAGTGAACACATTGCTTGTACTTAGAGTGTAGCCCATGGAAGTCACCTTCATCTACTGCTTCTGATTGCTAAGCTCTGTGGAGATGGGCCAGTATCTCCTTCACTGTTGTATTCTCATTGCAAAACGTGCTATCCAACACATAGCAGACTTTCTCCCATTACATTTCTCAGCTCACTTTTCTTTTTCTATCCTCAGTCCCCACAACATACTATGTTCTAAAAATTAAAGTTGTGACTGTTTCTACACCTTCTTCAATTCTTTGCTACAATTGAGACAAACTTCTATTTCTAAGAATATGGAGAAACAATATTTAGAAAGAAGCAAATACTTATTTTTCTAATCAGGGACATTCTAGAAAGTGTAGCCCAGTAGTCTCTAGCAGCTTTACTTTCCTAGAGAACTAAATATAAGATATACAATATGCTCCTAATTCCATGCCGAGTATGGATAAGAAGAAATCAAATTTCTCCCACCTATGCAACTTTAATAATTATTAAATGTTAATATCTCCTTGATTATGAACCATGTATATCATATGTAACACTTTATCATAACCCTGTTATACTTAGCAGCAGAAATTGGTAGATCCCTGACACCCTGAAGCTGGATGTCCATCTGAATGGTAACTAATTACAAAAGTTAGCCAAGATCTACCTTCCTCCCTTTCCTGTGTATCCAAGGAATACACTAGCTTCCACTCTTCATGAGTAAGAGTCTTTTTCTGAGTTCCTAGAGTTATTTTTTCAACCTTCATGGCCAGTGCTCAGGACTGATGCTACTATGATGGCTATTAGGACTTTCACCTAATCACTACTGTTAGCAAAGATGGAGGGAGATTTCTCTCCCTATCCCCTTTTTGGTTCCCTAACATTCAGGCCCTGGAATTCATGGATGAACGGCAGAGAGGATGTGCATGCCAAAATCCATCCTACTCCACTAACCAAGCCATGTGCCCTCCTCAACACTGCGACCACCTGGAAGGGCACCTTGTCACAATTTCACAAAAAGCCTCTTGAGCTAGTGATGTGCATTGTTTCTCTCTCCCTGACACTAGCACTAGAATACAAAGAGCTATCTACTTACTTTTAATGGATTGGCATTTGGGTTACAGACAAGTATTTTTGTCTAATTTTAAATTGTTACTCATAATGAAAGCTTTTTCCTTCCCTATCTCCTAATGTGTATCAGTGTCCTCATCTAAGAGAGGAAGAATCTTTCTAATTTGAAGGAAGTTATCTGATTATATACCTTCTGCTACAAATTCCTAGTGCAAAAAAAAATTCTTTGTTTTATGGGTATTGACATTAGAGGTATTATTTCTTCTTAGCCTCCTCCCCAGCTTGGAGGGAAGCTTCTTCTCTTTTCCATGGTAGGTTGCATACAAAAATAGAGAGAAAGATTTCTGACATAAACCTCCGGGCTAATTCAGAATTCTTTTTTTTAATTTTTATAATTTATTTCTCAGAGAGAAAGAAAGACAGCGTGAGTAGGGGATGGTCAGAGAGAGGAGACACAGAAGCCGAAGCAGGCTCCAGGCTCTGAGCTAGCTGTCAGCACAAAGCCCGATGCAGGGTTCGAACCCAAGAACCGTGAGATCATGACCTGATCTGAAGACAGATTCCTGGTTGAAATTCAGCAAGATAGACAATATTTCAAATTGGGGACCATCCTATATTATATATACCATTTTATTGTCTTTTAATTCTTACCCACCAACATATATAATGGGAGATTTGTTTTAATGAAGTGACTCAGTACGAATAGAAAGTTTACACTGAAATGAAATTTATGTGTATGTGTTTCAACATTGCAATACATTATAGAATGGTCAACACATCCATTCACTAAAATAATTCTTTCAACCTAGTATGTATGTGGTACCATTAGATCTTTTGTATTTTACAGTCTATGTTATTAGTTTAGAATAAAAATAATATTGTACTTATTTAACTTTGAAGATAATGTACCAAAGCTCCTTTATGCTCTAGTGATAATGTCTTTTTTTTCTCTCCTACAGATGACTTTCCTTAATATATTGAAAGTATGTCATCCTTATGCCTTAGGGCATCCTATTCCATGAGTTCAATACGGGTCACTAGACTTTCTACTGGAGGGGGAAATTTTATTGGTGCACCCCCCCTCCCCCATCCAGCTCCCTGCCAGGAATGAAAAATTCCAGAACTGCTAGTGGATGCTGGGTGCCTGTGGGATGCTCTTGTGGTTGCTAAGCCTGAGGCTGGTATCACTGCTGATTCTCCAAGTTCTGTAGAGCCCTCTCTGCTCAGCATAGGCTGGAAGGCCTCATTACTATCTGTAAGGTTTAAAAGGACTACTTTCTTCCCCACTGAGGCTGGAACTCAGAGGAGAGCTCTGAAGCTAGATGACTTACACTGACTACTTGAATTTCATTGTTCCATGTCACAAGTGCTAGAGCTCTTCAGAGATGTACCTCTTTTCAATATGACCTCTCCCTCCTCCCCACTTCCCCCCATAATTTTATGTGACAAACTTCCCTAAATTTGTCTCTTGTTTAAAAAAATGAGCCAAATCGTGTCATTCCTATACTTAAACACCACAAAGGCTCCTATTTCTTTAAGAGTAAACATCGAAAGCCTTACAAGATCTGTCTACCCACAATTATAACCTTTTTGACTTGTGACCTAAAGTCCTACTACTTCCCTCACTCCCTGGAGCCACATTAGCTTCTCACTTTTCAGTGGAGAGCCCAAGCATTCTCTCATTTCCAGGCATTCTCCTCCTGATGTTTTCTCTCCTGGCAACATGCTTCTTCCAGATAACTACTCCTATCCATTTCCACCAAAAATAGTCTTTCCTGACCATCTTTAAGCTTCTATTCAAATGTGAGCTTTCCAATGGAACCAACAGAGACTTCAGTAGTTTCAGTACCCTTCTCTTGTTTTATTTTTAGTAAAAGGCGAAAGATTTATGTGATCTGAAGAGAAACCAGAGTATTCTATTGTTTTATTTCTAAAATGCATGCATATTATTTTATTCCACAAGGAATATTATAGATCACTATACAATAAGATTTTTATACTGTGTTTTAAAAAGCTTTCATAGACTTTATTTTTAGAACAATTTTAGATTTACAGAAAAACTGAAACAATAGTCCAGAGAGTTCTCACACACTCTGCACAGTTTCTCATTAACATCTTCCTTTACTTTGATATATTTGTTACCATGAATGAAACAACACTGATGTGTTATGACTACCTAAAGTCCTTATTTCATTCAGATTTTCGTAGTTTTCACCTAATGCCACATCTTCCTGACTTCTTTTTTCCAGTTCTTGGTCTTCTCCTTTTGGCCCGTGCCTTATTTTTGGAAGCTGTTGTCTTTATATATAGCACAGTTTCATACCCTCTTTTCATTATCTGATCTTGAAACCTCAGTAGCCATGAATATCTGTGTCTTTGAAATGTCACTGCAACAGATCCTCTTTCTCTCCCTAAAGATAATGTCCACTCATTTATTGCCCTTTCTTGGTTCCTGTTGCCAGGTCCACACAAAGATGCACACTCCCCCAAACTGCCAAATACCATAACTGACCAAGAAATCCTAAAATCTGAGAAGGCACATTCATGTACAGAATAGCCTGTCCTACTGGAACTGTCTCTCTAATGAGAATTGCTTGATGTCTAATGAGAAAAGTGTGATTTGTGATTGACATCATGGACAACTTCCTCTTTTGGGTCAACATTCTATAATCCTCAACCCCTTTCCAACTTCCAATTTAATGTCTCTATTCTCACTTTGGCAAAAAAGTCCATCTTCAGAACTTGCCAGGCAAGTATCTGGAAATATATATGCTATTTGTTTTATCTCATCTTTGCTTGGGTTTACGAATCATAAGTATAGCATTTTAATATTTTATATTTAAATGCATACATTGTTTTGACATGTCCTTCTCTCCCTACTTTGGATAAAAAGCAGAGAATTGATATTCTTCCAATTTAAATTTGTTCTTATAGACTGTTTATCTCACAAGTATCCTTAGTCAAGAGTTGTAGGTGTTTTATCTGGTCTTGTAACTCTCTTCTGTATTCTTTCAAACTAGGAAGAAAATCTCCACCATATTCAATTGGATCGCCGTCTATAACAAAATTGCTCTACCAGCTCACTGAGTTTTCTCTTTAAGCATTTCCCACTAAGCCCTAGATTTTTATTTTAAAGATCCTAAGCTGATTTTCCAGTTCACTGTCTTAACCGACTAAATATATTTATGCAGCAAGCTGCTTTTAGCACAGACTCTTGCTTAAGTCTGAAGCTCTTCTCTTCCTTTTGTAGCATCCTAATTTGCCTACTTCATTCTCCGTGATTTGTTTTCATAAACAAGCTACCATATAAAGGTCAACAGTAAGAATCCAACATCTTGAAACTGAGCACATGGTCATTATTTAATGTGTCTCCTTTTCTCTGATTCAGATGTGAAAGAAACTTCATTTGGAGTTAGGGCACAAGAATGTTTTGTCACATGGAACATATATGTTTGGTAAGAACTTGGGCCTGAATGCATTTACTCTCTCTCAGAATCAATATTAGATGGCCGGAGCATTTCCATTCCACAACACCCCTGCAGACAAAAACAGCAGAGCACAACAAGATACTTTCTATAATAATCTGTATTTTAAAATAAGAAATTAAGGGTTGGGAAGAGATGCCAAGCAGACTGTCATTCATACTGGCTTCGTACAGGCACACAGCAGTGAAGCCACTAGAGCAGGCTGTCCGGCACAACTGTGCCATTATGCCTGAGTCCTCATCTATAGGGACCACTGTTCAGAATTAGAGGGCTATTTTTTTTCTTTTATTTTGCTGCTCTATTGAAAGCTTGGATTACAATGTTAGCTAGAAGGCACACGCTGATTCCTGAGGCCCTGCCTTACAGCCTGTTTGGTTCTCTCAACAGCCATGAAAAAAATATTTGCCGGTGTGGCTCTAGGCCTGATGGGGCTCAGGGCTGGCATGTGGATTATTTTGAGGTAAAGACAACTAAAGCCCAACAGAGCTTTTTATCTCATCNAACTGGCTAAAAAAAAAAAAAAAGAAGAAGAAAAAAATTAGATGGGGAGCCTGTTCTGGGAAGAGCGTTTTTGGTTATGTAAGGCTTCTCTTTGCAAGGCACACATTTGTTTACCATATACTTGCTCCTCCCGTCTTCCTCGTCTTTGAAGTCCCAGGCCAGACTCCCTTCAGATTCACCCAGGTTGGTATATAAGACTGTCGAGGAGCCTCTTATGCCTTTGTGGATCTCCCATCCCTATGTAATTCAATTTGCTTTTCTCCTGCTAATCTGTTTTATGTCAATTTAGTTATTGAGCTGGCCAAAATAACTAGAAGGGAGGTGGGGAAGAGTTTTCCTCCCCGATCGACTACAATTGCTCTCAGATTGTAGCCAAACCCAGGAACGCTGGGAGTGCAGGATCTGTGCCCTTGCCAAGGAAAATTTATATTACTCAGTCCTGATAAAAACAGATATTCTAATTAGTCGACAGAAATGCAAAGGCTCTTTAATCATTGAGAAACTGGATTTATAAATGTAAAGATATCACATTTCAAATGTGTATGTTTTCTTTGTTTTTTCTTGAGGGGATCAATAGATGAGAATGAGATTAAAATGATGAACTATTAAAAAGAGGAAAAAAAAGATTAACTCCTAGGCTGAATTCCTTTCACGTAAACCTTACTACCTGTTGCTTCACAAACGAATCTCTGCCCTTTGACATCCATATTTTTTTCTCCTATATTCTTCCATCTACCTGAGTTCTCTCACATTCACCCTCTTGTTTCCTCCCCCTCCTGATTTCCCTGAACATTCCTCCTTTGTTTCTGAATTCCTCTAACTTTTATTAATGGGCATAGATCTCTGATATGGAGCAGATGCGAATCCTTTCCAGTCAGTATAATTGGGTGTTAAGTGGAGTCATGATCATATTCTACTAATAACAATAACGGGGAGCCAGGCAGAAGCACTAGTTTCATGAGGGTTTTGCCTAAGTCACTTATGTAATCCTCATAGTAATCCTTCAGCAGGCACTGTTATTATCTCCATTTTACAGATGAGGAGAGTGAGGCACAGAAAGACTAAGCGTCTCCAAGTTCCTACAACTAGAAGGTGGCAGAGCCAGGGTTTCCTGCCAGCTTGTCTGGTGTCAGAGTTCTTACCTTGTAACCACCACACCAAATTAGTGATCCAGTAGTAATGGTGCCTACCCCATAGGACAGTCAATAAATATTAGTTCTCTTCCCATTGTCTTTCCTCCTTCTGAACCTTTAATAAAAATGATATCTTCATTCAAGTAGTTCAAAAGACAAATATTTACTTAGTTCCTCCTATATCCCAAGCACTGTTCTCTGTGGTAGGGATAAAGTGGTGACAGGCAAACATGTGAGTATCACACATTAGATCGCTCTTGTAATATTTTTATTCTCATGAATGACACCTGTGGGATGATGTCTGTGTCTCTCCTAGCATTTTACCCACAGCACAGACATGGCAATTAGGGCAAAAACTATGTGAAAAGTGGGCAAGTAATTTAAGTTCTGTGTGTCTCTGTTTCCACATAAGTAATTTGAGGATAATAGTGCAGCCTTTTAGGGTTGTGGGGATCATTAATGAGTTAATTCAAGTCAAGCACTTAGAACCATGACTGGAATCTATTAAGTGCTCCATTGCTCTATTATTGTTCACCTTCCCTGATCCCCCCATCCCACCCCAAGTACTTTTCACATATATTTCCCTCAGTAATTATTTGTTGAATAGATGGACACACAAAAAAGAGGAACTGCTCCCGGCACTGCTCAAGATAATACTATTCTTTGGAAGCTCTTTCTGCTTGACTAATTTGCTGTGACTTTTAAACTTCCTTTAGAGTATAATGCCAAACACAAATCTTACCTATGTGAGGGTCTGACTTTGGCCTCTATATTCCATTAGTAAAACATAAGCTTTCATCATTAGTCAACTAATGAATAAGGGTTCAGCCATTGCTGGAGAGATTTGAACTCAGAAGGGAAAAGGGTTATTCTTTTTTCATTGTAATGAACCTATTTATATGAGAATGAGCCATTATGTCTTTGGTAGGAAGTCTGTGCTTTTTGAACAACTGCTTGAATTTTATCCCTTTTCTTCTCTTTTAACAAACCCTTATTAGTGTCTTATTCTGACTCATTCTTTTGAGAAAGGATACTTTTTTCCTAGTGTCCTAGACAAAACAGTTTCAGACTCTTGTTTTTTTGCTATTAGCAATATCACATTGCCTTTACTAGAGAATTTGGTGGGGATGTATTTAAACTTGACTTAAATTAGTTCATTGTACAAAATTTTGCTGTAAAACTTCTATCCAAATCACCTCTAGAAATGTTCATTGGAAGGCAAACTCTCAAGGGATCCATCTGCATTTTATGTATAGTGCTATTAAGTCTTCTGTAACTGTGGTGTTTCACACTGGACTTGAAACAAAATATGAGTCAGCTAATAAATGTGAGGAATTTCAAGAAGGCATTTATAATCAAACAGGAAACAAATTTTCTGGCAGATTATGCCATGAGTATATTCATTTAATCAAACATTTATTGAACATCTTCTAGGCATTACGCCAGGCATGGTGCTAGGTGCTGAGATCAGTGATGATGAACATTCTCTGCTCTAAAGGAGCTCTTAGAATAGTTGGAAGAAGCAGACTTGCAAATCAAGGTTTTTTCTTTTGACTGGAGAAATAGTAGTGGCAGAGATACTATGGAAATACCTACTCAACCTGGTGGTGAGAGAAAGGTCAGGAAATCTTCTTGGAGGAGGTAAAGCCAAGGCTAAATCTTACAGGATGGCAAGGATTAGCTAGACCAAATATCTAGCTGCATAGGATATGGCATGAACAAAGACATGGGATTGAGAACGAATAGAGCATGTCTGCAGAATAGCATGTGGTTCTCTATTGCTTGCATCTAAAATATAAGATGGAATGTCACGAGGTGAGGTCACATAGGCAGGAAGGAGTTAAATTATGATGGCTTGTTTTTTTAATTTTCTGTCCTGTTAAGATGTAGCTTTAGCCTCAGGGCTATGTGGTGTTAGTTATAAGTTTTAAGCCTGGGAATACCATGGTCAGATTTGCGTTTAGATAGATCATTCCACAAATTGTGTGGTGACTGGGCTTTGTACCCCCAAGTTTGTATGTACAGGGTGCTATAGAAAGTTGTAGTTGCAAGAGATGGTAAGAGCTTAAAATCAGGTTGTATAGTAAAGCTGGAAAGGACAAATTTGAAACGTTTAGTACATGAAATCAGCAGAACTCAATGTGTTTGGGAATGGAGAATGGTAAGTCAAGGAAGAATCCAAGATTTTTATGTAAGTGATGAAAAGTACTATAAAAGGAAATCAAATATTTTCAATCAATTAAAAAATTCAATTAATTTTTAATATTAAAAGTTAATATTTTCAATTAATTCAAATCATTTCAATTAATTTACACACACATCTTATCTAAAGAAAACAGCCAAACACATGGGTCATAATAAGCAGACCAAATTGCAGAATAGGCTTTTTTCCTTGGCTCTAAAATAAGTAAAAAAAAACCCCAAAAACAAAAAACAGACAAATTGAATGTTTTATGAAAAAACTGAAATTGCAGAGAAATCAGTCATTTTGTATAAATCCATGTAAATGTATCCTTGGATATTTGAAACTGAGACGTGAGTTAGGTGGATTTATCCTATCAACTCTTGTCTTAATGCCATGTTGGCAATGAAGCCAGACTGTCTAGTCTTGGTTTTATATTTCTGCTGCTTTAACAAACCATAGAAAACGCAACAACATTATAGTCTTGATCCAATTTCATGATAGCTGCAGAAAACTAGCCCGAGGGTTTGTTTACTATTGTTGGTGTTCACAGTTTCTGCTGATACCCCAAGTCTGGCTGAATTAAATACTATTTTAGTTGGATTGAGGGTTCCAACTGTGCATTCTTTTTCTCTGAATGGAGAATTTCCTATGAAAGGAAATTCATAGCCTTTATTTTAATCTAGGTACAGCAGATATGTGTTTCCTTCATTCTTGATAAAAAAAAAAAAAAACACTCCAGCAGTAGCCCCATTTTATAGATAAGTAACTGAAAGCCAGAGACATCGGAGAGCTAGAAGTGAAGGAAAGGGGATTTGAACCAGTCCTTCCAGAATGAGTGTAAATTGTCTTTCTGACAGTGCCTGAAATAGCCCATAGTGTTCTAATCACTGGACAGAAAGAACAAGACACAAATTATCTTCATCCATGCTATTTATTATAATTTACCACTCAGCTTTCTTTTTTCCTTTTTCTTAGATAAATATGCTTGCTTAAGTTAAGCGAAAAGTGAGAGAGTAACTAAAATGTATTCAGTGCTTACCTTGGGCCTCACACATGAATTAGGAACTAGAAGTAGCAAAGATTTCAAGCCCTGTTGCCTGGGGTTGGACTCCAAGCACTCCTATGTGGCTCTGGACAATCATTTAAACTCTTTAAGGCTCATTTTCGTAAAACTGAGTTTTAAAAAGACTAAATGCAATGTTCCAAAAATATTACATAAAATTTACATAAATTTTACATAAATATTACATAAATATTACATAAAATAGGTAGCTTCTCTTATTTCTCTACCCATTGATCTGGGTTATTTCACACAGATAAGCCTATGAAACACTTTAATGAAATCATTTAAAAGATTTTTAAATGTAAACATTGACATAACTGAAACAACAAGTAAACAAAATGTCAACATTATATTATTAGAATGAAACAGATGCAGATTTAAATTTTAAGTTATTCCAAAAAGTACTCTTTTTCTACTATAATATGAATTAGAATGTATTTATTAAAAATAGTATCATATATTTATTGTTTACTTGAACCAAGAACTTGGCTTAATATTTTTTGTATATATTTTTAATTCTAAAAACAAACTTTTACATAATTAGGATTTGTCCTTTTTGTGTAAATGAGAGAGCCTATTTTTAGAGAACTTAATGGACCTACCCAAGTTCACACATTAAGAAAATGGTAAGCAATTCAGCACTCTAACCACACCATTAAATAGATACCTGCCTAAAAACAGAAACCTTCTGTGATCAACCTATTTTGTCGATTCATGTTTGAGACCTGTAAATACTCCAAAGAATTATACAATTAAGCTTGAATATATTGTTACACAAGTGACCGTGACTGTATATACTTGAGCCAGTCCTGTGTCTTAACTGCATACATCAAGAACTGGTTCCACTCCATTAAAGCAGCAAAAGAAATTTATAGAAAGAATATTGAGTAATTTGCAGTCTCAATGGGAAAGCTAAAGACAAGGGAAATCATGGGTAATATGGCAGGTAGACCAGAATCCACAGTCCAAGGCCACCATTGCTGTGAACACTGAGCTCTGCTCTACACAGATAGGGCCTCAGCTCCCCTCCTGCTCTGAGCACATACTGCCAGCACAGCACCCCTCCCTGAAACCCCAGGGAAAGGGGGCCTCACCTCTACAGTTGCCACTGCTGGCCTCCAAATAAGCTTCTGGCCAGCTTTAGGGGAGACTGGCAAAGAAACTGTCAGGCAATTTCAAATTTTATTTGAAGTGTCTTGGCTTCCCTCCATCCTCATACAGAGGAAGAGGGTTAAGGTTCTGAGAAACAGCCCTCCCCCTCATAAAGACAAATATCATCTCTGTTGCACAAGCCAAAATGATCAGGCAATAAAACTTCTCAATTTTGAATTTGTGCTTATCAAGCCTTTTTGTAATATATCTGAGTCTTGAGTTTTTTTGTTTTTAAGGCTGAGTTAATAAGGAATGTTCAAAATCATTTTGTGACATGGGTTTTCAGTTGACCCCATGTACATTATGCTTTGCTTTGTTTTGTTTTGGGATATTTTGGGTTTTTACATAACCTGAGAATTTTGGAAAACTTTGTGAGTCAGTAACAACTAATCCAAAAACATTGATTAGTAATATGCAATTAGTAATAGGCAATTATGTTGTATATTAGTCAGCCAAGTGACTCATGAGATTCTAAAATTTTAAGAGTAAAAGAGTCATGAAGAGGTGATTTCCATATACTGACATCATCATTTTTTAAATAAACAGAAAGAAGCTCAGAGATGTAAAGTGATTTTTTTCTAAATCTTATAACTAGATAAGGATAAAATAAGAAGTTTATTTGTCTTCGTGTATAAACTTATGCCAATCACAGTAAGCACTTCTTGAATGTGCTTACTGTGATTGGCATAAGTTTCACTTCTTGAACTGGCTTGAGCCAAGTTTCCATGACTCTCCAACCTTTCCACTATGGAGGGTCTAGTCCTTTCGGCTATTTTCTCATTTTTATGTTCTTGACATCTAGCAACATAGACTGAAGTGGTGTAATTAAGATAACATCTGTGGTAAGAATGCAAGATCAGTTAAATCAGCCCCATCTATTATCAAGCTCTTGAATTTACATATGTACAGAGAACACCTAATGATTGTTTCCATAACACTGCATTTTTTAACTATCTAGCTGAATACTGTGACCACAAAAACAGAAACTTAAATTGGGAGGGGACAACTACCTAGCACATTTCCTGGAACTAGGTTTTACCTCTAGAAGCATAGTCTGTGGAATCATAAAGCCACTAAAGAGAATGATGGAGAGCAGCTACCATCAGCTCCTGTATGCAAATATCTCGGGGAAAAACCCAAACCTGTGGTTTCCACAGAGGAGAATGTATCTTCTCGTAGCACTTAAGCTTTCTCTGGATTATTGACTGTAGCTGTAGATAATTTATTTAAAATGTGGTAATGCATTTACCAACTAATAGAAAGCAAATACAGATTGTTTTATAACTTACTGCAGGCTTTTCCGGCCCCGTCATTCCCAATCACTCCATTTTCATGTTGGTGACACACTGTGCAGAAGCCAGAATTTCCTGGTTCTCTGAGTGCACTAACTGGAGTTTTAGAAATACTGAAACACTACTGATTTGAGGTTGAGATCTAACAAAATGTTCAACGGGAGCAAACATTTTTTTTCTGTTGTAGTCTCTCACATGCATGAATGTGGATCCATTCAATGTAAAGGAATTGGTTTGTGTGTCTTACGTGAACATCACAATAGCATCTAAGTGAGCTGGATGAAGCCTGGATGAAGGGAGGTGAAGGAGTAGCTAGGTGTTGGTTCGCAACCTTGAGATTTCACTGGATGAAATCTGAAACTGAGTCTGTACCAGCGAGCAGAGACTCAAGAAAGAGGAAGGCCACTCTTGACTAGTAGGTGGCAGTTTTAACAAATAAGAAACTTACATACAAGGCTTGTCTTGAGTGGCTGCAAGATGACTAGATCTCCATACCCATCCTCCAGGTCTTAAACATTTATATAGCAGCCTTAATTGGGTTCAATCGTATATTCAGTCCAGAAGGTCCAACAACAGTTTACTTGCAAAATGATGTACTTGAAACAGCTCTTAGTGTGGGAATGGTGGGTGGACCATACATTCCAAGGTCAAGAGAGAGGATGAAAAGCCTCTGATTGCCTGGTCCCAGCCAGGGGGTCAACCAACAGTCATGTCTTCTTGATGACCAACTCCAACATAAGTTTGGCTGGAAGGTGCCTGGGGAAGTACGAAAGTATCAAGGCCATCTTAGAGGAACAAAAGGTGTACCATTTCTTAGCAGTACATTTAAATGATCCTCAAATGATCTTTTGAGAGGCAATGTTCTGTATCACATAGGTCTTTGGACTTGGGTATACAGAGAAAAGTTCATTCTCCCTTTAAAGTGAAATACCATAGAGCATCCTGATAATTGAGTGACTAAGAAGCTGCTTCTAATCAAGAAATTAGTGAATGGCCTCAGGCTAAGTCTGGCTTTCGGGATATATTTGAAACTCTGGTTTACTCTATGCTATTAGCAAGCTGTGTTAAACAAAACTGCTTCTATGAAACTATCTACAGACAGTACAAAAGACAAAAAAATAAGAAAGGAAAATTATGCTTCATTCTGGACATCTGGGAAATTCTGACTAGGCAAAGGGCTCAGATACTAAAGCCCTTGACAGGTAGGTTTATTTCCTTAATCAAAGATAAGTGCCAGAAGCTTGCTTAGATTACCAAAATTCTTTGTTCTAAGTCTGTATCTATCAAGCAGGCTTTTGATTACAACTTAACTTCCTATGTACTTTCCCAGAGGGCAGAGAACATAACTGATCTGTGAGAATTTGAGAAAATATAACTGTATTATTTTTAATGCCCTAATGCTTGATTTTTTTAAAGAGCTTCATTGAGACATAATTCATATACCATTTAGCCATTCAATACACCATTTAGCCATTCAATTCAACTATTTAAAACATATAATTTAATGTTGTCATTGTTGTTTTGTTTATTCCAGTTGTTCAACCATTACCAAAATCAAATTCAGATTCTCTACTACTTAACATCAACCCAAAAAGAAAACTCGTCATTAGAAGTCACTGCCCATTGTTTTGTTTTGTTTTGTTTTCCTTTAGGATTTTCTTTTCCAGTTTCACAGAAATATAATTGACATATGACATTGTATAAGTTTAAGATATACAATGTGATGAGTTGATATATATATATTACAAAACATTTACTATAATAATAGAGTTAGTTAACACATACTTCACCTCATATAAATACCATTTTGTTATTATAGTGAGAACATTTGATATCTAACTATAACTATAGCAACTTTCAAGCCTACAATACAGTAGTGTTAACTATAATCACCACCCTGTACATTAGATCCCCAGAACTTATTCATCTTATACTGAAAGTCTGTATCCTTTGACCAGCATCTCCTCATTTCCCTCATTTATCAGTTGATATACATTTGGGTTGTTTCCACTTTTTGGCTATAATGAGTAATGGTTCTATGAATATTCATATACAAGTTTTGGTGTAAATTTTTTTTAAATGCCTTGACATATATACCTAGGATGGAACTGCTCAGACATATAACAACTCTATGTTTAATATTTTGAGGCAATGACAAACTGTTTTCCAAAGTGACTGCACTGTTTTACATTTTCACCAGCAGCATATGAGGGGTCTAACTTCTCCATACCCTTTACAATACTTGATAAGTATGTGGTGTGTGTGCGCTTATCAAAAGTTGGTCATTTCTATTATAGCCATTCTAGTGTTTATGAAATGGTATTTTTTTGTGGTTGGTGCTTATTGGTCATCTGTATATCTTTTTCGGGGGAAATGCCCATTTAGACTCTTTGTCCATTTTTAATTGGGTTATTTACCTTTTTATTATTGAGTTGCAAGAGGTTTTTTTTTTTTAATATATTCAGGATATAAGCCCACTCTCAGTAATGTGATTTGACAACTTTTCTCCAATTATGTTGATATTTTTTTCACTTTCTTGATTTTGTTGACCGATCCCCAGCTTTTTTTTAAATTTTATTTTACAAATAGTTTATTGTCAAATTGGTTTCCATAAAGCTCCCAGTGCTCATCCCCACAAGTGCCCTCCTCCATGCCCATCTCCCCCCTCCCCCCCACATCCATCAGTCCTCAGTTTGTTTCTCAGCATTCAAGAGTCTCTCATGGTTTGCCTCTCTCCCTTTCCCCCACCATTTCCCCCTTCTTCTCCCCCATGGTCCTCAGTTAAGTTCCTCCTAATCCTCCTATACGTGCAAACATGTGATATTTGTCCTTCTCTGCCTGACTTATTTCACTCAGCATAACGCCCTCAAGGTCCATCCATGTTGCCACACATGGCCAGATTTCATTGTTTCTCATTGCCATGTAGTATTCCATGGTATAGATAAACCACATCTTCTTGATCCATTCGCCCGTTGATGGACACTTAGGCTCTTTCCATGTTTCAGCTATTGTTGAGAGTGCTGCTGTGAACATTGGGGTACATGTGCTCCTATGCATCAGCATTTCTGTATCCCTTGGGTAAATTCCTAGCAGTGCTATTGCTGGGTCATAGGGGAGTTCTATTGTTAGTTTCCTGAGGAACCTCCACACTGTTTTCCAGAGGGGCTGCACGATCCCCAGCTTTTTAGAGCAGAGCAGAGAGTGTCAAAATGTTCATTTTTAACAAATTGAAATGAGGAGGGACAACATAGTCATATACTTATAAATAATATAGAAAATGTAATCATGGAGATTTAGTCCACTGTTATTGAAATACTAAGGATTGGATGTCTAACTCAGCTTGTGAAGAGCAAGTAAAGCTTCTTGAAACAATTGATAGCAAAACTGAGGCTTAAGATGAGCCAGGGGGTTTAGAGATTTTAGGCATGAGCAAAAGCAAGAGAGAGAGAGCCGTAAAGAATTTGATATTGTTGGCTAATGACATGAAAGGCAAGGAATGATTGCAAAATATGATTACAAAGGGATTGGTAGAAGCCAGATACCATCACAATGCATGGGCCAAGTACAGATGTTAAACTATGTCCTGTTGTTGATAGACTAAGACACCCCCCCCTCAAATTAAAGAACCATATAGCTTAATTCTAAATCCAAAGCCATATGTACACACAAATACAAACACAAATATAAACCTGAAAAATTGTGATAAAGAACTGGCATAAATTTAACATAAATGTTAAGCTTTTTCTAAATGTAATATATTTATAAAAGTCAATTTCAAATAGCTTCAGCTAGTCTTCCTGCTTTATGCGACTATAATGAATTTATTCACATTATTGTCTTTACAATTTTGGCCTTTCTCACATTCTCTTAACAAAAGTTAAGATTTTTTTCTAAGGAAAGCCTATTTCCTTAGAAAATTAAGGCCAGGCCCCTCCCAATATTATACATTGTTAATTTCCTGCTTGTTTTAGTGTCTTTGAGACACTAAATAGTGTTATATAGTCATATATGTACTATACTGTACTTATTCTGCTATTTAGAAAACTATGGTACTAGGGCAGGTAAAATAAATCTTTGAAGCAAGATGACCAGAGGACAAAAAAGAATCAAATAGATTTATTCTCATTCATGCTATTTTATAGGACAGATTTCAGCCGTATGGTTGAGTAGGAAACTCTGGACCCTCCTTCCTCCAAGAAACATACTGATTCCGAATAATTCCTAGACAAATTTCCTTTATGAAATTTCCTTGTTGAAGATATATGATGAAGACCATACCCGCATGGGCTTATTTCTGGGCTCTCTATAATGAGACATGTTGATCTCTGTTCTCTGTTGATCTATGTGTTTTTTTTATGCTTTACTATAGCTTTGTAATATATTTTGAAATCAGGAACTCTGATACCTCAAGCTTTATTCTTCTTTTGCAACATTTCCTTGGCTATTTGGAGTCTTGTATGTTTCCATGTGAATTTTAAGATTCAAAAAAGTTATTTCTTAAAAGCAATTTGTGTGATTTCTTTTGATGCCTCTCCATCATGTTCAAGATAACATTCATTCTTCTGAATTTATCACCCAGTCCCTTGTAATCTGACTCCTATTTCTCTCTAGTTTCAATTTCTTCTCCTGGGCATTTTTTCCTTTATAGGGGAAAAAATCTACTACATTGAACTCTTCCTTCAATTACTGGCTTGGCTTTAAACTTCTATGCTTTGGCACACACTATTACGTACTTGAAAGTCCTTTGGTGGCCTCTTCACCAGGCTTCACATTATTCAGCGAAATATCACTCCCTCAAAGAACTCGTGGCTTAAAATTTAATTTAAACACACTGGCATAAATACTTTGTATCATTGTTCATGATTATGTTCTGTTGAAATCCTTATTTTATTTACTGTCTCTCCCATTAGATTCCTTGAAGAGAATTTCCATGTTGTCCACCTGTGTCTTCCCAAGGCCTAGGACAGTGCTTAATACATTGTTGGTACTCACGCAATGGATATGAACTATGAATAAATATGAGTTAAATACTTAATTAATTAATGAGTAAATGAGTGAATTATAGCCCAAAACATAATGAAGCAGAATATTTATATTAATCCTTGGAAACTTTTATGCTCCAAAGGTGTCAAACAAGATGCCTATTTAATCTTAATATCCCTGGCACGTAGCAGACATACCAAGTTTATTGAGTTGAAGACATTTTAAAGTCAGTAAGAGCTGTCAGAAACTTAAAATCTTTATGTGTTTGTTTTTGTTTTCTTTTGGTAGATGGCAGTCTCAAAAAATTACTGACCAAAAACTGGTTACTCACTCATTCAATTGCAAGTCAAGGGATGCTGTTGGATTCCTTTCTCTGAAAAGTCTTTTGCAAATATAGCAAATTATTTTTTTTTATTGCAAGTAGTTGAGATATGAATCAATTCAGTAGAAAATTGCACAATTGCTTTGACTTTTGTAGAATACAATGATTATTTATAGAGCGTAACTAACAGTTCAGGTAGTTGAACTTCTGTGTGTGCATGCTCAAATAGATGACAAAAAAGTGAAAGATTAGTATCTGCATATCTGTCTTCCTCTCTGGCAATTCTGATTTAATATTATGTTCAATAACACTCGGTAGTTTTCGTTAAGATTGTTTGGTGTCTTCTATAATGTTACTATTAGCATCTGGCATGAGACTAATATATTTTCATATAGAGAACACATGGGAATAGTGGAGATCATACAATTATTATATATATATTTAAATTTTTTAAATGTCTTTATTTTAAGAGTGAGAGACAGAATTCAAGTGGGGAAAGGGGCGGAAAGAGAGGGAGACACAGAATCTCAAGCAGGTTCCAGGCTCTGCCGGACACAGGGCTCAAACTCATAGATGGTGAGATCATGACCTGAACCAAAGTTGGACACTTAATTGACTGAGCCACTTAGGTGCCCCACAATTTATATATTAATGAAATAGAAAGCTTGAAAGTTTTTATCCCTTAGTTAGAATCAAGCACAGTTATGAATTTGGCCTCATACAATTTAAGTATTCATGCTAAAAATTAAGGTGTCATAAAATCCCTGTCAAATTTATTTATAGTAAAATAAAACAAATAAAAGGTATAAAAATTTTTCTTTTTGATATTGATAGATCTTTCTGACACTGGAGGATACCCATTATGATTAATATTAATTAGCATTCAGAATATCTTACATTATTTTGTTCTTTTAAATCATCTAGATGTGTGATTAGTAACCTCTTTTTAAATAGTGGAAATTTGGAAATAATCCTCTGACCAGAAGCGTGATTTTTTTTCTCACAACTCCACCTGATGAACACCTGTGAGTGTAGTGCTATCTCTGTAGTCATGAAAGTGATGAACTAGGATCCAGTTAACGGGTCACAAGTCTGAATGAGAAAGGCCTCCTAAAGCCATAAGACTCAACTATACTGGTCACCTTATTCTTCACTGAAAAATATGTGTTGGAGGATAAACCCATTCAACTCTAACTACTTTACAGAATAAAATCAGGTCTCAGTTATAGCTGCATTTTTCTTATAATATACAACTTAAAAATAAGTGCCAAAATTTGGCAAAACTGCTAAAATACCCTCCGTCACAGGCCTGACCCATTATACTTTTGTTATAAGACATTTTAAAAGACTGACAGCAGTCAATAAAAAGAGGTAATTTGTATTAGATCGGGTAGGGAAACTTCTCCCACAGAAGTGGAGCTATTGTATAGATATAGAATATCAACTTTCCATTTTGGCATGATAGTGGTTTGTTTGCAGGAGAGAGGCTTAGTTTGCAAATATTTAAATCATATATAATCTTTCTAAGTTTGAGTGATAATGGTTATGTTTTCCCTTTTGCCCCTCAGCGTTACCTCCCTAATTATTCTTCCTTACCATCCTTTTCTCCTTCCATCTTTATCCCTTTTTCTCTACTATGTCCCATTCTGGCTTCTCTTTCTATTTTTCCTTGTAATCTTGCTCTGCACAAGCTACTTTTCCAGAGCCAATTTGTTTCCCAGAATGGAAGGAACTGTTTATCTCTGAGAGGGGAACTTTGCCCTGTGGAGCTGTTTTGGTCAGATAAGCAGCCAGCTGCTGATTGGACAGGACAAGGTTGGCTGCCTTCTCTTCTGGATAAAACTGAGTAGCAGGAGCAGAGCCACCTGGGACGGATCAGGAAGCCACAGCCAAAGCTGATAGGGAATGTTTGAGGGTAGGATGAACATTCGTAGTAGAGTCTAAACCTCAGTATGTTCTGCTTGACTTGGTCATATTGTCACAAGTTTTTCTCTTTGGCTGCTATTCAACATATTCCTAATGGATTTACTATCTCGTGTACCTGGATTTTGAAAACATTAATCTTCCTCAGTATGTTGTCATGAGATACCCCCTCTGTTATCAGCAAGCCTCCCACTCTGGGGACAAATGGCTCAGAATTTGATTTCATATATTTTTAACATTTCATAATCAATAGGACCTTGCATGATGATAAGTTAAATACTAGTTGTTCATTTTGTTAAGGAGTACAACAGGCATTTTAATTAAGATATTATTTGTGTAGCTCTTTGCCAACAAAGACGATGCTTCTGACCTTGCAGCTGTGTGCAGTTGTGGCCAGTTCTGCTAATCAGTGACCCGTGCCCATCACATCACAGTGAGCATACATAACTTGGCTTGACGATGGAGGCTGGTGTCTCTTTTCTGACTGCCTTTTATCATTGTTCTTTCATGCCATGTGCAGACAAGGCCAATGAGAAGGCACAAGATTTTTTTTAATGGGGGGATTTTCTGAGAAGAGACTACATTCCCATGCAAACTGTTGCAATGATTTGGATAGGTCAATAGTTTCCAAATTTGAAAGCGCATGAGAATCACCTAAAGGGTTTGCTAGAATACGGACTGCTGGGCTCCACCCACTGTTTCTGACTTAATAGGTCTGAGTAATTTGCCTTCCTAATGCATTCCCCCAGGTGATGCTCATGCGGCTGGTCCAGGACCACACCTTGAGAATGCCTGGAATAGTTGAGTGGATAATCCTATAGATGCACCCACAGGTATACCTTATGCTATGGTCCTGTGCATGTTTGGCTGTAACAATTATTAACATTCAGAATCTTGCCATTGCTCATCAGCCCTTCTCAGCAGCATTTTATAATTAGAGGATATACTTCGGGCTGATTTCTACATTCATAATTGACTCTCGTCTTCCCATCTCTCTGTCATTTCTGAGATGCTTCACAGTGATTCATTTTCTTCAGGCAATATGCTGTGTAGGACTTTTTTTTTCTTTTTTCTCTTTAATATTTTTTATAGTTTTTTTGCATTTATTTTTGAGACAGAGAGAGACAGAGCATGAGTGGGGAAGGGGCAGAGAGAGAGGGAGACACAGAATCAGAAACAGGCTCCAGGCTCTGAGCTTCCAGCACAGAACCCGATGTGGGGCTCAAACCCACGAACCACAAGATCATGACCTGACCTGAAGTCAGACAACTTAACCGACTGAGCCACCCAGGTGCCCCTTTTCTTTAAGAGGGAAACAGTACATCCTTTGAAGATGGACTAGGCTTTAAGAAATTATTAGTGGTTCTGTTTCTTTTAAATGCTGAGCTGGGCAGGGGCACCTGGGTGGCTCAATCAGTTAAGTGTCTGACTTCGGCTCAGGTCATGGTCTCGCCGTTTGTGAGTTCAAGTCCCACGTTGGGTGGGCTCTGTGAGTTCAAGCATCACATTGGTCTCTGTGCTGACAGCTGGAGCCTCCTTCAGATTCTGCCTCTTTCTCTCTCTGCCCCTCCTCCACTTGTGCTCTGTGTCGCTCTCTCTCAAAAATGAATAAACATTAGAAAAATTAGAAAAAAATTAAATGCTGAGCTAGGCACATAGACAAGACTAATCAAAGTGTTTGAGTAAATGGGAGTCACATACCTATCATCTCAGTTTTACTCCTTGAGGTTGGTTGACATTAGAAATTCTGATTTTAAGTTTAGCTTGTAGCTGAAGTCTTTGTTGTCTGACTGTAGGCCAAAATGTAAAAAGATATATTGATTTTCTTAATCTTTTTTTTATCTCCCTGTCTACTCTTGCAAAGGTCTAATAAAGTTACTTACTTTACTTTGAAGCTGTTGATGAAGATGTTTGCAGTAGATGTGATCTGTCTCAGAATGTTGGTATTTGAAAATTTTGAGTTATATCCTAGGAACATGCCATTTTGTTAACATAACATAACATAACATAAAATAACATAACATAACATATGAATGGCTACATGTTCTTTGGAAAGTGATACTGCCGAGACACTGGGATGTATGAAAGGTATCCCTTGAAGGATTGTGGGGGGTAACTTTGAAGTGCCTCAGTTACTTAGAGTTCAAGTTTTTGAGAGCAAGAGCCATAGATTCTTCCTTCTTGATGATTATTTTGCCTTCAACATTCACACTCAATCCATTTATTAAACAAATGATACTACCATAACCTTGAGGAAGGGAAATCCTGAGATATAATAGAACCCAGCATTTCCCAAAGTGTGATCCTTGGAAAATTAGTGTTTTACAAGTAGTTTTCATCATCAAAGAACTTTGAAATTTAGAACAAATATAACCAACCTCTTCCTCAGAGTCATAATACGTGAAAGCAAAATAAAGTCTCCAGGAAAAAAAGTTGTCTTAAAATCAAAACCACACTACTTAATCTCAGATTCTTTAAATTTATTTAAACACAAACCCCACTGTCTTTATTTTTTCTTTTAGAGAGAGAGAACAAGGGGGAGAAGGAGAGGGAAAGAGAGAGAGAGTTTTAAGCAAATTCCATATTCAGTGCAGAGGACAAAGTTGGGCTTGATTTTATGACCCTGGGATCATGACTTGAGCTGAAATCAAGTCAGATGCTTAACTGACTGAGCCACCCAGGTACCCCACAAATCTCTCTTTTCTATAATGAGGGGAAGGTATCCCTAGAAACCAATGTTTTAACAAATACTACTTTAGAAAACATTGATATAGTTTATGTTTGAAAATAAGACTGGAGAGTGAACAGAAGAAAAAGTTATTGAGCACCTCCAGTACAAACCACACTGCCCACGTGCCTGAGCATGCACACACCCACGTATTTAATTTTCAAGTATCCCCTCCAAGTATGTATTATGCCCACTTTGCAGATGATAGCACTACAGAGTAGAGAGATTATTTAGTTAATTAATCATTTTAAAAAATTATTTATTTTGAGAGGGAGACAGAGGAATCAGGGGGAGGGTCAGAAAGAAGGGGAGAGAGAGAAAATTCCAAGCAGACTCCACACTGTCAGCACAGAGCCCTAGTGGGGCTTGAACTCACAAACCATGAAATCATGACCTCTGCTGAAACCAAGAGTCAGAGGCTTAACCTACTGAGCCACCCAGGTGCCCTGATAAATTAAGTATTTAATCTATGGTTTTCACAAGTGCCATCCCAGCTTCATTCATGGGAAGTGAAGCACAGAGCTCAAGTACTCGAAAGGTGGGCTGTTCCCTTGCTTAGAGCACTTGTAACACATAACCACTAACATGGCACAAGGTTATTTTCAGGAGAATTTGATAATACTGTTATATAAGCAGCATTGAAATAATCATCATGAAAGAATTAATTTTTTAATACCCTTCCACTTATTTTATAGATTGGAACTCATTTTAATTTTGTATTTCATAAGCCCCCCCCAAACTTTCCAGTGTGAGATCTCTGAAGTTCTTTTTCTGTCTCTACTGTTCCTCCTTCAAAATTTTAATTTCAAGTGCACATTCTTTAATTATTAACTCCTATCTATCCATCTCACTTACTCTAAGCATCACTCCAATACATTTTATCCTTATTGAGACTTTCCATTCACTCCATATACTTTTTCACCGTTTATCACTCCCTGACATCCATAGTTTCTATCATCAAAACTATTCCCCTGCAAATGTTCTCCACACTGTTTTCCCTGTTTCTCCCTATTTAACTACCTGGCTAAACCCTTTCTTGTTGAGTTCAACTGTCATCCTAAATCCCAAGTTACATGCTTTGAATAGGTCCTGAAATAAATATGAAATCTGATTATACACCCAGGTTAAATCCCATGAGTAGGGATTTATATACTATACTTTCCCTTCCAGTTCCCACATTCTTTCTTGGGTCCTTACATTAAGTTGATGTCCTTGACTCATAGTAACACAGAACAAATCAAATGACCTACTCAAACCCTACTGTCATCTATGTTGATGTTTTCTGTCTTCTCTTAACAATAGAGAAAAAACCCCACTTATTCTAAAAAGCAATAGACTCAACCCTTCGGCTCCACACCTGTTATTATTAATTTTATGTGTCAACTTGATTGGACCATGGAGTGTCCAAATTAAACATTATTTCTGGGTTTGTCTATGAGGAGTTTCTGGATAAGATTCATGTTGGAGTCCATGGACTCAGTAAAGCAGATCATTCACTCCAATGTGGGTTGGGATCATCCAATTCATTGAGGGCCTGAATAGAACAAAATTGGAGGAGGGGGGGATTTGTTCCATTCCTGCCTGCCTGCTTCAGTGAGAACACTGGTATTCTCCTACCCTTGGGCTAGGATTTACACCCTTGTCTTCTCTGGTCCTCAGACCTTCAGACGCAGACTTGAGTCATACCACTAGCTTTTCTCCAGATGTGAGATGGGACTTTTCAGCCTCTATAATTGCTTCAGCCAGAGAAAGAGAGAGATCCTATTCTGTGTTTCTGGAGTCTGGAGAACCCTGATTTTAATACAGCATCCCATTGTCTGTCACAAGAATTTTAATGAGGCTGTTTTCCTGCCCTCCTTATATTACAGCATCTGTTTCTACTATTCAAACAGATCATTTCCTTCACTATACAAATGCATGATCAAATCCTATGAAAACAAGGAGATGATCGCTTTGACCACTTCTCCCCTTTCTATGATCCAGTGTTCTCCTTATTTTTACATCAGAATTCCCCAGTGATTTCCTACTTCACTTTTTAAATCATCCATTCACATTTTTTTAGTTTCTTTTTTTTCATATTTTTATTTAAATTCTAGTTAGTTGACATATAGTGTAATATTGGTTTTAGGAGTAGAATTTAATGATTCATCACTTACATATAGTACCCAGTGCTCAACACAAAAAGGACTCTTTTTAATACTTCTCACCCATTTAGCCCATCCCCCAACTACCTCCCCTCCAGAAACCCTCAGTTTGCTCTATATAGTTAAGAATCTCTTACTCTTAAAAACTGAGAACAAACTGAGTGTTGATGGCAGATGGGGGGGCGAGAGGGAAACGTGAGTGATGGGCATGGAGGAGGGGACTTGTTGGGAAGAACACTGGGTGTTTTATGGAAACCAACCTGACAATAAACTATAATAAAAACAAATAAATTAATAAAGTTTTAAGATAAAAAAAGAGTCTTTTATGATTTGCTTCCCTCTCTTTTTTTTCCCTTCCCCTATGTTCATCTATTTTGTTTCTTAAATTTCACGTATGAGTGAATCATATGGCATTTGACTTTCTCTAACAAATTTCTCTTGGCATAATACACTCTAGCTCTGTCTATGTCATTGCAAATGGCAAGATTTCATCCTTTTTTTTTTAAAGATTTCATCCTTTTTAATGGCTGAGCAATATTCCAGTGTGTGTGTGTGTGTGT
>NW_027529346.1:1699839-1748176 GCF_008692635.1 Crocuta crocuta | reverse complement strand
ATTTCATTCTTTTTTATGGCTGAGCAATATTCCAGTGTGTGTGTGTGTGTGTGTGTGTGTGTGTGTGTGTGATATATATCATATATTCTTTATCCATTCATCGGTCAATGGACATTTGGGCTCTTTCCAAACTTTGGCTATTATTGATGCTGATGCTATAAACATTAGGGTGCATGTACCCCTTCAATTCTGTATATTTGTATCCTGTGAGTAAATACCTACTAGTGCAATTGCTGGATCATAGGGTAGTTCTATTTTTAACTTCTTGAGAAACCTCCATACTGTTTTTCAGAGTGGCTGCATCAGTTTGCATTCCCACTGAAAGTGTAAGAGAGTTCTCCTTTTTCAACATCCTCACCAACATCTGTTGTTTCCTGTGTTGTTAATTTTAGCCATCTGACAGGTGAGGTGGTATCTCCATTGTGGTTTTGATTTGTGTTCCCGTGATGGGTGATGTTGAGCATCTTTTCATTTGTCTGTTGACCATCTGGATGTCTGCCTTGGAAAAATGTCTGTTCAGTTTTTTGCCCACTTTTAATTGGATTATTTGTTTTGAAGGTGTTGTTTGATCAGTTATTTATAGATTTTGGATACTAACCCTTTATCCAATATGTCATTTGCAAATACCTTCTCCTATTCCATAAGCTGCCTTTTAGTTTTGTTGATTGTTTCATTTGCTGTGTCTCTTATCTTCATGATGTCCTGATAGTTCATTTTTGCTCTAGAGACATATCAAGAAGACATGTCTAAGATGTTGGTATGGCTAAGGTCAAAGAGGTTGCTGCCTGTGTTCTCCTCTAGGACGTTGATGGTTTCCTATCTCACATTTAGGTCTTTCATTCACTTTGAATTTATTTTTGTGTATGGCATATGAAAATGTTCCAGTTCCATTCTTCTGCATGTTGCTGTCCAGTTTTCCCAATGGCATTTGTTGAAGAGATTGTCTTTTTTCCATTGGATATTCTTTCATGCTTTGTTGAAGATTAGTTGACCATATAGTTGTGGGTCCATTTCTGGGTTTCTGTTTCTGTTCTGTTGATTCATGTGTCTGTTTTTGTGCCAGTACTGTACTCTCTTGATGACTATAGCTCTGTAATACCACTTAAAGTTGGGAATTGTGATACCTTCAGCTTTGTTTTTCATTTTCAAGATTGTTTTGGCTATTTGGGGCCTTTTGTGGTTCCATAAAAATTTGAAGATTGTTTCTTCTAGTTCTGTAACAACTGCCGGTGGAATTTTGATAGGCATTGCATTAAATATGTAGATTGCTTTGGGTAGTACAGACATTTTAACAATATTTTTTCTTCCAATCCATGAAAATTACTCATTCACTTTAAATCTTGTGATTTTTACACATGTGCCTTTTCCCAATGAACTATCCCTTTCCAAAATCACAGATGACTTCTACATTACTATAGACACTAGTTACTTCTTTATCTTTCATTGTGGTCTGCTCTCAGCTTCTTTTCTTCTCTTTGTTGATATTACAGTTTCCTAATTTTCTCTTTCACTGACATGTCCTTCATAGGTCCTATGTTCTTTCTTCTTTTAACTAACTTCTAGATGTTAGAGTGATCCAGGGTTGGGGCTATGTCAGTTGCTGTTTTCCATTTATACTCTCTTTCTAGGTTTTCTTATCTATTCAGTATTTTTGCTGATGGATTCCAACTTTGCCTCTTGAGCTATGACCTGTCCCCCTGAGTTCCAGGATTCCAAAGCCATAAATCTAACAAACTATTGAGAGCTTCAGTTACAAGTCTAATAGGAATCTCAGTTATCAAGGTCAAACTTGGAATCTGCAAAATTGCTTATCCCCCAGTTTTCTCCATCACAATTAATGACATAAGCATCCATCATTTACTTACACAGATGGTTTTACCCTGATTCTTTTCTTTTCCTCAGCACTGGTCCCATCCAACTTCTCAGAAATCTCTGTTTTATTTCCAAAATATTCCTTGAATCTCTCCTTACGTCTTCTACATCCACTGCCACCTCCTAAGCTAGGCCAACATCTCTTCCCTGGAATACAGCATTTGTCTTCTCCTTTACTAATTCTAATTCTACTCTCACTCTTTAGCCTTCCCAGATTCTTTCTGTGCATATACCATTCTAAGTTAGTCTTCTAACAACTTAAATAAGATCATGTTACCACTATACCCAAACCTTACAATTCCTTTTCATTATGGTTCAAATAAATTTCAAATGCCTTATCATGGCCTCCATTGAATGACCTATATAGTGTGTTCCTTATCTACTTACATGATCTTATTTCAAACAATTCTAACCCCTTACTTAGAATGCTGTATGTGCACTAATCTTTTCTCAGGTTTTTAAAGAAGCCGAGCTCATTCTTCTAGCTCTTTGTAATGGATGTTCCCTTGGCCTGAGATGCTTTTCTGGTGCTCTTTGTATGACCAACACCTTCTCAATTCAGGTCTCAGCTGAATTGTGTCCCTTTCCGAGAGAACTTTTATGACTAACCTATCCATTCCCCCAGTTAACCTTCATCATATCAACATATGTTTTTGTATACTCTCACTAGTTGAAATTATTCTAGAAATTTACTTTCACTTGAATTTTTTTTGTGTTCCTCAATTGTCCTAGTCTCTGTTTTTTTAATTTATCTGGTTGCATACTTTGCCCTATATGAAAGCAAAATTATGGAGAGTCGGTTGGGTAAGGTCATTAAAAAGTAACTCAAATTCCATTACATTAACAAAAGAATAAAATTCCATTAGGCTAGGGCTGGAAGGTTGGCTATTAATTAAACACTGCAGTGCTTGCCTGCATACAGAGTCCTTAGAAACACCCGTAAAAATTCCTTTGAAGTAAGTCAATGTAAAATGATCTTTGACATATAATAAATAAGACTTTTACCTAATGAAACAATAGAGCTGCTTCATGATTGTGAATGCTAAAACATTAGGAGAAAGATTGACATAAAACTTTTTAATGGAATACTTAGGCTAATGCATTTAGCTATTATTAACTTAAATATTTACATCTATTCTACCATTACTGAAAGAGGGAAGAACTTCATTTCCCCTGATCTAATGGGGAAAAACAAACAGAAAAATAAAAACTCCCACAAAACAAAAACAAAAACAGATCAAAGCAAGCCTCTATATGTAACCACCAGCTAACAGAAATATGTAGGGATAGAGGAACATGTGAAATTATACCACAAGGATACAGGATGACATATCTGGAATGCAAAATATATTCTATAGCACAAATGTTGTATCTTCTTATGATTGGAAGATACTCCATTCCTTTGATTCTGAGACTTTTGGAAGAGGGGTAAAGGTAAGGAGATTAAATAGGATACCTGAATCCTCATTCTTTATTCTCTCTTTTCTTCTTAGAGATTGACCAGTAGGATGGCAGTGTAAGAGGAACTCTTTTCAGAAATATTCAGATAAGTATGAAACTGCCCCAGAACATTGATGTTAGTAAGTGGCACACTTTCCTTAGCTTATGAGAGAATTTAAACCTCTTGGAAGAAGTTTCAAAAATGTTCATTTCTAATATAGTTTGGGGTGATGATACAGGAGCATTTGTGTAAGCTTGCTATATATATGAGGATTAAAGTGAGATTCTAGCTACAGGGATTCAAAGGCTGATTTGATAAGGTGGCACAGAAATGTGGATTTGGGAATTAAGGGCAACCACAGGTAGAGACCTAATCTAGGAGTGAGCACCAGCACAAATAACCAAAAGGGACCAGATTAAAATGATCATCAATTCTAGGAGCACAGTACTCTAGGACATTGATTCAGTTAATTCATTTTTTTCAATGAGTTCAATCTTTTATTTAGTTAAGTAATTTAATTAACAAATATATACTAACAGTCTACTGTTTCAGAGACTGTTGTGTCTTTTATCAGATAGCTTAAATTACAGTAGGGTGAGAAAAAAGAGAAAAGTAATGGAATGAACGAATGAATGAACGAACAAATAAGAAAACTACAAAGGTGAGTTGGTAGAGTGTGTCTGGATAAATCTTTTAGATACTGAGCAAAGACTTCCCTGAGGAAGTAACATTTAAACTAAATCACTGGACATTTGCATGTAAGGAAAAGATAGATATGTGAATGTTAAGGATATGTTAATTACAAGTAAAAATAATAGCAAATTCAGAAGCCTAGCATGGAAATCACTTTAATATACTCAAAGAATCCAGAGAAGGTTGGTGAATTTGAACCACAGAAGAGTGACACTAGGTGTGTTGAAACGGTAGTTAGGGGCAAATACAATTCTATTTTGAAAGTTTTATTAACTAATATGAGTATAATCTAAATGTGATGGGAAGTCACTGAAGGGTTTTAAGCATGGTAGTGATGTGATTTAAGTTTTAGAAGAACACTCAAACTTCTTTGTGAAAAATAGATTGTGAGCTGCAATAGTGGAAGCATGGAGAATGCTGAGAAAACTATTACAGTAGATGAGTTTGAGAGATAATGGTGGTTGGGAATACAGTGGTAGTAGTGGAAATAAAGGTAAAAGGATGGATGAAGGATATATTAGACAACAGTTAACTGGACTTGTCAATGTGGAGTGTGGAATGGGAACATAAGACAAATCTTAGATTTGGGATAGGAACAATAAAGTGGGTGGTGGGGATAAGGTGAAAGAGAAAGACTGGGTGAGGGATGGGTGTGGGTATATGTAAAAAAAAATCAATAGTTATCTCTGGTCTGTTTTGCTTGGAATATTTATGAGGCATCCCAGTGTGGATGTCAAGAATGGAGTTTGATAAAGAAATTTATATATTAGAAGAGAAGTTGCTATTTAAGCTTGGCAAAAGAGTCTGAACGACCCAGAAGATACACTATGGGCCCAGATCCAGTTTTCTGTGGCTATACCTTCTTGAGGAACCTCTCCTGCCTCCATGAATTCATTTACCATCTTGGCGACAAACAGAGGGAAGGATAGGAAGTCTGGGAAAAAGTGCATTTTAACTAATGAAATTGACAAATTACCTAAAGGTGTTGTTTTTCATTAGACAAAAAATAATAAATTGATCTAAAATTCCATTTTAATTTTAGTGTTTTTTTTTTTTTTCATTTGCACCCTCTTCATTCCCAAATCATGTCCCACCTGTCCTTAGCAATTAATGTTTATGGAGCACATATAATGTTCAAGATTCCAGAAATTTCTTCACATGATTATCTCATTTAACAACCTTATGGTGGGTAAGATTATTTTTAGCATTTCAGAGATTAAGGGACCGAAGCTCAGGAAGATTGTATAATATTTGGTAGGTGCACCTACTGGAGCTGGAGTTCAGAAAATGCAATCTGACACCAGACCTATTTTTTTAATTAAATAATTTTCTTTCCCAAAATGAACAAAATAACAAAAATGCCTATTGAAATTATCAAAGCAGATTATATAATCCAGACAAGCAACCACTAATAAATGACATGCATCAACATGAGGGTTATTCAGGAAATGCTACTTTTGCATAAATGTGCAAAATCAACATCCCATGTTTAATTTAAATTTTATTTCTTGTTGGTAAGCTAGTAGAAATTCATGAATGAGATCAAATGAGTTTTAGATAAAGGATGAAAATAATTTTCCTTTCAAATTGTTTCAGGATAATTTAATTCAGTTTGGCTCATTAGGTAATTTAGATAAATAGCAATAGCCCCTACACACATAGGGAAAGGATTCAACTTAAAAGCAGCCAAAAGAAGAGGCACACAGAGCGGTTTGGAAGGGTTCTAAACAAAACTCCCATTGTTTTGGAATGTGTTACCCTCTCAGCATCAATGTGTGACAGTGCACATGGAGGACTGCCAACCACAGAAGTCCATTTGAGCTTGTGTGTCCAGAGATTTTATTGGACTTAATTATGTAAGCATGAGTGGTTGACTGATTTCCCACATGATTGAAATCAGTCTCTAGCTCCTCCTCCCTAGAGTTCAGACTGACATGCTATGGCTCATGGGGCTCACCACAAGCCACCTAGTTACTATGAACTCACAGGTGTGGTCTGAGAGGCCCAACATAAATATGAAAGACATGTCACTCAGGAGATTCCAAAGGTTTGGAGGGTACCTTCCAGCAGTCTGGCACAGGCCAGACCTCTCTTTGGGCAAAGTCAAATAATACATACACAGTCTGGTATGTGGTAGGCATTCAATGCATGCTCCTTCTTCCTTAAATGCTCTTTCCATGGTTAGCTCTTTCTATTAACCCAAGATTATAATAAATGTTGTCTTGTCACAGAAATCATTCCTGATCACACTCTTTAAAGATAGTTATTCTTTCTCAGCATCCTGCATATATCCTTAAAAAAATCCCATGTGAGATTATTTTCTTATAATTACAGTTTATTGATTAATTTTAGAATTTGTCTTCTCTATTAGGCTATTATCCAGAGGACAAGAATAACATTTATCTTTCTCACCATTTTACTTCCATAGTGTCTGACACATAGTAGGAGTACAAAAAATATTTTTAAGTTAATTGGTAGACTTTGAACTCTGTAACAGAATAAAGTATCCAACACCTTTGTAATGAACTAATTTCCAGAATTCTGCAGGGTGTCTGTCCCATATAAGACTCACAACTAGTGTATATATGATGTCCAAAAATCAATTAAAATGTTTTCTATTTTAAGATTCAGGCTTAGAGATATTAAAGGATTAAGATGTTACACTCTTTAGTGTACGATGGCTCTGTTGGATATGCATCTGACTCTTGATTTTGGGTCAGGTTCATGAGTTCAATTCCTGCATTGGGCTCTGCACACATAGTCCAGAGCCTGCTTGGGATTCTTTCTCTCCTTCTTTCTCTGCCCCTCCCTGACTTGCTCCCCTCCCCCTCAAAAATAAATAAACATTAAAAAAGATGTTACACTCTTTAGAAAAGGTTTTATGGAACTCTTAGTTGTAGTGAATTTATTTTTTTTAGTAAATATTTTTCTGATTAAAATTTTCCTATTAACCACCATAGGTAGCCACTGTATAATGAAAAGAGCAATGATTTTAGAATATGAGGATCTATATCTTTTGTCACCTGTACCACTTACTAGATGTGTGATCTTGGAAGTCACCTGTACTTTCTGAACATCAATTTGTCTTTCATTTAAGAATTAATAATGAAACTTATTCAATATGAGTGCAACAATATTTGTGAAAACAACTAGCTCAATGTTTGCTATATAGCGAATATTAAGCAAGATTTTGAAAGAATAGCTCTTTCATACTCACATTAACTAAGCTACTTTCTTTCTATTCCTCATACCTTAATGGGGACTATTGCTCTTGTTGCCTAATTACAGTTCAAAGATAAGGGCACAATTCAGTTTGAAAAGACTAGCACAGGTTCAAACATATTTGATGTGAGTACTAATGCTTTCCTTCCCATGCTGACAGATGTTGCTAATTGATCACAACACTCTTCTCAGCTTAGCCAGAGGCAACTTCAAGATTGATGCTGCTATAAACATTGGGGTGTATGTATCCCTTTGAATTAGTATTTTTGTATTCTTTGGGTAAATGCACCCTGATGTTTGTAGTAGCATTATCTACAATAGCCAAATTATGGAAACAGCCCAAGTGTCCATCAACTGTTGAAAGGATAAAGAAGATATAATACACACACACACACACACACACACACACACACACACTGGACTATTACTCAGACATCAAAAAGAATGAAATCTTGCCATTTGTAATAAGATGGTTGGAGCTAGAGTGTATTTTGCTAAGTGTAATTAATCAGTTGGAAAAGAAAAATACCATATCATTTCACTCATATGTGGAATTTAAGAAACAAAACAAATGTGCAAAGGGAAAAAAGAGAGAGAGGCAAATCAGCAAACAGACTCTTACCTACAGAGAACAAGCTGATGGTTACCAGAGGGGAGATGGGTGGAGGATGGGTGAAATAGGTGATGGAGATTAAAGAGTGCACCTGTTACAATGAGTAGTGGGTGCTGTATGGAAGTGTTAAATTGCTATATTGTATACCTGAAACTAATATTACACTGTATGTTAACTACTGGAATTTACATAAAATTAAAAATTAGTGCCAAAGTGCACAGACTCCTAACAAAGTTTAGGATGCCTGGTTGCAAATCACTGTTATGCTGACCTTGCAGAGCTTGAGAACCCATAGTAGTAAGGATAATACTAACAATGCTAATTCTATTTGGATAAATTTTTCCTTGGCTGAAATCATTTGTGAACTTGGGCAAAAACCTTAACCTTTTCACTTAGTCTCTTCATACAATAATAGTTCCTAGTTGATGAGATTACATAAATGGACATATACATACACACATACACATATGCTATGGACTGTTCGTATCTCCCCAAATTCAGACAGTAAAGTCCTAATCCCCAAAGTGATGGTATTTGCAGGTGGGGCTTTGGGAGGTAATTAGGCCAAGAGAGTGGAGCCCTCATAAATGGGATTAGTGCCCTTATAAGAAGAGACATAGACAAATGATCTCCCTTTCTCTACCACGTGAAGGTGTAGTGAGATGGCAGACATCTGTGAACAAGGAAGAGGGCCCTCACCAGGAACCTGACCCTACTGGCAACCTGATCTCAGATATCCAGCCTTCAGAACTGTTAGGAATGTTTGTTGTTTAAATCAGCCAGTCTATTGTATTCTATTATAGTAGTCCAGCCAGTCTACATTCTCTTTCTACCTCAGAGAACTTCTCCTTAGGCTGCAGGTATTAAAACATGTTGACATATTGTTATGTCCTTTCCTTTCTTTCATAACACAAATGGATAGAATGATGATGTTCGTGCTCATCAAAGAAAGCAGGCTACTGAAGAATTAATCCATTCTCAAGATTTATTCCCCACAGATGGGCAAGCATTCCTGGGCTATTGATGGCAGTGAATTTAGCTCAGTATATTTTAGTCACACCCATTAGACTCCTTGGAAACATGATTTCATTTTAACCTAGGATGAAAATTATGCAAACTAGATCATAGAATTGATAAGCATTAGGTTGAGCTACAATGAATTAAACTAAACTAAAGTCAGTGAAAGAAAAATAAACAAAGGGCAAATTTGGTTGACAGCCCACAGTATACCTTTAAATAATGAATGGGTTTATTTTTACTTTTTTTTTTACATGATGTTGAAACATGTGTGAATGGAAAGTCAAAATTGTTTTTAAACGAAGATAATATTGTGAAACAAACTCACTGCAGGGCTCCAAGAGTTTAACATTCTCAAATAATTACTCTTGTTGCTTGCATGGAATTACATAGAAAGAAATTTCAGAGTTGGAAAGTATAATTCATAATAAAACATTCTGCATACTAGCCTTTCACACATTACTAGGCCACAGGGATATATTCATTATTATATAAACTTGCAAAACATTGAGTTGTTAGCAGGTCTGTCAACACATATTTACTGAAGTCTTCTTATGTGGCAGGCAATGCTCAAAAACTGGAAATAAACTGATACACAAACAGACATGGAATCACTTCTGTAGAGGAATAGTGAGACAGCAGTTAATTGTGGGATTAAATTTAATGAGATTATAAGGAAGCAAAGGAAGAAGAGAAAGAGACAAGCCTTAACTTACTCTCAGATTTCCCTGAGAAGATTACATTTAGGCCAAGACCTTTAGTATGAGTGGATATAGCGAGGATAAGTAGGAAGGGTAGGGAAAACACTTCAGATAGAAATAGCAGCACAAAGGCCCTAAGGTAGGTAAGGTCGTGCTTTGTTCAAGGAACTAAACAATGTCTAGCAATGGCCAGAGTGTGAGAATCAAGAGGAAAATGGTGTGAAACAAATTATGTAGGTAAGAAAGTACACATAATTCATAGCCCCTCCTTCAGCTTTGGGTCTTCACCATATAAAAGTGATGTGATAATAGTTTATTACCTAAGAACTAATATCAGAAATCCTAGTAGATGTAAAAATGCCCTTATTTGAAATAAAAATGCAAAAGAAAACTTTGAAAAGTTCTTGGAGTAGTAGAAAAGTTCTCTCTGCTACCCCAGGGACTTATGTATTGGTTGGAGCCAAGAGTTAAAGGAAGTGGGGTGCAGGTCAGAGCATATTTGCAAGTTCCACACCAAGTGTTCAAATGGACACTTATATATGGTATGTCTAGAGATTGAAAAACTGCAAATAAAGCTAACAAACTGGTAAATAATAGGCTCTACCATCCTACCTTGGCCAGTATATCCTCACAATAATTTAAAGAAACAAGTTTTAATTTCAAATTCTTTGACTTCCAGGAATTCTGTGCTGAAATATGATGGCAGAAAGAGAGTTAATATTTAGGCCTTTGCTTCCATTCTCAGATCATCCCCCATCTCTTCCTATCTATATCATGAGGAATCTTGTATGAAAGCATGCAGACATTCCAGTTTAGATATTTGTGACACTTATCCTGGGGGAAAAAACCTACCCAACCCCTGCAGGTGAGCAAAGGACTCTCTGGGCAGGGAATTCCTGAGCTCTGAGTGTCCAGAGCATTACCTAAAGGTGGTCGTATCCTGGTAGTCTTGCAGATTCCTCACCACTTGGAGTAGGCTGACCAGAGGAGAGGGGATCCTCTAAACTGAATGGCTAACAGGGTTACTGGTGGGATGTTTCCATGCATAATGGGAGGAGATTTGGGACCTTCTAGGTAATCTAAGAAGAAAAGGAGTAATGGAGATGCAGGATGGGGAGAGAACAAGAAGAACCAGCAGATGGCAAAAATCTCGGATTAGGTGAGACTTTTGAAGCTCAATATCTTTTCCCATTAAAAATTGTTTGCATTGCTGTAATATAAACCCTTCCCTTTTCCAAAATATTTTGAATAAAATAAATTATACCAATATTAAAATATAAAAATTAAAGACCAAGGAAACCATGTATATGAATAATATTGGCTCAGACAGAAACAAAACAATTGGATGCATTGGGAACTATGGATACACCATATACTAAACAAAACAAGTCTGTTTATAAGCTGTGGCAATAAGCAAAATAGCTAACATTTATTAAATATTTACTATGTGTCTAAATCAATTCTAAATACTTCACATGTACTAATTAGTTTATTCATCATTGCAAAGTTTTGTTATCTTCATTTACAGATGAGGAAACTGGCATAGAAAGGTTAATTAATTTGTCCAAGGTCATGACACCTATGGAAAGTAGACAGGCAAATTTAAATTCAAGAAGACTGCATCTAAAACTTCTGCTCTTAATTACTGTGCTATATTGCCTCTTGATGGTCATGAGGAACGTTTGATTACAGAGTCTAAAGGGTATTTTAATTTTATCTAGATCTCAAGGAGCCCTGGTGGTGCAATCTGACCATGAGTTACCTTCCTGTAGGCAGTAGAATACCATAAATAACTTACCTAAAACTATATTTTGTTTAAATATCGCTTGAGTTGCTGAATGGATTCAGGATATATGTAATGGACAACTTGGGATGTTTTTGCAATAGACACATAAGAAATGTTGGTGGCTCCAATGCAGGTGTAGAGACATGGATGCAATAGACACAACTGGTGTTTTACTGATGGTGAGGAAGAGAGTTGCATCAATATAGTATCAAACTTTCTGACCTGTGCACCTGGGTAGACTAAGATGCCATTTATTAAAAGATGCTGAATAAGGAACAGATTTTGGAAAGTAGTCTATGACTTTAGGAACTGGGTTTGTTGAACTTGAGGTATCTAAAGGACAACTCTGAAATCAAGTAAATAAGGACAGAAAGGTGTCTGGTGGCTCAGTTCTAGCATGAACAATGCTGGTAAAATGGAAGAGGTAGATTTGAGGGCATTTGCGTGGGTCAGTCTGTTAAGCATCAAGAATCTTGATCTCACCTCAGGTCATGATTCAGTGGTTTGTGAAATTGAGCCCCATGTTGAGCTCTGTGTTGACAGTGCAGAGCCAGTTTGGGATTCTCTTTGTCTCTCTCTGCCCACTCCCCCACTCTCTCTCAAAAGAAATAAACTTTACAATTTTTTTTAAAAAAGGAAGAAGAGGATTTGAGATTGTCATATGAGTGGTTAGCCATTTCAAAGATAAATAATTATAGTCAAGAAATGAATATTTTAATGTCTCTACCTAATTAAACTTTCTAAGCAAATGTTCCCAGCACCTGTGTTAGGGGATGAGCTTTGGAAGTTAAAGACTGGTTTAGAAAAGCTAGAAATCTCTGGAGAGATTTAGAATTATCTCCTTATGTGTTTACATTTCAAAGGGAAATGAAACCAAGAGGTAGGCAGCACAGTTTTTATATTCCAATGAAATGCAAATGGCTATAGAACAAAGATTTTACTCCCTCTTTGAGTAGCAACTTATATAAACTCCCAGATTTAATTTCAGGGTTTTTTTCAGAGTTTCACCTGTGGAGCTTTGGATGTGGGAAACTGGTGTCATTATTGGTGTAAGTTAAAACAATTTTGATCTATGCCCCAGAAACCTATTTAGTTTTATGATAAAATTAAATTAATATATATATTAAAAATTTCTATGGTTATACAGCCACTATGGAAAACAGTATGGAGTTTCCCCCCAAAATTAAAAATAAAGCTACCATATGATCTAGCAATTCTGCTTATGGGTATTCAGCCAAAGAAAACTAAAACAGTAATTCAAAAATATAATCTCCACCCTCATGTTCACTGCAGCATTATTTATAATGGCTCAGACATGGAAACCTATCTGTCCGCTGATGAAGGATGGATAAAAAAAAAGAATGTGGCACAAGTACACAATGGAATATTATTCAGCCATAAAAAAGAAACAAATCTTGTCATTTCCTACAGCATGGATGGATCATAAAGGTGTTATGCTGAAAGAGGTAAGTGAGACAGAGCCAGTCAGATTTCACTTCTATGCAGAATCTAAAAACCAAACCAAACCAAAAACAAGTTCATAGATACAGAGAACACATTTGTGGGTGTTCTCTGGTGGGTGTGAGAGGAGGGGAATTTCTGATGTTCAAAATGGGTACAGGAGGTCAAGAGATACCAATAAATTAGAAAGTTATAAAGTAAATAAGTCCTGGGGGTATAATGTACAGCACGGTGACCATAGTTAATTATACTGTATTTCATATTTGAAAGTTGTTAAGAGAGTACACCTTCAAAGTTCTCATCACAGGGAGAACAATTCTATAACTGTTTCTGGTGATAGATGTTAACTAGACTCACTATAGTGATTGTTTCACACTATATACATGTATCAAATCATGTGGTACACCTGAAACTAATATAATGTTGTATGTCAGTTAAACCTCTATTAAAAGAAAAGAATTAGCCTCTCTTCCCTTTAGTTTGGATTCTGCACTGATCTCTGAACAGTTTACTGTTTATTATAAACATCGGTAATAGATAAGCCTCCTGACCTCCCTCTGCTGCTTCTGGGAAAACCTGATTCTCCATCCAAGGGACATACATTTTTATTATATTTGTAGCCTTTGGACATGTAATGTATTCATTTAGATTTTCTTTCCCTTTGCCCAGAAGGTGAACCATTCTCCATATCATGAGAGCCATCCTTCCTGTGTTGCTGCTCATTGATAAACTAATTCTCTCTAGATAAAGTAATACTATGGGTATTGAAATTTCCATGATGGAAATTTCTCTAATGTTGATTGAGTATCCCTGATACTTAGTTAGGGGGAGAAAAACAGGGAACACAAATTGAGGGGGTGTCAAAGGTCAACAAAAGTTAATCCTTTACTTTTCTGGCCCTCTTCCTTAGCATTCAGTTCCAGAGATGAGGACTGGTGAGAAATGGGCTAAATGGAGACTTCATGATGACTGCCTGGGGCTGTTTGTTTTGAGCGGGGACACCCTAGGATTCATTAAGAGGCCAGACCTAGATACATTCAATGTTTAATTGGCAATATGGCCAATAAAACATACCAGCCAATAGAATCTCTAGTATCCCTCAACAATGGTAGCAGAAAGTGGGAAAATACATGAGGATGAGAATACTTCCTTCCCCTAAATTTAATAATGCAATTTCATCTTTTCTCACCTTATAATACTGGGCTATAATATACACAAACATATATGCAAACCCAAATTTATTAGAAGTATAATACCAGACCAGTGTTTCTCTGTAAAACACATGGGTTTCTGTATTAGAATTACCTAGAGTGCTTATTAAAAATATAGATATCTGAAACCTTTCCCAAGACTTACTGAATCAGAATTTCTATTTATGGTAGCTTCCAAAAGCACAATTTTTAAAACAGATATTTCAAAGATTCTCATAAATTCTGTAATTCAAGAACAACTGCTTTTATATAGGTATTCATTTTGCTATTGAGGGAGTTGAGTGTATGTGTGTGCATTTGTGTATGCATGTAAAATGACATAAATAATATTCTGTACCAGTACTTTCTTCCAAGCTGTGAAGTCAGAAAAATATTTCTTTTATGTGTTAACAAATGTTCAACACTCACACAGACATACGCCCATACATAGGTACATAAGGATGTTGTGGCCAATATGTTTAGCAAACCCTGTATACTGCATATATCTCTTGGAGATTAACAATTTACATTAGTGTATTACAGGCTCTAAGAGTCTACAAAAATCTAGTATTTTTCAATCTTTCAAGCAACTGCTTTTTTGCTTTTTTTTTTTCAAATAAAACTATGACTACCTAGGGGCAGTTTGGAAAACACCATAGTACTCAAATATTTTAAAGTATCTTAGCTATAAAATATAAAAATCCATCTCATATTGTTACTTCAGGTACTTTTGCAAACAAACAATCCCAGTTTGGAAGAAAGTTTTTGTTTCCCCCCCCCCACTCTGTTTAGCTATAAGTATAGAAACATCCTCTCTGTGTTGAATAAACAAATTTATACCATCAGACATATGAACATAACTTTTATGGTAGTTATTAAAATCTGTTATTTTAATCATGAAATCTAGTAATAAGCTTACTACATTAATATTCAGAGAGCAACTGACAGGAACACTTTTGTTCTGTACTCTAAAATTATTACCCTTACTGTATGAGAACAGACTCATTTAACAGCTGTTAAAGAGTGAGAAAATATACAGCTTTAACCTACATTGAGAGGTTAAAAATAGAAATGCTAGCAAGTAACTTTAAATATATGTATCACCAGACATATATTTCAGGCAAACCCTTCTCTCCTTCCTTCCAAAAAAAAATCATGGCAAAAATGGTTGCATGCAATTTTATGTTCTAGTTTTGATTAAGGACCATCTACTTCATTTTTCCTGCATATGTCAAAAATCAATTAAATATTTCTGTAAATTTGGTAATAAATCTATTCTTCCACATGTTTTTCTCCTTTCACTTATAATTTAGTTCTCTAACCTCCATTCTGTAACTTGTTCTTTTTTAAAGTTTTTTAAAAAATGTTTATTTATTATATGAAGAGAGATAGAGCATGAAACAGAGGAAGGAGAGAGAGAGAGAGAGAGAGAGAGAGGAAGACACATAATCCAAAGCAGGCTTCAGGCTCTGAGCTGTCAGCACAGGGCCCAACACAGGGCTTGAACTCACAAACCATGAGAACATGACTTGAGCTGAAGTTGGGCACTTAAACGACTGAGCCACCAGGCACCCCTGTAACTTGTTCTTAAAGGTGTGATGGGGTGGGGAACTTAGATGGTTCAGTTGGTTAAACATCCCACTTTCTTTTTTTTTTTTTAATTTTTTTTTTGCATTTATTCAGTTTTGAGAGACAGAGAATGAGTGGGGAAGGAGCAGAGAGAGAGGGAGACACAGAATCTGAAACAGGCTGAGCCATCAGCACAGAGCCTGATGTGGGGCTTGAACCCACAAACTGTGAGATCATGACCTGAGCTAAAGTCGGATGCTTAACCGACTGAGCCGCCCAGGCGCCCCTAAACATTCCACTTTCATTCAGGTCATTATCTTATGGTTCCTGAGCTCAAGCTCTGTATCAGCTCTTTGCTGTCAACACAGAGCTCATTTCAGAAACTTTCCCCCTCTCTCTCCGCCCCTCCCAAATTCATTCTCTCTTGTTCAAGAATAAATAAACATTAAAAAAAATAAGTGTGATAGAGCTGAGTACTCCCCTCTAGGATGGGCCATGTGAAGAAAAGGGGCTTTTTCCCCACTGTACTGAGCATAATGAGCATAACTGGAGTTCTTACATTCTGAGGGTGGTAGCAAAGTTATCTAGCTACCTACTAAGAAATGTTTTGGGTTATTTTATTTTGGCTGGTTACTGGTGACAAGGACCACACTTGTTCCTGTTGAACACACACACATACACATTGCCACTGCCATCCACTCCTCAGCCCACAGTGGGAAACAAACACTACACTACTAGTCTTCCCTCCAGCTAGCTGGGCATGCCAGTGGAGAAGAAAGGGGGTAGGATTAGTGTCTGCCCTTGGTAGTCAAGTGCCCCTCTAGTCTGGCCTGAGTGAACATTGTTTTTATTAAACATTTTTAAATGCTTTTATTCATTTCTGAGGGAGAACACAAGTGAGGGAGGGACAGAGACAGAGAAGGAGACAGAATCCGAAGCAGGCTCTGAGCTGTCAGCACACAGCTCCACGTGAGGCTCGAACCCACAAATCATAAGATCATGAACTAAGCTGAAGTTGGGAGCTAAACCAACTGAGCCACTCAGGCACACCTGAGAGAACATTGCTTTTAGCAGCAGGCAGCATCGTTGGAGGGCCTCTGCGGCTCAGATGAGCTACAACCAAAAGGAACTTTGCCCGTCTGTTTCTGTGAGGCCAGCAGCTCATGCTTCAGGATTTGATAAGCCATCACAGATGTGATCAGCTAGCTCACTTCACCATCACGTGGTCCTATCCAATCAATATGTCACTCAAAGTCAAACTCACCCCTGGGTTATCAACACAAAATAGTGTATGTTTTGGGGCCTAGTTGCTATTATTATTTCCCCAAGAAATTGATGACCAAGGGGAGTCTTAAAAATCTAGACAGCCATGGGGCGCCTGGGTGGCTTAGTCGGTTAAGCGTCCGACTTTCGCTTAGGTCATGATCTCGCGGCTCGTGGGTTCGAGCCCCGCGTCGGGCTCTGTGCTGACTGCAGGCTCAGAGCCTGGAGCCCGTTTCAGTCTGTGACTCTCTCTCTCTCTGACTCTCCCCTGCTCACGCTGTCTCTCTCTCTCTCCTAGAAATAAATAAAAACATTTAAAAAAAAAAAATCTAGACAGCCAGGCCCAGAGGGAAACCCCAAGGATTTGCTTCAGTGTGTCTAATCTGTTCTATCACTCTTAGTACTATTGTTGCATAATTATTTGCAAATACTGTAATTCTCCATTTTCTCTAAACATCAAACTGACCATTCTTCACAGATTTCAGATCTTTCCTCTATTTCCCAAAAGGTATGGGGTAACCGAGAGAAGACAGGACTTAAAAAAGTTGATCTTAATTAAATGTACACAATATAGTAAGTGGAAAACATGCTATTTTTATCACCATTACTGAGATAAGAATTTTTAATATTACACATAGAATCAGATACAACTTCTTATCTATGTAATTAAATGTGACATTACATTTGAGATAAACATATGGTCATTTTTTTTTTACCATTTTTTAAAATGAAGAGATGGCTGATATAAATATGAGCCTCTGAGTATCAAGTAGATCATTAAAAGTTCTGGAATGGAACAGAAAACTTAAAATTTTCTGTTATGGAAAACTGTCCTTTATAGTAAAGTACGGTTTTTCAGTTCCTAGTTTTGTTGTTGCCTCTTGGCATTATTAAGTACTTCGATGCAATAAATTCTGTTATAGTTACATGAACTCTCTACAGTGAGATTCAGAAAAAAATTATGCAGTGACTTGCTTAAAGTCATAAGAAAGTCAACTACTAGGTGAATAATGATTAGAAACCAGGCGTTCTGAAATCTTTGTACAGGTTATACTGCACAGTAGGCCACCTTTTTGTGTTTTTCAAAATGTGAGGCATATCATAAGTAGAAAAAAATAAAGGGAAAAAGATTAATATATGAGAGGAAAACTGCATCAATTTGATAGATAAGGACTTTAATAAAAAACATAGACTAAAAATGGAGTTAGTGCATGTTTATTTATTGCTATGTAACAAACAACCCCAAATCTTATAACAATTTATTATCTGTCACAGTGGGTGGATTGGGTTCAGATCTCTCAAACAGTTGAGGGAAGATTTCAGTTGTAGCCAAGAGTCATCTTAAAAGCCCAATTAAGGTAAATATCCATGATGGCTCTTTCCCTCACACAGCTAGTCCTCAGTTGATGTTGGAACTGCCTGAGTAATTTTTGCTCTCTGTTTGGCCTCTAAGTGTGACCAGTCTGGAACTTCATGCAGCATGGTAAGCTTACTGGAGTTGAATTATTTCCATGGCTACTGAGTTCCCTGGAAGAATTGTTCCAACATTCACAGCTTGAAGCCTCAGTTTCTCATAATTGGGACTCACACACCATCACACCTACCACATTCTACCGATTAAGAAGGCAACAGGAGAGTATGGTTTATGGGAGAGGGCATCTTTGGAGACTAACAATCAGTTAGTAAAGGTGATGCTCAGAGGTAAAAATAATGATTTCACAGAAAAATCTCATGTCTTTCTTTTTTTGTAACGTGAATTAGTCACTGATTCTTAGAACAGGGAAAGACCTTAAGTATCCTCTATTTAAAATATTTCATCTATCCTTGGGGTACCTGGGTGATTCAGTCAGTTAAGCATCAATTCTTCATTTTGGCTCAGGTCATGATCTCACGGTTCATGAGCATAAGCCCAACATCAGGCTCTGCACTGATAGCATGGAACTTGCTTGGGATTCTCTCTCTCTGTCTCTCTCTTTCTCTCTCTCTCTCTGCCCCTCCCTGGCTTGTGCTCTAAACAAACAAACAAAAAAATATTAAAAATAAAATATTACATGTACTCTTGCAGAAGCTGAAGCTTGGGTCTTTGCAAAAATAAAAATCAGCAATTAAATCTTAATATCTTTGGACTGTTTGGATATCACAATCTAAACAGAAATCTAAAAAATAAGTATAGGAAATAATAATATATGTCTCATATGAAATAATGTACAGCAATTACCATGATACAGTTGAGAGCAATTTTCCAAAATGTGTATAAAATAGGCAATGGTTTTTAAAGTTCATATTGAAAAGTAAAATAAAAAAGGTTTGGTTTCTTCTTTTTTTCTGTTATTTTATTCAAAACATAGTGACATGCATTGGTTATGATAAATATTTTGATTTGAAATATCTTTCATTTTGGTCAGGTGCAAATAATATTAGTACTATTTTTATTAAACTGAAGTTTTATAAGTAAAAAGGAAACTAGTTATAACCCATCTGGAATTTCCCACATATTATCCTGGGAAATGTCCATAATGACAGAAAATATTCAAGATGATCTAATAGCTCTTAGTTACTTATGCTCTGTGAATTGTTTAGCAAGGGCCTTGTTACCATTATGCCATTATGAAGAGACTACACGTTTCACTGTTGTTAAGTGTGTAGTGCATAAATGGAGATAGGATCTACGGGCACAGTAGCTAGATTTGACCGATAGGTTTGCAAGGGGGAGAACTCCCACCTGAAAACTCAGTGCACATAGAAAGAAAGAAAGAATGTTTTGTTTTGCAATATAACATTGAAATATGTCAGGCACATGAACTGAGACTCACTGGGCTGATATGTGTTCTGAGAATAAAAGAAACATAAATTGCTGAGGCTCAGGAACATGCCCATTCTATGAATAGAGATTGACTTTACTGCCAAGGGAAGCAAGTTGCTTGGGTTTTAGGTGACACACTCCCACTCCTTACTTTACCAGGAAAAAGGTTTGGAAAGCAAACTACTTGAAATGTTTCCCCAGTGGTTCCCAATGAATATCAATCCCATCAAGCATCACATTTATTTTAGACACAGACTCACTCTATGCCTCAAGAAACTCTTTGAGCTCTGAAGTCATTGGAAGCACCTGCCATCTTCCTTCACCTTTTACTGCCAGGTTCTTTGTGCCTTAAAGGTAGGTCACCTTTCTTTGGCATGCTGTTTCATTGTAGGTTTGGAAGCTAAAGTTCTTCTTCTATGTGAGCTGTATTTGGAATTTGAGAGGAGTTTTTACTTGCCCTCATTCTCCACCCAATATTTCCTACTGCCTGTTAAAATGCTGCTCTCGGATATTTACTCAATGAAATATTTCTTTTTTTTAAATATTTTATTTATTTCTAGGAGAGAGAGAGAGAGAGAGAGAGACAGCGTGAGCAGGGGAGGGTCAGAGAGAGAGGGAGTCACAGACTCTGAAACAGGCTCCAGGCTCTGAACTGGCAGTCAGTACAGAGCCCGACGCGGGGCTCGAACCCATGAACCGCGAGATCATGACCTAAGCGAAAGTCGGATGCTTAACCGACTAAGCCACCCAGCCGCCCCTCAATGAAATATTTCTATATTATGTTCTATTAATATAACATTTAAAATATTATACATTCATGTTTTATTAAACTATTTTTTACTGAACTCCCACTATGAGGAAGAAACAATGTTAGGGGTAAAGAAATCAGAGAGAAAGATTTGCTGATTTTGCCCTGAGGCGGGGCAAACAATGACAGGAAGAAATGCAAGAAATTTTTGTATAAGCAGAACAGAACCAAGGTCTGGTAATGCTTAAACAAAACAAACAAAACAAACAAACAAAGAAACTGGTGAGGGTTTCCCCATGACTACGCAGAGATCTTGGTTCCCACTATCCCTGAATGTGAGTCTAACTCTTCCATGTGAAAAGTAATACATTTAGCTTTCCTACTTTCCCCCCTAGATATTTCCTATCTGGCCTAGGAGAGAGTGAGCTCCTAGGATTCAGTATGCAAGGTTGAAACTGGCCAATATGTTTTTGTTTTATGATTCCAGAAACATTTCCTAGAGCCTCTCAAGGTTAATCAAGTACACCAGAGGCTTCTGTGGGGGTTGCAGAATCTAATTATTATTCTGTGTGATCACCATACCAACTTCCTCAACCTTGCTTTAAGAACTCCTGAGACAGTGAACAAGTTCCACTGCCATGTACATATGGTCAGAGTTATTCTGCCTGTTCTTGGATTCTGAAGGGCAAGATGAGGAGACAAAGAAGTTTCTTTAGTTTCAATGATGAATCAGAATTGAGTTTTCCTTCATTCTGTTTTAATCAATAAAACAAAAAGACAATGGTTTAATAGGTGCACCATGTGTAATAAAATGCCCAGATTAAATAGGAATGATTTTATTTTGAAGGAGTGACACATAGGGGGAGAATCATTAACATCTGCTTTGCCTTGAAAGCAGAAATAATAATTCACCTCAATTCAGATACTTCTTCAGAGAAGAATGAGTAGAGAGTCACCTTTAAGTGGCCTTTTAATTTAATATTTATAAAGGAATAGGAAATATTTTTATCATGTAAACTTTTGCTCTCTGGCTAGGTTAGCAAGTGTACACCAATGAGTCTGTAACAATAAAATAACTCCAGAGAAACATAGAGATAAAGGTCTTAAAAGTAGGGCCAATAATTTTTTGGTAGGAACTGGTAATTTAACAGGGTAAGGCTGATGCTTTGACCTTCATAAAATGGCATTTACTTTTTGGGAACAATGAGTAAGACTGGGGTATACATCTAAAAACAACTTGTAACCTTTATGCCCCAGATGAGGCATGAGATGAGATTTGGACATGGTCCTGGGCCACTAAAGTCACCTTGCTATAGTAACAAAAATGGAATCATGTAAGAATGTGAATAAATAGCAACTGCAGGATGTGGCGTTATATTCTCAAAAGGATGTATTGAACTTTGTATGATTAAGGTGGGTGCGACATTATTTGTTTCTTACCCCAAATCCATACTTCACTCTCTTATCCTTTGCTGCCTTCACATCTCATATTCTAAAAACTTAGATCTCTTTCACTGCAGAGGGGACTGTATTATCTAGTTTTGGACAGTGATATGTGAGGGGAAATCTACTAGAAGGAATTTCTAAAACAGATACTTTCTTTATTAAATGAAATATAATCAACATGTAGGATTATTCAACATAATTATTCAATATTTGTATACATTGAGAAATGATCAGCACAAGAAGTCTAGTTACCATCTGTCACCATACAAAATCACAATATTTTTTTCTCGTAATGAAAACTTTTTTTAAAAATGTTTATTTATTTTTGAGAGAGAGAGAGAGAAACAGAGTATGAGTGGGGGCGGGGCAGAGAGAGAGGGAGACACAGAATCTGAAGCAGGCTCCAGGCTCTGAGCTGTCAGCACAGAGCCCTACGCAGGGCTTGAACCCACAAACTGTGAGATCATGACATGAGCTGAAGTTGGACGCTTAACCAACTGAGCCACCCAGGTGCCCCTCATAATGAGAACTATTAAGATTTACCAACTTTCAAGTATGCAATACAATATTATTGACTATAGCTGCCGTGCTGTATATTATATCCCCACGACTCACTTATTTTAAAATTCAAAGTGTGTAACTCTTGACCTCCTTTATCCATTTATCCACTCCCAATCCTCTGCCTTCTGCTCACCACTAACCTGTTCTCTGTATCAATGAATTTGGTTTTGTTTTATTTTGTTTATTCATTTGTTTTGTTTTTAGGTGCCACATATAGATGAAATCATATGGTATTTGTGTTTCTGTCTGGCTTATTTCACTTAATGTAATACCCTCAGGGTCCATCCATGTTCTTGCAAATGGAAAGTTCTTATTTCATTTTTTATGGTTAAGTAATATACTGTGATATGTATGTGTATATGTATACATGTGTGTGATATGTATAAAACATATCTTCTTTCTCCATTCACCCATCAACAGACACTTCAGTTGTTTCCATATCTTGGCTATTGTAAATAATGCTGCAGCAAACATAGGGACGAATATATCTTTTCAAGTTATTGTTTTCATTTTATTTGAATAAATAGCTGAAAGTAGAATTGCTGGATCATGTATATATAGTTTTATTTTTAATTTTTTTGGGGAAACGCCATACTGTTTTCCATAGTGGCTATACCAATTTACATTCCTACCAATGGTACGTAAAAGTTCTCTTTTCTTCATACCTTCATCAACACTTGTTAGTTCTTAGTTCTTGTCTTTTTGTTAATAATGATTCTAACAGGTGCAAAATGATAATTTGTGGTTTTTATTTGTATTTCCCCAATGATTAGTGATATTGGACATTTTTTCATGTGCCTGTTGGCCATTGGTACGTCTTCTTTGGAAAAATGTCTATTCATATCTTCTGCCTAGTTTCAGATTGTTTTCTGTTGTTATTTAGTTGTATGAGTTCTTTATATATTTTGGATATTAACCCCCTACTGGATATTTGATTTGCAAAATCTTTGCCCACTCAGTAGCATTCTTTTCTTTTAGTTCCTGGTTTCTTTTGCTATCCAGAAGCATTTTAGTTTGATGTAATGTCTCTCTCTTTCTCTCTCTCTGTCTCTCTGTCTCTCTTAAATTTTAGCTTTTGTTGCCCTAGTCCTTGGGGCAGGTCTCAAAAATCATTACCCAAAAGTGATGTCAATAAATTTACCACCTGTGATTTCTTCTAGAGTTTTTATGGTTTCATATCTTACATTAAACTCCTTAACCCACTTTGAGTTAATTTTTGGATATGGTGTAAGATAGTGGTCCAGTTTCATTCTTTTGCAAGTGGCTCTCTGGTTTCCCAAAACCATTTAAAGAAGAGAGTGTACATTGATCTATGTGTCTGTTTTATGCCAATACTATAGATTACTGTATTTTTGGAATACAGTTTGAAGTCAAAGATCATGATGCATCTGGCTTTGCTTTTTTTCAAGGTTGCTTTGACTATTTGGGAATTTTTGTGTTTCCATACACATTTAGAACTCTGTTCTTTTTCTGGGAAAAATGCCATTGGGCTTTTGATAAGGGCTGCATTGAATTTGTAGATTGCTTTGGGTAATATGGACATTTTAATATTAATTCTTTCAATATATGATTATGAAATATTTTTCCATTATTCAATGTCTATAGATTTCAGAATACAGGTCTTTAACTTCCTTGGTTAAATTTATTCCTAAGTATTTTATTCTCGTTGATGTGATTATAAATGGGATTGTTTTCTTAATTTCCCTTTCTGATAGTTCATTGCTGTATAAAAATGCAATAGATTTTTGTATATTGAATTTGTACACTACAACTTCATTGAATTCATTTATTAGCTCTAACAGGGTTTTATGTGGTGCTTTTAGGATTTCTAAAATCATGTTGACCACAAATAGTGAGAGCTTTATTTCTTCCTTTCCACTTTTGATGCTTTTTATTTGTTTCTTTTTCCTGCTTAACTTCTCTGCTGGGACTTCCAATATCATGTTGAATAAAAATGGCGAGAGTGGGCATCTTGTGTTGTTCCTGATATTAGAGGAAAAAGCTTGAGCTTTTCACTATGCAGTATGATATTAGCAGTGGGTTTGTCATATATAGTCTTTATTATGTTATGGTACATTCACTCTATACCAACTTTTTGAGACTTTCTATTATAAATGAATGTTTAATTTTGTCAAATGTTGTTTCTGCATCTATTGAGATGCCTTTTATCCTTCGTTTTGTTAATGTAGTATATCATGTTGATTGATGATCAACATGATGATCAACATCTTTACATTCCTGGGATAAATTCTACTTGATTGTGGTATGTGGTCACTTTTTGTATTGTTGAATTTGATTTGCTAATATTTTGGTGAGAATTTTTGCATCTATGCTCATTGAGAATATTGGCTTGTAGTTTTCTTTTTATGTGGCATCCTTCTCTAGGTATTAGGGTAATTTTTACCTCATAAAATGAACCTGGAAGTTTTCCTCCTCTTCATTTTTTGGAAACAGTTTGAGGTACTTATTAAGTCCTTGAATGTTTGGTAGAATTGACTATTGTAATTGTCTAGTCCTGGAATTTTGTTTATTGGGATGTTTTTGTTTACTAATCAAATCTTATTAATTACCTCCTTAGGTTTTCTATTCATGATTCACTCTTGGAAGATTTTATGTTAGTAAGAATTTACCCATTTCTTCTAGGTTGTCTACTTTGTTGGCATGTAATTGTTCACAGTAGTCTCATGATTCTTTGTATTTCTTTGGTATCTGCTGTAATTTCTCTCTCATTTCTGATTTTATTTATTTGAACCTTCTCTTTACAAGTGAGTCTAGCTAAAGGTTTTTCAATTTTGTTTATCTTTTTAAAGCACCAGCTCTTAGTTTCAGTGATCTCTTCCATTGTCTTTTAAATTTCTATTTCATTTATTTATGCTCTGGTTTTTATTATTTCCTTCCTTCTATTAACTCTAAGCTTCATTTGTTCTTCCTTTTCTAGTTCCTTGAGGTATAAAGTTATATTGTTTGAGATTTTTCTTGAAATATTCCTGTATAGCTATGAAATTCCCTCTTAGAACTGCTTTTGCTGCATCCCCGGATTTTGATATTTTATTTCCATTTTCATTTGTCTCACTGTATTTTTAAATTTCTCCTTTGACTTTTTTTTTTGATCCATTAGTTGTTCAGTGGCATATTGTTTAATCTCCACATTTTTTGTGGAGTATATCACGATTCCAGTTTTCTTGTAATTGATTTGTGGTTTCATATTATTATGGTTGGAAACCATGCTTGATATTATTTAAATTTTCTTTAATTTATTACGACTTGTTTTGTGGTCTTATATATAATCTAATCTGGAGACTGTTACATGTGTACATGAGAAGAATATGTATTTTGCTGTTTTTGAAATGAAATGTTCTGTATGAATCACTAAGTCCATCTGGTCTATTGTGTTGGTTAAGGCAACATTTTCTTATTGATTTTCTGTCTGGATGATTTATCCATTGATATAAATTGTGCATTAAAATTCCCTACTATTATTGGATTGCTGTCAATTTCTCTTGTTAGGGCTGTTTGCTTTATATATTTTAGGTGTTCTATGTTAGGTACATAAAATTTTTATAAATACTCTTTCTACTTGTTAAATTGACCTTTTATTTTTATATAACGCCTATCTTTTTTTTTTAAATTACAGTCATTGTTTTAAAGTCTATTTTGTCTGATATATGTACACATACCATGGCTCTCTTTTGATTTTCATTTGCATGAAACATCTTTTTCTATCACTTCACTTTGAATCTGTGTGTGTCCTTACATCTCAAGTGAGTTTCTTGCAGGCAGCATATAGATGGTCTTGTTGTTGTTGTTATTTTTATTTGAAACCAATTCAGCTACTCTGTCATTTAATCTATTTACATTTAAATTAATTATTGATAGATGTATATTTATTGTACTTTTGTTAATTGTTTTCTGTTTTGTAGTTCCTCTCTGTTCCTTTCTTGCTTGCTTGCTTGCTTTCTTCCTTTATTGTTTGGTGACTTTCTTTATTATTATGCTTAGATTACTTTCTTATTCTCTTTTATGTCTCTATTTTAGGTTTTGGCTTTGTGGTTTACTTTGAGTACCACATATAAGAGCCTAATATATGTCTATTTTAAGTTGATAGCAAGTTAAGTTTGAATGCATTCTAAAACTCTGCATATTCTCCACCTCATGTTTTGTTTGGTGTCACATTTTACATCTTTTTATTTTGTTTACCCCTTAACTAATTATTGTAGTTATAGTCATTTTTACTGCTTTTGTCTGTTAACCTTCATACTAGCTTTATAAATGGTTAATCTACTTTTACTATTTATTTATCTTTATTAGAGAGCATTTTGCTTTCATATGTCTTCTTTTTACTAATTAGTGTCTTTTCTTTAAGTTTAAAGAAGACTTTCTGAACATGTCTTTTAAGGCTGGTTTAAATGAATCCCTTTAACTTTCACTTGTATAAAAAAAACTCTATATCTCTTTTAATTCTGAATGGTAATTTTTCCAGGTAAAGTATTCTTGTTGGAAGTTTTATCCTATCAGCACTTTGAATATATCATCCCACTCTCTTCTGGCCTACAAGGTTTCTGCTGAGAAACCAGTTACAGGGTTTCTCTTGTATGTAAGAAGTTAATTTTTTCTTGTAGCTTTTAAGATTCTCTTTTATCTTTAACTGCTGACATTTTATTTATAATGTGTCTTGCTGTGGCTCTCTTTAGGTTCTTTTTTTTTTTTTTTTTTTTTTTTTTTTTTTTTTTTTTCTTTTTNGTTCTTTTTTGGTTTTTTTTTTTTTTTTTTTTTTTTTTTTTTTTTTAACTCTCTGGGCTTCCTGGACCTGGATGTCTGTTTCCTTATTCACGTTAAGGAAGTTTTCAAACATTATTTTTTCAAATAAATGTTCTTTCTCTTTCTTATTCTGGGATCCCTATAATACAAATGTTATTTCTCTTGAGATTGTCCCATAGGTCTCTTAAGCTATCTTCTCTTTTTAAAACTCTTTCTTTTTCTCTACTTTGCTTGGGTGAGTTCCATTGCCATGTTTTCTAGATCCTAGATTCTTTCATCTGCTTCATCTAGTCTCCTACTGAAACTTCTAGTGTATTTTCAGTCCAGCTATTGTGTTTTTTAGCTCTGAGACTTCTGTTTGATACTTTCTTACAGTTCTGTCTCTTTGTTGAAGTTCTTTCTGTGTTCATTCATTCTTCTCCCGAGTTCACTGAATATCTTTATTACTTTGAACTCTTTATCAGGTAAATTACTAATTTGTATTTCATTAAGATTTTTTTTTCTGGGGTTTTATTTTGTTATTTCTTTTGGAATATATTCTTCTCTTTCCTTATGGTGCTTTGTTCTCTGTGTTTGTTTCTATATAATACGTGAAACAGCTCTCTCAGTCCTGAAGGAGTGGTCTTTTATTAGCAGATTGACCTTATCATTTAACCTTACTTAACTCTTGGTTATCTCCTGAACCTTTGTAATTGTCTAATCAGCCTGATTAACTCTTGATATGTCTCAGTGGATGGCTTGTGTACCAAGACCTGTCAGTGTTCTAGAGGGAGGGCTCTCATTTAGCATCTAGTTTCAGGCTGACTGGAAGGGAAACCCTTAGTCAGCAACTTTTAAATAATGTAATACATGCCATCTTATAGGACCATAATCACAAACCCTGCTGACCTCTAGTCCAAGTGGTTTGGAGATGTCCCCTTGATGACAGTAAAAAACAAAACAAAACAAAACAAAAAAACAGGGCTCCAGACAACTATAATGAACTCTTTTCTGAGGGATACTGATGAGTTGTAGTGAGGTAGAGGGAGAATTCAAAGACAGCATGCTTCAGCCCACATTTCTTGAGGAAATTTTCATGACCTCTAGAAGTGTGGTAAACCTGAAGGCTGTCCCTCAGATTGAAGCTCCAGGACAAGTAAATAGGCCCTTTTCACAGAAAGACCGAGGGTGTGTTTTAGTCTGCTATCTGAGCAGGGCCTTGGAAGTGGTAGCCTTCCCCAAACTCTCTCTCCCAATTGTCTCTGACTGGTGGGGCCAGAAATGCAAGCTCTGTTAGCCACCAGAGAGTCAGGTGCTCAAAGAGTGTCCCCTATGTGGACTACATATGTCTTGGCTTTACCGGGAAAATGGTGAGTGAGCACAGAGGTGAGATATGCCCGCTGGTGCCAGCAAGGTAGAGGAAGATTGTGAAAATGGCACCTCCTTCTTCAGAGAGAGTCCCAGTAGGCTTCTATCCCTCTGGCAGATGCTTTAAGATTAGCAAACAATCCTCTTTCATATGACCTAAGTGCTTTTCAAAGAGCTGCTCTTGTGCTGGGTCCTAGGGTGAGTGAGTCTGTGTCTGAGCCCTTTAAGAGTAGAGTCTGCATTTCCTACAATCCTATGCACCTCCTGGATGTAAACCACACTGGTTTTTAAAGCCAGACATTTTGAGGTATCTTTGCTCTGTTTCAGATTCCAAGGATTGGGGTGCCTGATGTAAGGCACAAATTCTTTGCTTCTTAGGGAGAAAGGACATGTTTATGAGATCCCTCCTGATTGTGGTTCACCATGCCAGGGATGGAGTTTTTGGCAAGACTGTTTCTACCCCTCCATTCCATCTCCATGTGACTCTTTTATACCTTGCTGTGGAGAAGCTGTTCAGCTAGTTTTCAGGTCTTTTTCAGACAGAAATGTTCCATATGTAGTTGTAGATTGGGTGTGTTCATCAGAGAAGATGAATTCAGGATCTTAATACACCACCTTCTTTAACTGCCTGGAAAAGATAATTTCTATATGAACTTGTCAGGAAAAGAGAGCTGGCTGTCTTCCTTAGCCAATGCTTCCCTTCCCAGCCTTATATGTGTATATAATGTCTGGTGCTTAGGTGTCTATTTTATTGCTGAGAAAGGGGAGATGGTAACATGCATATGGGTAAAAAGAGTCTATATACTATAAATAGTTTAGAATGTAAAGAAAGTTGTTGACTTTCCCTGAACCCACTGAATAGTTTCTACCTCCAAACCTCATTTTAACTAAATAATAAATGCCCCACTCTGGTTTAAATAGCTGCTATTTGGATATTAATACTTGTAGTCAAAAGTGTTGCTTACTGATAAAGTATGTGCCTGCTCAAAGCATTGGTTGAAAGACAAGAAATATGTGAACATAAAAGTATTCCACATTTGGAATATGGCATATTTTAGTTTCCTATACTTTCCCAAAGCCCTTTCACATAAATATTTATGTGGTTAACATATTAATTCTAAGAAGTAAACAGGGTTAGTGTTCTGATTACAGCCTTTAAGTAAGGAAACTGGAACACAGAGGTAAAGGGACTTTATGTGAAGAAAAAAACTTGTATATAGCAGAGCTGAGGTCTGAGCTAAGATTTTTGATTCATTCTCTAAGACTCTCTCTTAGGTCATGCTGCAAGTTTTAAAAAAGATGGCTTTGCATCAAGAAACTGGATGGCAAATGATGCTGATTTTCTCTTTTGCTTCACACTGGGGACCAAAATACACTAAAGAAAACATTTTCACCTAGGCTTTTTCCCTGTTCTTCATAAAAGGGATTTTATGCAATTACTTCAGAGAACTACCTTGCTACAACGACAACATGGATTCTGGCTGCAGCAAATGTGTTTACTCTGGTTAGAAATCTAAAACTGAACAGTTTATAAAAGGAGGTAGAGAGTGTTGTAGAAGAACCATAATAGCTCTAGTTTTCTTGTTTCTTTCAATTCAGACCCTGCCACAGAATCACTCTCCCTTCTGGGATTTCATGGTTTACAAAGAGAAGGGACATCCAGTTTTATAGAAGACCCTGTTGAAATGCAACAAAATGAAAAATTTGCACCTCAAACCAATGATGTAAATGCTCCGATGGGCTAATCAGCCTTTATAGAAATCTGTTCATCTCTACACAGAAGAATCAAGTATAGTGTTCCTTCAAATGGCCTTTAAAAATAACTAAAATTCAATTGCTTTTCTCTTATCCTGGTAATGCAATTTATTTTGGGATAGTCCTTTTATAATGGAGAAAAGGGTATTAAATGCCTTTGAAATGAATGAAATAGTTTTATGAAAACAACCCACAACTATAAATGTGTTCCAGACTTTACCTCACAAATGCATCAATAAGTTGAGGGCAGAACCCAACACAGAAAAATCCTAAAATAAGTAAGCCCTACAGTGATTCACACTTGGCAACTCTGTAGTTATTGAGAAATTCATTATTTCAGAATATCTTCTGAAAAAAGTATTCTTAGATTCTATGTGGCTTTCTTATAGATTAAATCTCATTGGTTGGTGGGGTAGGGAATATACTTGTCCAAAAATATTTGATAGACATGATTTTTGCAGCACAGTTTATTAAATGCAAGCCATGAGCCTCACGAGGCTCGTGATACAAGACACTGGAAAGTAACAGAAGTGTTTTCATGTATCTTCTTCAGAGAGAAGCCTCTTTTTTGTTTTTAAGTAGTAAAAATAATGAAGAGGAAAAAATATGATTTTCCTAGTAGTCATCAAGATCATTCTGTGGTTTTTGGACATGGTACAATTTAATCCATAGTGTCCAAGCCATAACTAGGTGCAACTTTAATTACTTCATTGATTCCCAGACTGATGAGAGACAGGTGAAAATGTTGGAACATAGGAATAAGAAAGACAGATATTTGGAATGAACTAAAGTGATGAATTAAGATAGAAAAGGGAGAGACTTAGAAACATAGATAAAATCACATGAGGGAAGGGAGAACCAACAGCAACAAGCAAAAATCACATTTTTGCATTGTTGTGAGCTAATTAGCCACATTATGACTAATTTATTCCTGGTGACAATTCATCATTTCACTTCTGTCTTATACCCCTGTTATTTAAATACATACTTTAATTTGTTTTAACCTTTTGAAGAAACATGTTTACTTTGAATCATTCACTGCTTGATTGACTGATTCATTCTTTAATTCTTCCAGATATTCAACATTTATTGGGCTATTTTAATGTGCCAGGAATTAAATTAAGTCTCAGAAATACAGATAGGCATAATTACTGTCTTGATGGCCTGATATGGGGAATTTACAAGAATTCATGTAAAGAATTAAAAATACTTCAAAATGTATTTTAATAAAAATATATGTAAGAGGATACAAAGGTAGAATGTTATAGTCAAGAATCTGGATACTTATCAACACCTTCTCTGCTATCTCTTTGTCAGATCCCCATCATCCTTTGCCTGGATGATTGGAGGACCCTTATCACTAATAACATGTCTATCTTTTGCCCTGCTGCAATCCATTCTCAGGAGAGCAGTCAGAAATCCTTTTAAAACATAAGCTGGCTCTATCACTCCTGTGCTCACTGATGGCTCCCATTTTCACTCAGAGTAAAAGCTACAGTCTTTGTAATGATTAATGAGGCCCCACAGGATCTGGCCTGAAACATCTCTTCAAATTCATCTCCTCCTATTCTCCTTCTTGCTTACTGCATCCATTCACATTGGGCAGTTTTGTCTTAACAGTTCCTTCTGTAAAAAAGAATATTAGCTTAACTTCCCTTTTTCTTTTTTTTTTCCCAAAGCTTTTCTCAAATTCCACTTTCTCAATGAGGTTTACAATGAGAATCCAATTGAATACGCCCAACTGCCCCTTTTCTACATATAGTTCTTTTCTCTTATACTGCTCTTTCCCCTCCCTTATTTCCCCATAATAGTTTTCACCATCTAATATACAACATGATATATTTACTTATTTTGATTAATGAAAGTCTCATTTATTGTTTGTATCTACTCCCCCACCTCCCTCAGTCCTCACTCTCACCTCTACTGGAAATAGCAAAGAGCAGGAATTTCTATTTTGTTTGCTGGAATACCCCAAACATGGAGAACATACAGTGGGCACTTAATAGAATGATTCTAAATAAGATAATGAAAAGAAGGAGGCTTATTTCATTGGCAGGGAGGGGAGGGAGATAAATATTAAGATAAGCTACCACAAATTAATAATCCATATATTGGAAATATTAGTAGCTATTTGACAGTTATTGACAATGAAAGAAATTCCCAGGAGGAGAAAAGTTGTGTCAGCAAAGGAGAAGAGGCAGGAAATAAGTCTGTGGAGATATGTGAATCTGCCTAGGTCAGGAGGTCAGAAAATCATAGCTCATAGCCGCATTCAGGCCATACTCTATTTTTTTGGTAAATAATGTTTTATTGGAACACAGCTATGCCCATTAGTTTAGGTATTATCTATGGCTACTCTCTCACTATAGCAGAAAAATTGTTCTCTTGCAACAGAGAACAAATGGCCCCTAAAGGCATTTATTATCTGGACCTTTTGAGAAAGCTTGGTGACCCCTGTCCTAGGAAATAAAAGGTAAATGAAGGCTGTAACCTGGAAAGCACCATGATAAGAATCATGATATGGAAACATCATTCTCTAGTCAGCCCAGTTTTCCTAGTCAGTCTTTCCCTCAGGATATCTCATTAATTTTCTTTCTTTTTGTTTTTCATGCATGTGTGCACATGTGTATATTTTTGTTTTGTTGTAAAAAGGAAAGTTGCACTCTACACAACATATTTTATTTCTGCTTTAACTTCAGCCATAGCCTCCTAAGTCTTTGTGGATCTTCCTTATGAAAAAACAGTTGCTACTAATGACTAAATCCATGGAATCCATGGTAATCCATGGAATGCATTTAAAATTCAAGGATTAGGGTAAGATGAGAGGTGTTTCTGATTAAAACACAAAATACCATTTGGCTTCCAACATAGTTTAGTTATCAATGTCATGATTTGGGTCTGGTTGGCTTTCCAGTCTTCTTTTTATCTTCTTTTGGAGAAACTGGACAAAAACAGTATATTTGGAGAGTCAGTTAATTGCTGAGGTGGGCCAAACACAGTTTAATAATGCAAAATGTCTGTTTGAGAGTAAGCTGGAATCATCACACTAATTTCATTTATAAAATTCAAACTGCCAAGAGAGTGTGCAACACTAATGATAGCCAGTTGCCTAATTAGCTCTGAAACACAGTCTTTCCAATTTATTAAAGCAAAATGAGTCATAGTTATGAACCTGGGGCAGCAGAGAGCTTCATGTTAAAATCTGTTTTAAAGTATGGCTTGTGTTTAATGCTAAAGGTAGTCTAGTATGTGTAGGCTTCTTCTGAAAGTGAAAGCACACAAATGATATTCTGAAATTTAAACTATAACAAACAGATGAAAATCTGTGTGTTTGTTTAAAACAATAAGCAAATCCAGTAATGATCTGAATATATTTCTCAATAAACACTAATACACTGTTAAAAAGATTTTTTGTTTTAATTTTTAATTATTTTTTTAACATTTATTCATGTTTGAGAGACAGAGACAGAGAGCACGTGGAGGAAGCAGGCTCCAGTCTCTGAGTAGTCAGCACAGAACCATACACAGGGTTCAAAAACATGAACCTTGAGATCATGACCCTAGCCAAAGTCAGACACTCAACTGACTGAGCCACCCAGGAGCCCCAAGACTTTTTTGTTTTTTGAAAAAAAGTTTTTTTATTACCTATTTATTGTTTGATATTTTAGACACCTGTTCACTTGGGATTTATTTATGTATTTATAATTTTTTGCTTTGAGAAATGAAGAAGATTTTTATGATCATTTGTCAAATTTCCTATCTCTGTGATATTGATTTATGATTCAGAGTATAATCCAAACTCTGAAAGATATGATTTTGTTACTAATTTTAAACTTTACAACCTAGACATTTAATTCACTTAATACCTACAGAGAAATATAAGGTGGGATGCATTTCTTCGGCTTTCAGAAGCATCCAGGCATCCTGCTGTGCATTGAAAATCTGAAACTTTGGGAGAAAACAGGGAATGAGTCTGAAAGGAGGAATGAACAATATGGATGGGGAGGAATCTTCCAGATTAGCACTTCTTAAAATAGGTGACACAATATTATGGATATCAGAGATACACCTCTGGAATTGCTCATAGCTCCCAGTCACAAGCCAAGTCATACACAAGCACATGGACATCAGCACCATGGATGATATGATTGGAAAAAGAGTCTGAGGGCCTCTTTTCAACAGTGTGGTTTTAAATTTCAGGCATACATAGTAGATAGTAGATAGAACCAATAATTATCCACCATGTAGATATTTGATTGTTCTTTGTGAATGGATGGAAAAACATATGCATTTTTAAGTCTATTTATTTATTTACTTATTTTGAGATAGAAAGCACAAGCTGGGGCAGGGGAGAGAGAGAGAGAGAGAGAGAGGAGAAAGAGAATCCCAAACAGGCTCCACGCTGTCAGCACAGAGCCCCTCTCAGGGCTTGAACTCACAAACCATGAGATCATGACCTGAGCTAAAATCAATAGTCAGTGCTTAACTGATCTTTAACTAAGTTGCTCATTCAGAAGGATGAAATACTTTTATATTGCATTTGCAACTTTTCAAATGAATACTTTTGAAAATTGAACAAAAAGTGTGTTATCATTCTACCTCATTGTTCATTCTTAGATTCTGCCTATTAACCTAACTTTACAGAGAAGAAAAAATTAAATTATTTACTATATTTTATTATTAATTTAGCATCCCCATATCTGATGATCAATAAAAGAATTCTAGCAAGGCAGGGAACTCTCAAGGAATCAGCAGGTTCCTCTCTGTTGCCTAGGAGTACAAGACATTCTTAACAGAGGCCAGGTATCCAGTGGTTTTCTGATTGAATATAACATACTACCTCGATTTTTCTTCCATTAGAACAGGTTTCTTTTTAGAGAAACAAATAAATTACTTATATGTTTCTTACTAAGTTGACCCCATAGAGATCAATTCATTTTATTATTATTAAAGAACTCACAGAAACCACTTGCACTGAAATGTATTTTCAAACATCACTGGAAAAGTTGAATTGTATCAGAATTTCAGTACTCAGTTTGGAATTATTCTAATACTTCTGCTGCTTCAGAAATTCACCTCTCCAAATGAAATTTTAAAATGAATCAAAACAATTCTCACTCTTGGATGAGGATTTGAATTAACTATTGAGAATTACAAATAGTATTTACTTTGGTCACACCATACCTGCTAAGATGGTGATTGGATTATGTTATGCATGTTTAGAGAAAGAAACACCACTCTTTCTTTTAGTATACAATTTTTTTGATTCCTAAAACTTTCTTACATGATATTTTTGAACTTTTCAAATTATGTTTGTGGCAGGTTGTAATAGTGGGAAGTTGCAAACTTCAAAGTTTTATAGAACTCTGACAGTTACTAATTTTGCAGCCTGAGAATAATTGCTAAATCACTACAGGCTTTACTTTCCCCATCTCTAAAATGGGGATTGAGCACCTAAATTATAGGACTGTTGTAAAGAATAATTGAGATTATTAATGCAAAGCTTCTGTGGCATAGTAATTATATAAAATCGTGTTACCTATAATAGTATCATTATCAAATGGAAATATATAAAATAATTTACTCAATAATTTATTAAACAGGATTTACTTCTTTTATCATTGTTGAGGCTTTCTGTCATTGTTAACCCAGTAGAAATGTTTTGTGTGCTTAACTTAGTTCTGCAAAACACAAATGCATGCACACACACACACACACACACACGTTTTGCTTTTTTATCATTTAGCATATTTCATAAAACACAACACAATATTTTATTCCTGTCCATAGCAGAATATATGTCATTATGCCTTTTATCATCAGTTTTCAGAAGAAATTAAGTAGATTTTTGTTTCTTATTTTCTATGATTTAATTTGGTGTTTTTCAAAGTTTTTTTCTTCCTTCTTAGCAATCTAGACCTCCATTATCCTCTTTTAGGCAAAACATTACACAGAACTTTGATATACAAAACAGATGAAAATCAAACTCTTATTAGATCAGAAGTAATGGGTTGGGAGGTCATATTCACTCTCTCCTCCTTCTTGTGTCTCCACCTGCCCCAGGAACCCTGAGACTGAAAAACTAGGCACAACAAAAGACAGTCTGTAAACTGCCATTTTTATCAACCCAGGGGGTGCCCTTCCCCCATGTAATGCTAGACTGTACCTAATGTTGTAGCGCAATGTTGAGGAAATAAAAACACTGAATATCACTTTTACTAGTGCATTCAATGTGACAAGAAATTTTATCTATTCATGTTCCACACAGGATCCAGCATGACTCTAGATTTCATTCTGCTCAGTCACTCATCTACTCTCTTAGATCTGAATTGTAACCTTGGCCTCCAAATGTACAATTTGAACTTCCTTTGTTAATCTTCATCATGTTTCTGTAAAGTCATTTTTCTAGTTCACTTTGCATATCTGTTCTACATTTTATGTAATTCTGCCCTATATAAAGACTGTCTGCCTGTTTGTGACCACCAAGATGAATTTGGTGTGATACCAGCTGACCACTAAAACTAATGAAATCATCATGTTGATCATATTTTTCTGCCTATTGCTTATTGTGTATTTTCTACACACTTTAAATTTCATTATGACATCATATGCAAATGATTTTAATTCCTGTAAGGATAGGAGTACTGCTCTTACATGAGAGAAAAGATGCTTCTCTTGTTTTCTTGCCCATGCACCTTAAAATTATATACAGACTAGGGACTTGTTCTCTGCCAGGAAAGAGGGAAAGCATTAAGATTCATACAGTGTTTAAAATGAGAACAAACACACATTGCCATCAATTTACTCTATCAGTTTTGATCACTAGAACATCCTCTTTGGGAAACTTTAATTACAAATTTTGCATTTTGGAAAGTCAAGGCGTTGCTGGTACTTCCAGTCATGGCAAATATAAAGTTGTTTCAAATGAGCAAAATTTAGGTTTCTGTCTCTATACTTCATTAGCATTAGCAAGTTCCAGTCTCATAGCAACCCAGATCTGATGATGAACACCTGCCAGCCCAGATGGTTTAGAACGAAAATTTTTAGCTAAATGGAATAAAGTTCTGTGGTTGAGCTGTCCAAGCCATTATTTAACAAGGATGCTGTGAGAACGCAGAAACACTGTTATTGTAGAATCCCAACAAACTAAAGTTGTCATATTCAATTGCCATCACTTCTGATGTGTGATGACCCTACTTTTTAGATTTGTGTGATATATATATATTCAATTGCCATCACTTCTGATGTGTAATGACCCTACTTTTTAGATTTGTGCAAGATATATATATATATATGTGTGTCTACTTTACTTACAAATAATCTTGGATGCCAATTGGTAGGGACACAGCAGTGCATCAAATCAATAACATCTATCTGTACAATTATGAAACAAGTGCTTTTATTTTCATATTTACTTATAGATAAATCCAATTCTTTCTTCTAATGAACTGGCCAACATCCAAAAAACTATATTCTGAATAGGATCTTAAATAGAAATGGAATTAACTATTCCAGCCCTACAGTACTTTCTCCTGTATCTGAACTACAACTTTAATGTCTGTGCCATCCAGTTGGCCAAGGAATGGACATGGCAGAAGTAAATGGTTAGATGCAAAAGCAAAAGTTCTGAGCTGTTGGTCATTCTTGTTCTGTTCTTTTGTTTTGTGACTTTATTAATCTGAGTTTTCCTGTCTAATTTTGAACCAGTGATTAGTCAGGCTTTTTTCTAGTGTGGAAATAAAGTTTGTTTCACTATTTTTATATGTGCATGGTTTCTGTACAAAAAAAGTGAAGTCCTCAAGACTAAGACTGTATTTTATATCCCAACCAGGGACAGAGAGCTTTGTACACAACTGATACTCAAGAAATACTAGTTCCCTCATTGATTTCCCCTTCAGTTGGTGGAAATTACAAAGATTTTGGACTTGGGCAGAGGATTTGTTACTTTTTAGCTCCGTGATCTTGAGAAACTTACCTAAGTTCATTCAGCCTCTATTTGTTCATTTGTGTTTAGCTCAAGAGTTGTCAAGGGAGCTCAGCAAATTGACATGAGTGTATAGTGTGTACTCAGTAAGCTTGATTTCCTGTGCTTCACTGTGCATGGTTGCTAGACGTAAGTTTGCATAGATTTGATAGCTGGGGTGATACTATGTGTTAATTAAGAAAAACAGAAAGTTTGCATTGGAGGAAGATGTGACAGAATAGGAGGACCCTAGGCTCATCTCATACCATGAACACAACTAGATAATTATCAAATCATCCTAAATACTCAAGAAATTCACCTAAGACTGACAGAACAAACTCTACAATTAAGGAGAGAAGAAGCCACATCAAAGTAGGTAGTAAGTCTGGAGACATAGTTTAGGGGAAAATGGATTGCAGGTGCTATGGAGGAGAGGAATCTAAGGTGGCAGAGAACGGCACAGGGGAATGCACAAGGAGAATGTTTCCCCAAAATCATTGGCTTTGAAAATGATAACGGCTGAATTTTGTGAGTTTTGCAACCAGCAGGTTTGGCTGAGATGGAGTCCTGAGGGCACTGCACTGCTCCTGGAGAGAAAGTTGGCAAATAATCCAGTGGCAGACAGCTTACAAACAGCTGTCTGAAGAGCACTTCAGGCACACTGTGGGAGGATTATTCACTCTTCTCAGAGCGTGTCCCTGAGAAGCATTGTTCATTGAGACACCTCTTTGGGAACAAAGAAGCTGGTCAGTACCATTTCCCTCCCATACACTTCAACATAAACACAGCCACCTGCAGGAAGCAGTAGAACACTGACGCTGTTTACCTAACTAGTTTACACTCGGCCCCACCCTCTGTATCTGGTGGAACTGTCTTTCTCAGTCATGTTTGTGTCAGTCCCAGCATGGCAGGCCCCTCTCCCAGAAGACCAGCATAAACCCCTGCCCACACCATGTCTCCCAATAAGAGAGTTTGGCAGGGCCTCAGTTCTGGTGAAAGAGGTAACAGGTCTCATTTTACAAGCAGACCAGAGCACACCCAGTTAAAACTTGCCACATTCAGACTAGGACCAAACACTGACCACATCAGTCAAGGAGAGCCTCTGCAGATGACTGTCCTGAATGATAGAGCAGCCAGAACACAACAGCAGAGGGTCCATGGTGCATACCAGAGACACTCCCTGAAGTATCAGGCCTTAGGCACTACATGACCTCGTCTTCATAAGGCCATTACTTTCAGAAACAAAAGATATAACTGGATTTTCTAACATAGAGAAGGCAAAGACTTCACAAAATGTGAAGATGGTGGAATTTATCCCAAAAGACAGAACAAGATAAGGCCATGGCCAGAGATCTAAATGAAGCAGGTAGAAGTAACATGCCTGATGGAGAATTTAAGGCAATGATCCTAAGGATACTATCTGGGTTTGAAAAAAGAATAGAAGACATTAGTGAGACACTTACCACAGAGATAAAAGAGTTAAAAAAGAATTGAGATAAAGTTTCTGAGATTAGAAACACACTTGATGCAATGAACAGCAGGATGGAAGAAGCAGAGGAATGAATTAATGACCTAGAAGACAAAGTAATGGAAAGCAATGAAGCTAAACAAAAGAGAGAAAGAAGAGTTATACACCATGAGAATAGATTTGGGGAATTCAGTGACTCTATCAAACGTATTTACATTCATATTATAGGAGTTCCAGAAGAAGAAGAGAAAGGAAAGGGGGCAGAAAAATTATAGAAGATATAATAGCTGAAAACTTCCTTAATTTGGGAAGGAAACAGACATCCAGATCCAGGAGTCAGAGAGAACTTGCATCAAAAATCAATAAAAGCAGGGCAACACCAAGACATATTGTAATTACATTTGCAAGATATAGTGATAAAAAGAATCTTCAAAGCAGCAAGACAAAAGAAATCATTAACATACAAAGGAAAAATCCACAAGGCTAGCAGGAGATTTTTCAACAGAAACTTGGCAAGCCAGAGGGGAGTGCCATGATATATTCAAAGTGCTGAATGGCAAAAATCTGCAGTCAAGAATACTTGATCCAGCAAGGCTAGCATTCAGAATAGAAGGAAAGATAAAGAGTTTCTAGACAAATAAAAACTAAAGGAGTTTGTGGCCACTAAACATCTCTACGAGAAATACTACAGGGGACTCTTTGAGTGCAAAAGAGAGACCAAAAGTGACAAAGAGAAGAGAGGATCAGAGAAAATCCCCCAAACAGTGACAAAACAATAATAAAGTGGCAATAAATACATATCTATTGTAATCACTTTGAGTATAAATGGACTCAATGCTCCAATCAAAAGGTGTCAGAATGAATAAAAGAACAAGACCCATCTATATGCTGCCTACAAGAGACTCATTTTGACCAAAGACATGCAAATTGAAAATGAGTGGGAAGAGAAACATTTATCACACAAATGGATGTCAAAAGAAAACTGGAGTAGAAATACTTATATCAGACAAATTAGACTTTAAAACATAGGCTATAAAAAGAGACAAAGAAGAGCATTATATAATCAAAAAGGGGACATCCAGCAGTAGGATATAGCAATTATAAATATTTTGTGCACCCCACATGAAAGCACTCAAATACATAAAATAAATAATAAACATAAAGGAACTAATTGATAATAACACAATAATAGTGAGGGACTTTAACACTGCACTTACATCAATGGACAGATCATCCAAACATCTAAACAGGAAATAGAAAAGGAAATAATGGCTTTGAATGACACTCTGGACCAGATGAACTTAACAGATATATTCAGAGCATTCCATTCTAAAACTGCAGACCACACATTCTTTTCAAGTGCAGATGACATTCTCCAGAATAGGTCACATATTAAATCCTAAAATAGGCCTCAACAAATACAAAAAGATTGAAATCATACCATGCACCTTTTCTGACCACACTATGAAACTAGAAGTCAACCACAAGAAAACATTTGGAAAGACCACAAATAAAGACCAAAGAAGAAATTTTTAAAAATACATGGAAACTAATGACAATGAATACACAGCAGTCCAGAATCTTTGGGATGCAGCAAAAGCAGTCCTAAGCAGGAAGTACATAAATTCCATAGAACTACCTCAAGAAGCAAGTGAAAGTTCAAATAAACAACCTATACTTACACCTAAAGGGCTAGAAAAAGAACAGCAAACAAAGCCTAAAGCCAGCAGAAGGAAGGACATAATAAAGATTAGAATGGAAATAAGTGATTTAGAAACAAAAAAAAAAAAAAAAGAATAGATCAATGAAACCAAGTAAACTGATAACCCCCTAGCCAGAATTATCAAAAAGAAAAGAGATAATACCCCACTAAATAAAATCACATATGAAAGATGAGGAAACACAAACATTTCTAAGAGAATATTATGAAAAATTATATGCCAGCAAACTGGACAACCTAGAAGAAATGGATAAATACCTAGGAACATATTAGTTACCAAAACCAAAACAGGAAGAAATAGAAAACTTGAACATTCAGTAACCAGGAAATAAATGAATCAGTAATAAAAAAAAAAAATTCCAGCAAACCAAAGTCCATTGTCAGATGGCTTCACAGGCAAATTCTACCAAACATTTAAGGAAGAGTTAATACCTATTCTTTTCAAACTATTAAAAAAAATAGAAATGGAAGGAAAACTTCATTCTTTGAGGTCACCATTATCCTAATACCAAAAAACAGATGAAGGCTCTCCTAAAAAAGAAAACTGCAGGTCAATATCCCTCATGAACTCCGATGCAAAAATTATCAGTAAAGTACATAACAAATCAAGCCCAACAATACATTAAAAAATCATTCACCACAATCAAGTGGGATTTATTCCTGGGTTGCAAGTGTTCAATATTTGCAAATCGATCAACATGATACCTCACATTAATAAAAGAAAAGATTAAATAATACTTCATTAGATACAGAAATAGCATTTGAGAAAGTAAAGCAAAATACAGCATCCTTTCAATAAAGTAGGTTTAGAGGGAATATACCTCAATATAATAAATGTCATGTGTGAAAACCGTACAGCTAATATCATCTTCAAAGGGGAAAAACAGAGCTTTCCCTCTATGGTCAGGAACAAGATAAGGATGATTATTCTCACCATTTTTCCTCAGGAGGTCCTAGTCATAGCGATCAGAAAATAAAAAGAAATAAAAGGCATCCAAATCAGCAAGGAAGAAGTAAAATGTTCACTATTTGCAGATGACATGATGCTATATATAGAAAACCTGAAAGACTCCACCAAGAACTGCTAGAAGTGAGAAAAAAATTCAGTAAAGTCACAGGATACAAAATCAACATAAAAAAGTCTGTTGCATTTCTATACATCAATGATGAAGCAGCAAAAAGAGAAATTAAGGAATCAATCCCACTTATAATAGCACCAAAACCAGTAAGATATGTAGGAATAACCAAACCAAAGAGGTAAAAGACCTGTACTCTAACAATTATAAAACACTGATGAAAGAAATTGAAGACGACACAAAAAAAATAGAAAGACAATTCATGCTCATGTATTGGAAGAAGAAATATTAATATGTCTATATTACCCAAAACAATCTGCAATTTAATGCAATCTCTATCAAAATACCAACAGCATTTTTCACAAAACTAGAACAATACTAAAATTTGTATAGATACACAAAAGACCTTGAGCAGCCAAAGCAACCTTGAAAAAGAACAAAACTGGAGGCATCACAATTCCTGACTTCAAGTTATATTATAAAGCTGTAGTAATCAAAACAGTTTGGTACTGATAGATCAATAGAACAGAATAGAAAACCCAGATGAACACATAATTATACAGTCAATTAATTTTGACAATACAGAAAAGAATATTCAATGAGGGAAAAATGTCTTCAAAAAATTGTGTCTGCAGAAGTGGACAGCAACATGCAAAAGAATGAAAATGGACCACTTTCTTACACCATACACAAAAATAAATTCAAAATGGATTAAAGACCTCAGTGTGAGACCTGAAACCTTAAAAATACTAGAAAAGAACATACCCCATAAATTTGACATCTGTAGTAACTTCTTTCTAGATTATGTCTCCTGAGGCAAGGGAAACAAAATTGAAATATTAATTATTGGGACTCTATCAAAATAAAAATCTTCTGCACGTGAAGGAAATAATCAACAAACCTAAAAGGCAACCTATGGAATGGGAGAAGATATTTGCAAATGACACATCTGATGGGGATTACTATCCAAAATATGTGAAGAACTTCTAAAACTCAACACCCCAAAAAGGAATTATTTAATTGAAAAATGGGCAGAAGACATGAATAGACACTTTTCCAAAGAAGCCATGCAGATGGCCAATAGACACAAGAAAAGACACCCAACGTTACTTACCATCATGGAAATACAAATCAAAATTACAATGAGATATCACCTCACACATGTGAGAATGGCTAAAATGAAAAAACAACAACAACAACACAAGAAACAACAGGTGTTGGTGAGGATGTGGAGAAAATAGAAACTTCTTGCACTGCTGGTAGGAATGCAAACTGGTGAACCATTGTGGAAAACAAACAGTATGGAGTTTCCTGAAAAGGTTAAAAATAGAACTACCTACAATCCAGCAATTGAACTGCTAGGTGTTTTCCAAAGAATACAAAAATGCCAATTTGAAGGGATACATGTACTTCAATGTTTATGGCAGCATTATCTATAATAGCCAAACTATGGAAATAGCCTGTGTGTTCACCAATTGATGAATGGATAAAGAAGTGGTACACACACACACACACACACACACACACACACACACACACACGCATATTACTTTGCCATAAAAAAGAATGAAATCTTGACATTTGCAATGACAGGTATGAAGTTAGAGGGTATTCTGCCAAGTGAAATAAGTCAGACAAATCCCATATGATATCATTCATATGTGCCATTTAAGAAATAAGACAAAGGAGCAGAGGGAGAGAAAAAGGGAGAGAGAGGGAAACCAAGAAACAGACTCTTAACTATAGAAAACAAACTGATAGTTACCACCAGAGGACAGGTGGGTGGGGGATGGGCTAAATGGTTGATGATATTAAAGGGGGCACTTGTGATGAGCAGTGGCAGTTGTATGTAAGTGATGAATCACTAAATTCTACACCTGAGACCAATATTACACTGTATGTTAACTGACTGGAATTTTAACAAAAACTCAAAAAGAAAAAAAGAAAACCAGATATGGAGTCATATCTGGCTTTGCCACCTCCTAGCTTTGTGACCTTGTGTAATCTTTCTGTTTCTTGGCTTTCTCACTTTTAATGCAGAAAATGGTAGTATTTTTTTCATGGGACTCTCATGAAGAGTAAATGAATGTAACACAGGTCAATTTTTAATTTTTTAAATGTTTATTTATTTTTGAGAGAGAGAGACAGAAAATGAATGGGGCAGGGACAAAGAGACAGAGACAGAATCTGAAGCAGGCTCTAGTCTCTGAGCTCTCAGCACAGAGCTCAACCCTGGGCTTAAACCCACGAACCATGAGATCATGGCCTGAGCCAAAGTAGGATGCTTTACTGACTGAGCTACCCAGGATCCCCAAACACAGGTCAATTTTTTAAAGAGTATAAAACACATAACTGATATTTAAGTTTTAGGTCTTATTTTCAGCTTCACAAATACCCATTATTTAAGATTCCAAGGAAAATGCTGTTATCATGTGGATTGTTTTAAGTTCCTATTTTATATTCATTATGTTCAAGATGTACATGATAATTATCCTTGAATTTGGTGGATTGCATAAGATATATATTCTACAGATTAATGTGTTCTTTTAAAAATATTTTTTATAATTTACCNTCCTATACGTGCAAACATATGATATTTGTCCTTCTCTGCCTGACTTATTTCGCTCAGCATAACACCCTCAAGGTCCATCCATGTTGCTACACATGGCCAGATTTCATTAATTATATGCTAATCAATAGTTTAAAAGAATGAAAATAGATTTCTTATTTATTCTCTATACATTACATTAATTGCTGTCTTTTTAACCCATGTATAATACACACATCTTCACAATATGTTAATGATATTCTAGTCTTTTTATACAACCAAATTCTGCCAAATTTGTTCATTTAAATGGTACATGAAATTTATAAATATACTTTATGTGTACTTTTTCATCTGTTTTGCTCTCACCTTCTTTCAAACCATCCTGACTATGGAATTGGGAGATTATTTAACACCACATCCTTATAGTAAGAGAAGTGTGTCTTTTATAATTATTGAAAATATTTCCTGTACTTGGTATAAGCCTTTCCCCCCACTATATGTAAGAAACAAAATAAAATAAAGCAAACTTTGGAGACTATGTCTCTCAAATGTTTTTAGGGTAAAAGTCACCATTAATATGAAGTAGAATTATAAAATGAACATTTTTGGTAATTAAAATGAACAGTATCATATTGTTATCTCTTCCAAATCAGGAAATATTTCTCTAGATTTTCAGGCTGGTAACCATACTATTTTTTGGTCTTGTGTTTCTCCCTTCACATGTGAAGAGGCAGTGACTTCCTCAGTCTTTACTGACTGGTTTCAGGAGAAGAAAACCTTCTGACAGCTCTGCTGGGGATTATGAGTGATGACAGTCTCCCATTTGCTTTCTCTAGGGCAGTGCTGAATGCTCAAATGTATGCTTTCTCCCAATCCCACGGAGATGGTCTGAAGTTTTGCCTGAGCTCACTATATATCTGCAAATGTTCCCACTTGCTGCCCTCTTGAGTGGGCACAGGTATATGGAAACAGGATCAGTGTGGGAGGGTGAAGTGTGTAGAGCAATGAGCGTTCATGTAAGGCAGCGAGTTCCTTTGATGCCTTCCAAGAGTGCTGGCTATTTTCTCCCAGCCATTCCTAACCCCTAGTCATGCACACTTCAGTATTCTGGATGGGTTGGAAACAGAGGAGCCTCTGGCAGCATCCCACACAGCTGTGGGAGACAGGCACTCATTTCACCTGCTCTCTTTCCTGATGCAGAAATTGTTGGCTGAGAGGGTCATTCTTGGTAGTGAGTTATACCACCTTGGGGGAGGGGAAATAAGTGTAAAGTGAAACTGTTCCTCTTACCCTCTTAAGTGCACTCTGTCTTGCATTTTTTGTTTTATTTTTTTTTTAATTTTTTTTTAATGTTTTATTTATTTCTAGGAGAGAGAGAGACAGCGTAAGTAGGGGAGGGTCAGAGAGAGAGGGAGTCACAGACTCTGAAACAGGCTCCAGGCTCTGAGCTGGCAGTCAGCACAGAGCCCGATGCGGGGCTCGAACCCACGAACCGCGAGATCATGACCCAAGCAAAAGTCGGACGCTTAACCGACTAAGCCACCCAGGCGACCCTTGTATTTTTTGTTTTAATAGTGTGCTGGAACTTCTTTGCTGGATTCCTAGACTTCTACAAAGACACTCTTGTCTGTGGGTAATTGCTAAAATTGTGGTTTTTTGGCGAAAAAAGATATAAAACTCATATTCTGTCATTTTGCTCAGTAAAGACTTGTTTTTGATAGTAAACTAAAAATGTAGGAATGAGGCTAATGGATAGGAGGATCACTCTAAAATGGCAGTTATGGTAATTCTTTAGTTATATCTAACTCTAATAATAAATAGTGAATGTTTTCAAGTTTTTAATTGGCTTTATCTTTCAAATACTGATCAGTTTTTTCTTAGAGAGTTTATTTTTTTTAGAGCAGTTTCAAGTTTACAACAAAACTGACAGCTACGTACAGACATTTTCCATACAAATTCTACTCTACTCAATCCTACCCCATTATCAAGATCACTCACCAGAATGGTACATTTTTAAACCAAGAATGAACCTTCATTGACACATCAAAATCACCCAAAGTCCACAGCTTACCTCAACAGTCACTCTTGGTGTTGTATATTCTATTGATTTGGATGAATGTATAACAACATATAACCATAATTATGGTACACAGAATATTTTTACCACCTTAAGAATTCTTTGTGATCTGCCTATTCATTTCCTTTCCCACCACTATTCACCTCTGGCAGTCATAGATCTTTTTTACTATCTCCATAGTTTCAACTTTTCCAGAATGCCATATAATTGAAATCACACATTATGTAGTCTTTTGATTGGCTTCTTTCACTTAGTAATATGCACTTAAGCTTCTTCCATGCTTTTTTATGGCTTGATAGCTCATTTTTTTTGGTGCTAATATTCCATTTTCCAGATCAGTAGTAGTTTATTTATATTCATATAAAAGGCATCTTAGCTGCTTCCAAGTTTTGGTAGTTATGAGTAAAGCTATAATCTGTGTGCAGGTTTTTGTATGGAGTCCTCAACAATTTTCTTTTTATTTAAGTGTAATTGATCTACAGTATTCTATTGGTTTCAGGTGTACATCATAGTGATTTTCTATTTTGTACATTATTAAATGATCCCCATAGTAAGTCTACTTTGAAGGATCCAGAGTTTGGGAAAAGTACTGTCAGTATTGGCTTTATTATTAATATTTTCCTTGTATTAGAGTTCACCAGAGAAACATACCAATAGAATATAACCAATAAGATGTGTGCATGTCTCATAAGGTCTTCAGCTAATTATCGCTTATACATGGTAAACTGCTAACTGGTTTAAATGTTGATCACATCTAAAAACTACCAGTAAAAGTGTCAAAAGGATAATCTGGAACTAGATAGACTGATTCTAAAGTTTATGTGACTGAAAACAAATAATTGCTAAGCATTCTGAAAAAGTAGACAAATGAGAAGAATTATACTACTGAACAATTAAAACAGGGTTGGCCTATCACATATCCGAGCCAACAGATCTATGAATCATAATAGGAAACACAAAAATCAACTGAAATATATACAGTAATTTAATGGTATTTAAAATAAGTCACTTATTCAGATGCCTGGGTGGCTCAGTCAGTTAAGTGTCTGACTCTTGGTTTTGGCTGAGATATTGATCTCACAGTTTGTGAAACTAAGCCATGTTGGGCTCTGTGCTGATAATGCAGAGCCTGCTTGGGATTCTCCTCTCCCTCTCTCTCTCTACTCCTTCCCTGCTTGCTTTCTCTCTCAAAATAAATAAATAAATAAATAAATAAATAAATAAATAACATAAGGAAAC
>NW_027529346.1:1579490-1699738 GCF_008692635.1 Crocuta crocuta | reverse complement strand
AACATAAGGAAACTATTTAAAATAAGTGGCTTCTTGGGATTAGAGAAAGATGTAAGATAAATGTTGGACTTTGCAATGTCTATGAGTTTATATGTTATAGGTTTATAGTATTTTTTTAATTAGGGAGTATTTGGATTTATTTTAAATGTTTTTTTAGAAATGTTGTAGAAAGAACATAAGTGAGGACAGCCAACTATGAACTGAAGTCATTCTGTAAAAGCCAGAAGGCATTTTTCATAGCTTTCAAGGAAATACCCAATTTCAGTAGCCCCAAAGGAGATGGTTGGAAAATCAGGATCAAGATACAGTTGCAAAAATGATAAACTGCAAACGAGGCGGTTTGGCCAATCTCAGTTATTTTCTAATGCTAAAGTCAGGACCCTACCAAGAATACAATAGAATCCTGATACCTAGGCTGAAGCCATGTGTGTGAATGAGTCTTAAAAAACCTGAACCCTACATCTCCCTGAACAAACTGAGTTGACAGAAATGGCCTTCTTTTGGGGCGCCTGGGTGGCTTAGTCGGTTAAGCGTCCGACTTTCGCTTAGGTCATGATCTCGCGGTTCGTGGGTTCGGGCCCCGCGTCGGGCTCTGTGCTGACTGCCAGCTCAGAGCCTGGAGCCTGCTTCAGTCTGTGACTCCCTCTCTCTGACCCTCCCCTGCTCACGCTGTCTCTCTCTCTCTCCTAGAAATAAATAAAACATTAAAAAAAAAAAAAAAAAAAAGAAATGGCCTTCTTTTAAAGAGAAAAATCTCTTCATTCTTTGTGGCAGGTGACTTGTAAGATAATACTTATCTTACTCTAGATCTTTCCTGCCACGCCTCATTGCCGCCAGAGTGATAATCAGTCAGGTCTCAGTACACCTAAACAGTTTAGTACAATCTCTGCTCCAGAAGGAAATGGCTTACTGCCAAAAAAAATTGCAAGACTTGTTTAATATGTGCTTAGGAATGAATGAAACAGATATTGGAATAGATCTTCAAGAATTTGAAACTGGGGACAAAACATAAGAATGGATGGCAGAAATATTTTTATATCTACCACCTGATGTTCAATGTTCTGTCAAGACCATGTGGGCAGAGTCTATGTGAATACTCCTTGAAGCTTGGACAAGATGATGGCTTTTACTGAAACTTGAAGAAATGACAGGACATTTTTTGACATATCAAGAAAAGAGCAGAAGGTTGGAGAGGTAGGAATATTAGAATAGATTGATAGTGTAAGGTCTGAAATCCCACCACCTTATTAAGTTCTCCTAGAGAACCCAAAGGATATCTGTGCCACAATGGCACCCAGAAATGCACTGGTAAGGTAGGTACTAGATTCTCTGAAAAGCTTGTGGTTGTTCTTCATAAGCTGGAGTTAATGGTGGGATTTGTTGCTAGGGAACTGGGCTACCTAGTATCGGTGGCATGTTGAAATTTCAAAATGGTAGAGACTAAATTGTAGTGCTTAAATGTGAGAGACCAAATGAATGTAATTATTTCAATGAAAAGCAAGGCCATAAGGACAATCAGGAAGACTAAACTATTGGGATCTTTGGTATTACCTAATATGTTGTTCCTTGGGTCAAGAAAGATGGACCACTGGCAAGTGTATTATTGGGCAAACGAAACTCAAGAACTGTTGAACAGAAGATGATGAAATCTGCTGCAATGGACAAATGTGGTCCTTTCTCAGGCCAATTCAAATGAAATTCACACATCCAGAGCCTATTGATTGAAAAAGAAGCATGGAAGCCTTGAGAAAGGACACTGCAATACTTCTGAATATATATACAATAAAATTCTTTCCCCTGTAAGACCTATTTGATTTACAGGCCTGTTTGATCTAACATTGATACCTGGGAAACTAAAATACCAATTAAAATAAGAATTTATGGAAGATGGGTAGAAGTAAAGTGTTTGGCATATTTGTCTTGTAACATTTCTAAGAGTTTCCATGGACATATTTTTTGATTGTTACTCCAGTCTTATATTGTGTATTTAGAATTGATATACTTAGCAGCTGGCAGAATAATCACATTGGTTTCCTGACTAGAGAAATAAGAGACATTATTTAGAATGCCAAGTGGAAGTCTCAGAAACTACTAGAATCTCTCCTGCCCTGCCAAGATAGTAAATCAGAAGCAAGAATGCATTTTGGGAAGAAAAGCCAGGGGTTTTCATAGCATTATGTAACTCACCTTTGTAGTCCTTCCAAAAAATGAGATAGATAATGGTCAATGAAGGTTGACAGCCATAAATTTAACCTGTTGGTAGCCCCAATTTCAGCTGCCATGTTGGATGCTTATATTTTTATTTGAGCAGATAATTAAAGCCTGTGGCACTTGGTAAGTGGTCATTGATCTGGCAAATGTTTTCTTGATCTCCCTCAACAGGATAAATCAGAAGCATTTTGCCTGTACATAAAGAGAGAACAATGCTAAGTTCCTGCCCTGCCCCAAGGATATGCTCTTTCCCTCTCTGTCATGATATAGTCCATTGGGATGTCAATTACTTTAATGTTCCACACACATTGTACTAGTTCTCTACACTGGTGGCAGCATACTAATTGAACCTTATGAGAAGGAAGAGACAAGTACTCTAGATGCCAATAAAAAATATATATGCCAGAAGATGGAATTAAGCCCATAAAGATTCAAGGATCTGCCACATCAGGGTCCAGTAATCTAGTTGCTGAGACAACTCCTCTACGATAAAGGCCAAATTGTTTTTATTTTGCCACTTTTTTCCACTATGAAAAGGTACAGCTCTTATTGGGCCTTTTCAGATTTTTGAGACAGTACAATGTGAATTTTTAAAAAAGCACATAAGGGGTGGCTGGGTGACTCAGTGGTTAAGCATCTGACTTTGGCTCAGGTCAGGATCTCACAGTTCATGGGTTCGAGTTCTGTGTTGGGCTTTGCGCTGACAGTTCAGAACCTGCTTCAGATTCTCTGTCTCCCTCTCTCTCTCTGCCCCTCCCCCACATTCTCTCTCTCACATGCATGCATGTTCACTTTCTCTCTCAAAAAATAAACATTTTTTTATAAAGCATTTAAAACCATTGGTTATGTAACATAAAAGACTTTGACTAGAGCACAGAGAAAGATAGTCTCTGTACTGAGTCTACTAGTGCATCTGCTTTACCACTAATATTGGCAGATCTGATGGTGTTAGGATCTTTAGTGGATTATGATGCTGTTTGGTCTTTGGCAAGAGCCAAACAGACGTCACAGCACAGATCATGCTTTCTGATGCTACTTGAATGCTACTGAGCCCTGAAAGAAGCTGAGCAGCTGATCATGAGACACAAAATATCTAAGTGGCTTGAGGTATCCATCATGAGTTGCATTATCAAACCCAGAGTTATGAAGTTGGACAGGCACAACTGTAGTCCATTATTTGATGAAAATGCTAAATTTATGTTTGGGCCTGAGTAAATCTAGATGGCATACATAAACTTATAGAACCAGAAAGTAAAATGGTGGTTGCATGCTGCTGGGAGGTGGGGGAAATGGGGAATGTTGGCCAAAGGGAACAAACTAGCAAATATAAGATGAGTATGTTCTGGTGATCTAATGTACAACATGTGACTGTAGTTAATAATATTGTATTGTACACTTGATATTTGCTAAGAACATAAATCATAAGTGTTTTCAACCCTCCCATACACGAAGTAACTATGTGAGCTGATGGATGAGTTAATTAACTCTTTTGGTAATCATTTCACAATGTATACATACATCAAATCATTGTGTTGTATACCTTAATCTAGCCCAATTTCAAAAACAAATAAAAAAATATGCTCGCCCTCACCCAGGAGCTTGGCAAACTCCAACTCCATAGAAACAGATCCTCCTCTCCTCAGATCTTCTGGTCTTCAAGCTATATACCTCTTCATATGGCTGTTCATTTATATCTTTTATAATATCTTTTAAATAAATTGGTAAATGTAAGTAAAATGATTCCTTGTGTTTTATGAGCCATACTCAAGGAAGGGTTTATGGGAACCTCTGATTTTTAGCTAGGATGAACTGAAGTATTGAAACCTGGAAACACACTACTTATGCTTGGCATTTAAAGTAGGGGGCAGACTTTTTGGACTGAGCCCCTTACCTGTGGGGTCTGTCCTAACTCTGGGTAGTTAGTGCCATAAATGAATTAAATTGTTAGGATACCCATGTGGTATCTACAGAGAATTGGAGAATCTTGGTATGGAAAATCTAGATATTGGTGTCAGAAGTTTTGTGAGTAGAAAAAGTTTTCCTTTAGCAGATTAGAAGAATGCAAAGAAATAAGCCATGTATGTAGATCTTAGCTTAAAAATGATGCATTGTTGGGGTGCATGTGTGCTTCAGTTAGTTAAGTCTCTGACTTAAGTTCAGGTCATGATCCCATGGTTTGTGAGTTTGAGCCCCACATTGGGTTCTCTGCTGTTATCTCAGAGCCTGCTTCAGATCCTCTGTCCCCTTCTTTCTCTGCCCCTTCCCTGCTTGTGCGTGCACCTATGGGCTTGTTCTCTCTCTCTCTCTCAAAAAATAAATAAACTTTAAAAAATGACACATTGTCACTTCTGATTACATCATATTAGTTGAAGCAGGTCACATGGTCTGGGCCACAAGGGCTTGGGAAGAGGAATGAATCTTTCTTGAATTATAAACTAATCTACCAAGGTTAGCAATAACTATCAACACAGTCTCAGAAATTTCACTCCTAGGATTTTATCCTAGGTATATGGCATAAGTATAAAATTCTATCAATAGGTGATTTTTTAAAGTGAATTAAGTTATATCAATTCTATAAATCTATGCAGCTCATTAAAAATAATGAGACCACACTATATATACATTTGTGGAGGGATCGCCAAGATATACTGTTAGGTATAAAACCAAGGTACAGAACAGAATACATAGTTGCTATAGTTGTAGAAGAAAATATAAATATTCCTGTAGTCTATATACTATCTCCAGAAGGACTTATAGAATCTGGCAACGCTAGTTAATCCAGTGAGGGAAAATGAGTGGCTGGAGAGCACAAGGCTTTCTTTTTTTCTGTATACTGTTTTATTACTAATGGTTTGGTACAAGGTGCATTTTTACTCACTTAAGAAAAATAAAGGAGGAATTTACAAGTTAGAAATACAGAATTATTTTCATTTTTTACTGATCTAGATTTGCTAATAGTCCAGAATATTCTGTCTGGCCTTTATGTACTTCTCTCTCCTCTGTTGAAGCTTTGGGTGCTCTAGAAAAATTCAGCTCCCTGTATAAACTATTGCATCAGGGAATCCTGTCTCTTTCTCAAAAACTGCTTCATCCTGCTTGTTTCTCCTTGCATTCATATACTTCTCAGGTATTCAATTTGTTCTCTGATTATCCCTTATAAAAGGATGTTTTGCCTTGTTTTGTAAGTTTCTCAACTCGTTTTCTTTTTTCTTAACTTTATTTATTTTGAGAGAGCACAAGTAGGGGAGGGGAAGACAGGGAGAGAGAAAATCCCAGCAGGCTCCACACTAACAGAACAGAGCCTGATGGAGGGCTGAATCCCCTAACCATGAGATCATGACCTGAGCTGAGATCAAGAGTAGGATGCTTATCTGACTGAGCCACCCTGGCACCCCTCAGTTCACTTTTGTTGTTTTAAAAATTTTTTTTTAATGTTTATTTTTGAGAGAGAGAGAGAGAAAGAGAGATACAGAGCAGGGACGGAGGAGGGCTGGAGAGACACACACACACACAGAATCCAAAGAAAGCTCCAGGCTCTGAGCTGTCAGCACAGAGTCCACCCCAAGGCTCCAACCCAAGAATTGTGAGATTGTGACCTAAGCCAAAGTCAGACACTTAACCAACTGAGCCATTCTGGTGCCCCTCACTTTCATTGCTTTTTAAAAACAATTCCCAACTACAGTGAGCATTGCTATTTTTTTAAAAATAAAAAAAAATGTTTATTCCATTGATGTTGTGTTTCAGGGAACTGTTAAAAATTATTCATATAGTTGTTAAAGATGGTAAGGAAGATTTTATTTAAGAGAGATTTTTATTTTTTATTTTTTTAAATGTTTTTTTATTTATTTCTAGGAGAGAGAGAGACAGCGTGAGCAGGGGAGGGTCAGAGAGAGAGGGAGTCACAGACTCTGAAACAGGTTCCAGGCTCTGAGCTGGCAGTCAGCACAGAGCCCGACGCGGGGCTCGAACCCAAGAACCACAAGATCATGACCCAAGCGAAAGTCGGACGTTTAACCGACTAAGCCACCCAGGCGCCCCAAGAGAGACTTTTAGAACTGGGAGTTTTGTATTAGGAGAGAGAGACGGGGCTCAATGGCTAAACAGAATCACCAATACCTATGCTCATTGAGCAGAATGTGGGCTCCCCTCCTATTTGGAGGACTGATCCCTTGTTCTTTGGTATCATACTGAAGAAGACTGGCTTATTAAAATATTCTCTAAGAAGAGCTCTGGAGACCCTTGGGAGGGAGAGTGGGCTGATGAGTAATTGCTACAAAGCGTAAATGCATTTTGAAAGCATTTATTCTCCTTTATAAAATACAATCATTTTTGGATTCCAACTATAGTTAAACTATACAGTGAGCACTCAGGTAAGAAATAGATTCTGTAGAGAAGAGAAGGAGCCAGAAAAGTTCTCTCAGGCAGTGAGATAAAGTAATAACTGCAGTTTGCACAGCAACTCTGATCCTCCCCAAGGACAGCTTGGTGGATAGTACATTATATACTACCAAGGCATTAAACTTGCTTTATCACAGACTACTTATAAAAATAACACAATTAGGTAACTGCTTATATCCCTGAGTCTCAGTGGAGAAAGGAGATTGGATGTCTGAAACTATTATGAAGTCTACATACCCCCTCACCTCACTGGATAAATACTTTAAGCAGCCATCCACCCTCTAATATTGAGGATTTAAGAAGAATCTTAGGGGTGGATTTCTTTTTTTAAAAAATTTTAATGTTTTATTTATTTCTGAGAGAGAGAGAGAGAGAGACAGCATGAGCAGGGGAGGGTCAGAGAGAGAAGGAGACACAAAATCCGAAACAGGCTCCAGGCTCTGAGCTGGCTGTTAGCACAGAGCCCGATGCGGGGCTCAAACCCATGAACTGTGAGATCATGACCTGAGCCAAAGTCGGTGGCTTAACCGATTGAGCCACCCAGGTGCCCCTCAGGGATGCATTTCTATCTTCATTTATATGCTTAAAAATTACATAGTGAGCATTTGCTTTAGGAAAAGGGAATAACTCTGCCTCTCAGTTCCCACTTATATGCAGAACTATTAATCTCTGGGAAGAAAGTAAAAACCTAACAAAACTAACAACAAACAAACAAAACAACTACAAAACCAATTTGGGGATCATTTGCCTTTTGGGAGCAAAGGAATGGAGAACATATACATTTCTTTCTTGAGGTTCATCTGAAGTTTCCTGACAAGAAAAGACAATGAGTTACCAAAAGAAGAACTGTTACAGAGACACTAGTCTCCCTCACTGGAAAACATGGAAAAGGCAGTATCCCTCAGGGATAAAAACAGCCTGAATGTGTAATGTAACAAATGCTAAACCTTGGCAAACCTTGTATGACAAATCCTGACCCAAGTGTAACACAGGAGAGAAGTGTAACCATCCACCTTCACAGAACCCTCAGTAGCTGGAAAATGGATCACCAAGCAGCAGATAATGCCAAGGACAGCAGAGGCATAAACACTTCCTGAGTGCAGAAGATAATTTTTTTAAATTCAGAAGACTTATCTTTCAAGTTCAACTTCATTATGATGGTATATGAATAAGCAGAACCAGTTCCTCATGTATTAGAATGTACTTACGGGAGTAGGGGATGTGGTGGTTCAGGAAACTAATTTAAATATTAAAATAGATATAGTCCTATTATATGCTATTCGCTTATTAAGTGGATACAAGATGCAATCTGAATGTCACCCCAAATTTCCTCTTCCAAGGAAGATCTCAGACCCATGTCACAGTATCAGTAATTGTTATAGTCTTTAACTCTATTTTTGTTAAATTCATTGAAGGCTTGTTTTGAAATGTGTTATCTAAATCACTTGTTGAATTGCTGGTTGGCTAAGTAAATGAATGCTGTATGGAGAAAGAATAGCAGAATTCCAGTATAGTAGATTGGTTGCAAGAAGAAGCAAGTTAAATTCATTTTAAGTAAGAAAGCAGGAATAGGTTATTGAAAAAATAGCAAACTGAAGGTAAAAGAAATAAAATCTGAAAAATTCAGAAAAAGAGCACATAAGGTAAATTTTTTTTTTCTAGGCCTGTACATTATTAGTGGTACAATTGTACCGAAAATGATTCTGTAATGTACACTGATGATAAGAACCGATAAATTCTGCTCAGTTGGTTAAGTGTCTGACTTCGGCTCAGGTCATGATCTCACAGTTCGTGGGTTCGAGCCCCACGTTGGGCTCTGTGCTGACAGCTAGCTCAGAGCCTGGAGCCTGCTTCAGATTCTGTATCTCCCTCTCTCTCTCTGACCCTCCCCTGCTCCTGCTCTCTCTCTCTCTCTATCTCTCTCTCTCTCAGAAATAAATAAAAACAATAAAAAATTTAAAAGAATTGATAAATTCTTGAGTCATAAATAATGTCATGGTTAAGAGTGCCTAGATGTCATAAGAGGTAATGGAAAATGTGGGTCAATGGTGAAGGTGGGGTATTTAGCCTGGAGGACTAAAAGGAAGAATGAATACAGAAAAAAAAAATTGTACTTTCCTTTCTGACATCTTACCCTAGTCACTGACACAAAAATGACTTTTTTTCACATTCCATGAAGTAAAAAGTATTTACAAACATATTCTGTGTCTGCCTGATCAGCAGAGAATACTGTTTATCCAAAACCATTTAGAGTTCAGGAAAACCAGTAGCCAGAACTTAAGGGATATAATTTGTTGTAAGGGAAGTAAGGGCAGTGACAGCTGATTTTATCAAAACCATTTTTATTTGGTTGAGCTGACTTCCTAAACAGCATCTGAGTTTTCAATCATCTGAGACAAGAAGACATTATTAATAAGTGTACATTTTGAGAAATATATCTTGGTGGCTTTGAAGACCTGCCTGCATTGTAAAATCATCTGAAGAGCTTTTTAAATTTTTTTTTATGTCCTTATTTTATTTTGAGAGAGAGACAGAAAGTGAGCGGGGTAGGGGCAGAGAGAGAGGGAGACACAGAATCTGAAGCAGGTCCAGGCTCTGAGCTGTCAGCATGGAGCCCGATGCAGAGCTCAAACCCACAGACTGTGAGATCATGACCTAAGCTGAAGTTGGACCCTAAACTGACTGAGCTACCTAGGCGCTCCATGAAGAACTTTTTGAAAATACTGGGGACTAAGCTTCATCTTAGAATAATTAAATGCAAATCTTTAGGAATAAGCCTGAACCTTAGCTAATACAAACAAAATCTCCTCAGCTGATTCTAATGTGTAGCCAGAGTTTAGAAACACTGACTTGAAGATCATTGTTGCCTAACTCCATTTTTATTTTGATATATTTATAACTTCAGTAGGACACACAATTGATATTCAAGTTTCTCTCTTCCTGAGAACTGATTACATATTTTAAGGTATGATAGATTGTATTATTTTATCACAACTTTTCATCCCTACCTCCCCTTGCCATTGCTTCCCGCTTGGTGTAGTAGTATACTTCTCTACACTATTGACTTCAGGGTTGGTCATATGGTTTACTTTAACTAATGGAACTTGGAAATTACTTCTGCCAGTTTTGATTGAAGGTCTGAAGGTGCATGGCAAGACTCAGTGAGCTTATTTCTTTCCCCAATAGCCATCATTCAACCCAAATCCAGGAAAGAAGCTATGTAGAGGCAGAGCCTAACTCAAAGTCTAGACTCCCACCTGGTCTAGGTAAACCCAATATGAGTCTATCCATTATCAGCCAAACTGCAACTAGCCTATAATACATTAAATATAAAATTAATTTTCCTTATATAACCCCCTGAAGTATTATTGCAGGAAAAAAGTGAAAGTAATGCATAAGTATTTGTTTGTAAACAATCTATATACCAAGCAATATCTAACAAATAACAAATGTTAAATAAGTATTTGTTAAGTTAATCTGTTTTTATGTAGAATTTGTTTAAATTTGATGATACTAAAAAAATTGGAAATCACCACATTTTAAATAGTTTAGACTAAATTTAGTTTAAGGGTGTTAAAAAATGGTCATCATTATAGTTTAAATAGATTAATGGATTGTATTTCTATGGTCAGTTAAGTTATTCTGTCCATTCATGAAAAGGTACTAGAATGTATACTTCGAATTGTGTGTCCCAGTAGCCAAATAGATCCAGTGTTCATCTACACAGTTTGTGGAAAACATTTTTCTGCTTCACAAGTACATATGAGAATATAATATTAGACTGATTTGGAACTATTATACTTGTAGGATACTGGCAAATTTTCAGTTAAGATTCAGAGAATTCAACTTATTTAGGAGTCTATGTATTGAGTCACTGAGCGGGTTTTATCATTAATGCTTAAATAGCAAAAAACAGATAATGCATCTTGAATAAAAACTGAGTCAAGACAAAGTTAATGGGTAAAAGTTCTTGAAAATATCTTTCATAATGTATTAGTTACACTAACCCTTTAGGATATATTAGGAAAGTTACAGAGAGATGGACAAGCAATCGTAGACATTTTTGAAAGAGAAAATCATAGTAGAAAGCAAAATATTTCTAAATCTCAATTAAACTGTCTTTTTGAAGCATTCTTTGCCTTGATAAAATATACCATGATTTACTTTATAGAATGCTTTAGTTCTTTTTAATGTAATCCTTTTCATTTCTAAAATCATTTTCTTAACTTTTTCTTTATAATAATTATAAATTATTTTATATCTGTTTTTTGATAATTCATCAGTGATTACGAAGGGATTTATATGAATAAACTAGGGGTACTGAAGAAATTATCTTTACATTATGGGTAAAGTGAAATGTAATTATAATGTAACTTCCTCATGTTTTGAAACTTGTAAGAATGCATTAGATAAATGCATCCTCCAATTTTTTTAGACTATTAAACTCACATTCATTTGTGATGCTATTTATAGCAAAACGCAAAAATAGCATTGCAGAATGAGAAAGGCAATGCTCACACAAATTGGCTTTGGTGTCCAGGTGCCTTTGTGAGAAAAGTATTAATTTTACAGTATCTTGGGGACCAAGTTGATGCTCCACACATAATCCACGGTGTCACAAATGCCCTTAGTAAACCATACTCCCAATTGCAAAGCCTTCACACTTAATATAGCAGGATGTCACTCCATGCTCACTGGGTTGCCAAAAAGTGCTAGCAGGGTTACCACTATATCACCTGTCTTCCCCCCAGAGATGGGAGAAGATAGATAATTCAAATTTGTTGTAAAGAAAGGCAGTAAGTAGGGTAGTGCATTTTGATCCCAGATATTCGTTTGAATCTACACCACATGTTGATTAAAGTCTTATTCCATGAATTAATGCTGTCTTGATGTAGATTTGCATGAAACTTTTAAAATGCATTAATTAGAAGGCTAAGATTTTCCTGCAGTCAATAAATGGTGGCCTATGATGAAATGTTATATTGCTCTCCATTTTCTCAAGTGTTCATATTTTTTTCACTCATATTCATGAGTTAAATACAAATTTATGGTGAATAGGTGCCAGGTTTAGACTCACAAATATTATAATACCAGGAAAGTTATCTTTCTATGAGGAATATATATTTGATGAGAAAAAGTAATAAGTCCAAAGGAGGAGGCCAAGTCAGCTCAGCTGTAGGCAGCCCAGGGGCAAGAAGACATATTACTGATAAGCTTACCTTCTGTTAAGAAAGTACAGCCAGCCTGCTCTGACCTTTTGTGAGTAGGAAGTCCTAAAACTTTTCAATCACAGATGACTTGAATAAAGAGACATCCTCAGAATTTTTGATATAGTGACGGTAAGATATGAGGCAGAAAAGTTGGGCACCCAAGAAAAGTTTATGGAAACCAGCTGTGCGACTAAGAAATGGAACAACCTATAGCAGTAACTCTTATCAAAACATCACCAGAATTTAAAATAGAAATGATGACTAGAAGGGAGAGATAGAGAAGAAAGATCGGGAAGTGGAATACTATTTACAAAACATGTATTATTTGTAGGGCACTTATATGTACGTTGTAAATTTTTAAAGTTTGACTTTCCATCTTTTCAAGGATCTAGTGTTTTGTGTATATTCCTCAAAAAGAAATAAAAAAGAGTATAGCATATTCCTTGTAGACATGATTCTTAATCAAAATGTTATAGAAGAGTGGTACAACCCTCCATTCTCATGTTTTCCAGCAATAAAATGGACAGACAGGGTTCAATAAAGCCTGAGTTCTGTTCAGTACTACAACGTGATTATTAAGTGAATAAGTAAGTAGATTACCTAACTAATGGGTAAAGTATACTAAGATCACTTCTTAATGCTCAGTAAAGAAATTATTCAGTCTAAGTACTCAAGGCCTCAAGATTATTCGCATGACATTCCAATGGGAACTCATATTTTGCATGTTTGGTCCTATTAAAGATAAACTAAACTGATTGGTTTGGTAAAAAGAACTGCAAGAGAAGGAGATCCATACTGAAATGTTTTCTATCCCTTTTTACCATATATAGCACTTCATTGTCTGAATGCACCATCTTTTATTTAAGTCTATTGATGGACTTTTAGACTGCATTCAATCTTTTGCTATCACAACTAATGGTACAAAGATTTGCCTCACACAAAAGTCATTTTGTTTTTTTACCAAGTATATCACTGGTAGTTAGATTACTGGATAAAAAACGTAAATACTTGTGTTTTATATTTTGGTATTTAGAAATACATGAATAGCTGTGTTCTAATTGTTACATTTACACCAATACACTGTATTGTATATTTGTTACCTAATATAAAAAGTAATAAGCTAGCATGTCCTTCTTTATCCCTTCTCTCAATCTTCAAATTAAAAGGGATATAATTTTATTCTCATTTAATATCTATGTAGCAATCAGCAAGTTTACTGTATTTTCCAATATCTGTCTCCATTCCCCCTGCCTTAGACTAATCGTTGTAGCATATATTATTAAAAAAGGATAAGAGACATTTCCATACATTTTCATGAAGTAATTTATAGCCTGTTTTATTGGGTGAAAGGAGAAAGTACTGATATTATTTATTGTATTCTACCTCATCATATTTTTTATAGTATTCTCCCTCATGCTACATTTATAGTATTCTACCTCTATCTTTAGTGGATTGTCATAATTATTTCATGGGACTGTTAAAAGACTAAATAGAATATATTTAAACTATTTTATCAAAGGCTTGATACATGGTAAAAGCTCAGTTAATAAGTATATACTTTTTAATTTGTTTTTTTAATAAGAGCAAAGACTGCATTACTTATTATTTATCCAAATGAATTGTTTAGACATTAAGCATTAAACTGGTCTTTATCATGTGCTTTACAAATATAATGGCACAAAGCAAGAGTAAAGTGAAATCTGAACACTTAGATCCTAAAATGACATTTTACAATGGCATATGGTATGACCTACTAATCCTACTAATCCTTAAATCTTCTTACACAGCACAGAGAATATACTGTCTACATAATTTAAAATTGATTTATTCTTGTTTGCTATTCTTGTATATGATTCCCTATGAGCTGCAGAATTACTTAGTGATGACAGTAGAGTCAGCTTCACAGTGGTCTGTTTAGATGGCAATGACTTCACAACTACAATGTTATTTTGTATGGTGAAAAACAATTTATTGAAAATGAAGAAAAATGTAAATGATTCCTGTAAAGAAATTAAATTAATGTTAGGTAGTAGAACACAGATGTTTTGTGTGCCATACCTATGCAACCATGTCATTAAATTCAAATCTCTAATTAACTGACATCTGTTTCTTGTTCAATTTTGAAATGATTCATTAAAACCACTTGCAGAAACAAGTACACTTGTGAAGAAAAAAATGTTCCTGACCTTTTCTCCCCTTCTACTTTTTCCAACTTTATTATTGTTTCTTAAAATTTACTGGCTGACTGACTCCGTGATTCAGAATTAAGACATATCTGACACTTCAAAGCCCATCTATCTTACTTCTTAGCTTCAGATCATGTACAACAAAAGATTCTATGACAAAATCAGAAACACTAAATAATATTAAGTCATGAAAAACAGGTTGCTTGGGCAAGATAGTCTAATTAATTTTAGAAGAAAAGCAGATGAGCTAATTTTAGACCAGCCTTGAAGCTCAGCTTCTGTTTATCAAGAAATATTAATATTTCAATTTAACTAAATGTAGTTGAGCATCTATCTATTGGAAAGGTAGCTATATTGCAGTAGACTAAAAAAGAAAAAAAGGCAAGGGGGTGCTTACAATAAGATAGAATTTATTCAAATTACCGTCCTGAAACTTACTTTGTAAATTTGGTAGTTAGCCTCTCTGAATTCTACCTTGCTACAAACAAATGGTCATAATATTATGACAAACATCAACACAGTACAATGAAGAATAATACATATGATGTTTATATGTGACTCTGCCATATATTATTCATAATAATTCATAATTTAAAACTTTATTACTTTCATTAGTAGGTACCCAGCACCTTAGAACATGCTTCCTACATGTTGACAATTTTCCACATTAGTTGTTCATTTTGCCATGATAACAGCCAGAAAATTTGAGTTGTTAGCCTGTCTTGCATTCTATTGATGAACATATGTCCTGGGTGCCAGGAGCTCAGTCAAGCTGCAAAGAAATGAGTCACAAGGTGTAGAAGTAGTTGACTAAAACAACAAAAATGAAGTAGCACCTAAGCCTCTAATCTCTTATGGTGACAGTATATGCAAAGTCTAAACTAGAGAAAGGACTGACTTTTCTCTAATTCTTCCATTTTCCTTCATGAAATGGCACACAAATCAATGGTCAGTATGGCCACTATAGACATGGGGAATATCTCACTGTCAAGAGATCCCTGAACAAAAGGTTCTCGCAGTTGTCTAGACCCAGGGGAACAAAGGAGTGGGTGAGGAGGAAGAATTAGGATTGAAAAGGTACTGAGTACTGAGTAAAGAAATGTGTCTTGAAGTTTTCCTTCCATTCCTTTCCCCAGTAAGGAGGCTTCAAAGAGATACCTGAGGTAGGCCTCTGTGAAGTACCCAAGTAAATTGGACTCCAAATGAAGGTGCCTGGGCTGGGAATGCAGATTTGCACGTGAGAATGGATAGCCAGGGAAGCCTGAGTCCTTGACTGCAACTCCCTTCAGAGACTACAGTTCACTGCTTGCGCACCAAGTCTGGTAAAAAACGCAAGCTTTCCTCTCCATGAGTCTGGCCAGGTGAAGTCTTTATAATTGCCTATGGTTGGGTCTGAAAACTCCCACATAGAACTTTGGCTCGGAGCTAGACTCCTCAGTAGGATCCTTCAGTCAGGAAAATTCAAAGGACACTTAGATATAGACATGAACAAAGGTAGGTGGTCTCATTGGGGTTGCCGGGGTAAGAGAGGTATAAGTAGCAGTATTTCTCCTTTCAAATACTGTCAAAGAACCAGCTAGTTGATTTGATGTGGTAGAAGTGAAGCTCCTTACATGAGAACTGACCATCTCCATTGCTGAGAGATGAGAATAGTGTTGCTACTAGAGCGTCCCATTGTATGATTGGTTCTTATTTTTGATTCTTGAATCTGTGAACAATCTGGCTACAGTGCCATCCACCAACGAAGAGTATATGCTAAATCTATATCTAAAATAAGGCCTTATGTACAGTTATCAGCAGAGATCTGTATGTTGAATTTTATTGTTGAATGGCTCTTTATAGTCTCATTTGGTGAGATTTATTCTACTTTTTTTTTACATTAAAAAATTCTATCTTACAAATGAGGATAGGTGTATATTGTGTTCAAGTCTTAGTATAGTACCAATAAGTTCATAAATATTTTAAATTAATGATGCTGCAAGCAAAGATATGGATGTACCTCTATTTGCATGAAGCCATCATAAAGAAGCTGATCTCAGAGTTAAAGACAGAATAATTTAATAAGCACAAATTCAATGAACTCAGAAAATAGTTTTTAAATTAACAATTGTTTATTATGATTTAAATTCTTGCATGAACATTAACATTTCATTTGGAGATAGCCTATATTTAAAGATAAAATGAAGAAAATGTATTGCCTCTCTCCCAAAGAGCTCAAGTTAAAATATATTGACATAATGTAAAAATGATTTCCAAAAACAAGAACATTCACCCTGTTACACTCTTTGCTGAAAAACAGACACTGATGATGTAATCTGAATTCGGATTAAAGTATCTATTATAGTGAAAGTTTTAGTCTAGTTTCTTATTGTACATGTTTTGTTGGTTTGCTATCTGAGCAGGAACAGAACACTCTTTAAGTTGAATACTTTTATGAGATCATTTCTCAAGTGACACCAAAGTTTATTTTTCTAACATGGGAATATACACATAGATTTTTTTTTTTTTTTACTTTTAGGAAGATTTTCATTCTCTTATTGCTGTCTATTAAAATGAAAATTGGTCTGAAATAGAATATTGGTGTATTAAGATAAGTCCTCTCAGGAAGGGGCCAGAGCAGTCACTGAAGGAAGAGAAATCTTTCAATATCTTTCTTCTTAGGGTTTCATATTATGGCATTTATGATGTATCATGACACTGCATGAAAGGGGGAGAAAAAGAGGAAAGATAGATCACATCTCTTGTCCTAAATCCACATCAGACCTAGAAGGTGGCAAATTCCTTATAGGAACTTTGTCAAATTTAAGATTTCCTGGGAAATTGGATCTGCTAAAATATAGCATGGTATCATAGATTTAACTCAAGTAATTGTAATTGGGTCAACTTATTTTACATTTTATATCCTTTATCCCTGCTCTTTAAAAATACGTAATCCAATCAATCTCTAAGGAATTATATAGCTTGCTGGCAGAGACTTTTAAGGAAAACGTTGAGCTTCTTAATTAAAATCTGATGTTGCATTTTTTAATGGTTTAAGTGTTTAGGTGGTCTCAAGTATAATATTGGAAAAATTCAAGTAAGAGATATCCTTGATGTGAATAAACAATTTTACCTGCTGTACTTTGATTCCACAGATATGCTATTCAATACTATTGGCATGTTCTCTTCTTTGTTGCTTTTGTATTCTTTGGATTAGTATGTTAAGGGCATTTCTGATGCTCTCCTGGCATTAATGTGGAAAGTAGGGGAAGAAATGTTTCCTTATATGTTTTCAACTTTCATTCTATCAAGTATTATCAGAATTTGAAAGCAAATAATTAAGAGTTTAATGGAATTGGAATAAAGTAAAAGGTCCTGTGTAAACTTTAAATCCTACCACCCAATTTCCTCAGCCTTTTCTTTCCTTTGCTGTCTCAGAGTTGTGAAAAAAATGAGGATTTATGAACATATTTTGTAAATCATAAAATTCTACATACTTAAATATGGCATTATTAATTTCATGTCAAGGGGAACAATTAATAGTTTATCCTATTGCTTTTTGCCACTTCTACTTCATTTATAACTTCTAAGAATCCAGAGTATGATACTTATGTTGTAGTTTAGTAAAACTCCTTTGTGTTTGCAAATATCACTAAGAATAAATCCAGAATATTTTTGGACAGAAATTATTCTACATGCTTAAGATAACTAGATCTCTCTGTTTTTATTATTGCATCATGATTTTCCATGTTCAATGAGCTTGTTTAATATAAGAAAATATGTTTTAATTCAACCACTAATTGGACTGATGCTTTTATTTTTCTTCTCTTTGCTATCATATATACTTCCTTCAGGAATACCTAGGTATTAATATGTAAACATTTCTTAATTTTTTATTACACTTTTATCTTAATTCCAGTATAATTAACATATGGTGTATATTAGTTTCAGGTGTACAATATAGTGATTCAGCACTTCCGTACATCACCTGGTGCTCATCACAGTAGGTGAACTTTTTAATCCCATCACCTATTTCACCCATCCCCTCACCATCCCCAACTCTAGTAACTATCAGTTTGTTCTCTATACTTAAGTCTCTTTCTTGGTTTCTTTCTTTCCCTGTCCTATTTTTTTTCCTTTGCTCATTTATGTTATTTTGTAGATTCCACATATGAGGGGAATTATATGGAATTTGTCTTTGATTGACTCATTTCATTTAGCTTTATACTCTTCCGCTCCATCCATGTCTTTGCAAGCGGCAAGATTTCATTGTTTTTTATGGCTGAATCACACACACACACACACACACACACACACACACACCACTTCTTCTTTATCAGTTAATCTATCAGTGGACACTTGGGCTGTTTCCATAATTTGGCTATTGTATATATTGCTACTATAAACTAACATATGGGTGCATGTATCTCTTTGAATTAGTGTTTTTGTACTTTGGGAGTAATATCTAGTGTGATTACTAGATCATATGGCAGTTTTATTTTTAACTTTTGGAGAAACCTCCATACTGTTTTCCATAGTGGAATGCACCAGTATGCATTCCCACCAACAGGGCAAGAGGGTTTCTTTTTCTCCACATCCTTACCAATACTTGTTGTTTCTGGTGTTTTTTATTTTTGCCATTCTGATAGGTGTGAGGTGATATCTCATTGTAGTTTTGATTTGTACTTCCCTGTTGATGGTTGATGTTGAGCACTTTTTTTCATATGTCTGTTGGCCATCTGGAGGTCTTTGGAGAAATATCTGTTCATGTCTTTTGCCCATTTTTAAATTGGATTGTTTGTTTTCTGGGTGTTGAGTTGTATTAGTTCTTTACATATTTTCTTTAATTTTACTCCTGAAGTATTCAGGTTGCTAAACAGAAAAGCCACAGCTTAGGCCCTGACATGATTAGAACACTGTTCTTTATATATTTTGGATACTAACCCCTTAATAGATATATAATTTGCACATGTCTTTCTCATTGTGTAGTTTTCCTTTTAGTTTTCTTGATTGTTTCCTTCATTATGCAGAAGCTTGTTATTTAGATGTAGTCCCAGTAGTTTACTTTTTATTTTTGTTTCCCTTGTCTCATGAGACATATCTAGAAAGTAGTTGCTATGATGATTATCAAAGAAATTACTGCCTGTGTTCTCTTCTAGGCTTTTTATGACTTCAGGTCTCACATTTAGGTCTTTAATCCATTTTGAATTTATTTTTGTGTACGGCATAAGAAAGTGATCAAATTTTATCCTTTTGCATGTTGCTGAAGAAACTGTCTTTTTCCCATTGCCTATTTTTGCCTATTTGTCAAAGATTAATTGACCATATAATTGTAAGTTTATTTCTGAGTTTTCTATTCTATTCTATTGGTCTGTGTGTTTGTTTTTGTGCCAATACATACTGTTTTCATGACTGCAGTTTTGCAGTATAATTTGAAATCTGGAATTGTGATACTTCCAGTTTTGTTTTTCTTTTTGAAATTGCTTTGGCTGTTCAGGGTCTTTTGTGGTTCCATACAAATTTTCTAACATTTCTTAACTTTATAACCAATGCAAATTTTTATCATATTAGCTTCTCTTCTCCATTTTCCTACATATTTCTTTTAATCTTTTTTAATGTTTATTTTTGAGAGAGAGAGAGATGGAGATAGAGTGTGAACAGCAGAGAGGTAGAGAGAGAGGCAGACACAGAATCTGAAGCAGGCACCAGGCTCTGAACTGTCCAGCACAGAGCCTGATGTGGGCTCAAACTTAGGAACCATGAGATCATGACCTGAACCGAAGTCGGGCTTAACCAGCTGAGCCACCCAGACACCTCCCTACATATTGTTAAGGAGTTTTACTATCATCTTTCCCTTTAATCCAGTTCACTAATCAAACATTTACAATAGTTTTAATAAAAAAGTTATGATTTTATAAAATAAGTTTATATATTTTATTTATATTTATCTTTATGTTTCAGATGTTTTCTGTAACATCTTCAGCATTCTTGATAACTAATGTTTTACTAGTAGGAGGCAGTTGTATTTTATGCAAAGTCTGCCTTGCCAAAATATTTCCATAATTCAAAACTTATGTAATTCAAGACAGATTATGACAAAAATGATGAATATTTCTGTCTATCACTAGATAGAATAATGTCACATAGCATTAACATAAGCATGGTTTACAACCATCCCATATTTCTCAGCTTTGTATTATATTATCTTTAGACTTATATTTTGGAATTCTCTATATTTCAATTTTTGTTGATGAGGTGAGATATACTAACATATAATTTTTTAATTTATAAAATGTGACATTCTTAAAATAATATTCAAATAAATGAAAATGTAAAATAATATGATAAATAAATAAATGAAGTTTTGTTTGACCATAAGAATGGAGCTTGATGCCTTACTGACTGAGTCAGCCAGGCATCCCCTCATGTTTTTAATTTTTACACTGTGAGTTTAGTTTTATATCATATAAAACTATGCCACAAACTTCTTTTCTTCATCTAAAACTTCTGGTCATGATGAAATACCTAGCAACAAACTAGATTTCCTGCTGCTAATAATTATAAAAGTCACAAAAATATTAGGAAACAAACTATGATAGGCAGAATATGTGCTCATTGTGAATGCTCATTGTGAATGCTCATTGTAAATTGGTGAATTTAATGGAATATAATGTCTATATCCTAATCACCAGAATCTGCAAATACTTTACATGACAAAAAAGGGAATCTGCAGATTTAAATAAGGCTATATCTTGAGAAAAGATATTATTCTTCTGGTTTATGTGGTGAGCCCAATCTAATTACATGAATCCTTAAAGGCAGAAACCTTTCTAGACTGGGTTAGAGAGATGAGACAGAGAAGATGGGAGAGAAATGTGATGTGAGAAGGGTTCAATCTATTGTTTCTGTCTTTGAAGGATCAGAAGGCTGTAAACCAAGCAGTGCTGACAATCTCTAGAAATGCTGGAAAAGGAAAGGTGTTGGATCAACCCCAAAACCAATTCTGCTAATACCTTGATTTAGCCCACTGAGACCCATGTCAGACTTCTGACTTGTGGTGCAATAAAATAATGTGTATTACTCAAGGCATTAAGTAGGTGGCAATTTATTAAAGTAGCAGTAGAATGCTAATACAGAATTTGGTATCTGAAGGAGGGGTACTGCTATATCAAATACTGGAAATGAAGTGGCTTTGGAATTGAACATGGGCAGAGACTGGAAAAGCATGGAAGAACATGATAGTGTTCGTTTGAGTGAGGACTCAAAATGAAGTGGGGAGCATTATAAAGAAAACCAAAATCACTCTATGTAAAGCCTAAATCATTATGAAGTGAGGCTGGTAGATGTGTGGACACTAAATACATTTCTGGGGAAATTCCTGAAGAAAGTTAAAAAAAAATCTTATTGGAATCTGGAGGAAAGGTGGTGTTTCTTACATTGTGGTAGAGCAGTTAATGGAATTGCACCCTGCATTTAGGTAGAAACCAGAATTTTTAAGCAATAATTTTGGGCATTTAGCTGAGATTTACTAGCAAAGTGTTGAAGATGTGTCCTGGTTTTTTTTTTCTTTTGCTTATATTAAAATTCAAGGTGAGAGAGAAATTAGGGGTAGAACTATTAAAATGAAACAAGGACTTGATGATTTGGGAATTTCTCAGCCTACCCAGATGGCAAAGGAATCTAAACTTAAAAGATTCACTATCAGAAAAGAATGCTCTCAAGAAAAAGCGAAGGTTTTGCTCAACTTTTTGCTAATAACTTTGAAAAATCAAAAGATCAGAGTATTCAGTCACACAAATGACTCTTTGAAGGGATTAATGGTGTGACACATAGATCCTCTCAGCCATCTCAGAAGAAACCAAAAATAGAGAATTAACTAGGAAAGATGTGTGGATGTCTCTTCTCTAATGGAGTGAATCCCCATGATGTACATGGGCAACCCAGAAAACTCTTGAGAATTTTATATCATCAGAAATACCACCAGGTTGGACAAGGAGGAAAGAAACAATATCAAGTAAGAGAAAGTTTACCAGATCCTCCCAAATTCTGCTGGCAGAAAAGAAGCTGATAAAACTTCAGCCACAAACACATGCTATCTTTCATGGAAAAAGAAGGATATGTTAGACAGCAAAGAAATGAACCTAGGAGCAGGGTTTCAAGCTCAAGAGGACAGAATCACAAGCCCCAGAAGATTATTTCCAAACTTTGAAACCTGATGGAAAATGCCTGGTAGATTTTAAAGTTACTTGTGACCATTGACTCCTTTTTTTTTTTCCCTCTCTTTTTGAACAAGAATGTCTAACACTGTTATCCTGGTCTTGTCTTATCATTACTTGGGAGAGATAACTTATTTCTGTAGTTTCATAGTCCCACAAATGGAGAGGAATTGTGTTCCAGAATGAATCACATCCAGACTCTCACTCATACCTAATTTGGATGATATAAATAATGAAAAGAGGGATTTTTTAGTTTAAGAGATTTAGATGTGATTTGGGAATTTGAGTTGATGGTGTAGTAAGTGAAGCTTTCAGGGACCTTGCAATTGGGTGAATGAATGTATTTTATGTGTGGATGAACACATATGTTTGGTATATACAAGGCAGAATGTGATAATCAGAATAATGACCCCAAATATGCCCATGATCTAATTGCCAGGACCTGTGAATGTTATGATACATCATGAAATGGATCTTGCAGTGGTAATTAAGAGTACAGCTATAGGTGACTAGGGGTAACTTGAGAAGGATATTATCCTGGATTATCAGAGTGAGCCCAATCTAATTACATGAGTCCATAAATGTGGAAGACCTTTCCCTGATGGGTCAAAGTTATAGGATAGAAGAAGAAAGAAGAGAGACATGAAGTGGTCACACTGCACTTGCTTAGTTTGAGGATGAAGATGAAGGAAGGAAGATGTGAGTCAAGGATGATAAATAGCTTCTAGAAGCTGCAAAAGATAAGGAAACAGATATTAGAGTTTCAAAAAGGAATGTAGCCATGTCACCATCTTGATTTTAGCTTGGTGGTGCCTGTGTTGGATTTTTCACTCACAGAATTGTAAGATGATAAATATGCTTTTGATTCCCTATTACACAACTGTTTTTAGCCATTGGGTAATAGGCAGCTAATTTAAAATTAAGCACATCACAAATGGCAAATATATCAATTAACATAAAACCAATTTTCCTTCTTCCTTAATTTCTTTAAACTTAATAACTTGCTTAAATCAGAAATGACCATGAGTTGTGGCTTCTATAAGATATATTGAAGTAAAATGTGTGACAAGATTAGCTCAAAATATGAGACCAGGCCCAATGCAAGAATACTATGGTTAGGTTCTTCTGTTATACATGAATGCATAAGAATCCCTAGTATGCTGTTTTGTAAATTAAAAATGCATATTATAATTCCTAAGTTAACCACTAAAAATATAACATAAAACTAAATGTCTATAGAGGAAATAAAATGGAATGTTATTTTTTAAACTCAGTTAATACAAAGTTAAGAAAGGAGGGAAAAAGCAAATCAAATCAACCAGTAGAACAAAAAAATCCCAGGTGGGTGAAATGGAAAACAAACAGCAATTTGTTATACTTAAACCTAATCCTATCAATAAGGAACAATTGATTGTGAGAAAGACTAACTGTATTTATGACAAGGACTGGCCCTAAGGCATAAATAATATTTTTTCTAATCTTCTAACAATCCAAAACAAAACAAAAGCTTTGAAGCACATTGACAGTAAAATTTGTTCATCATATCTTTCACATCAGCCTGGAGACCGCTGTCACCTTAATCCAAATGCCATACTTCATCCTCTAGGGTTTGGTCTCTGCAAAGGCAAATGTACCTTCCTATAAGGTATATTCCTGAAGATTAATGTCTAGGCACCAGTCCAGAGTGCTGAATAAATAAACAAGGGAGATTTTGAGGAACTATGGCTTCAGCTCTTTCCTGTTCTTCGGCAGCTTGTAAAATGCATTAATAGTGAGACTTATAAATATTGGGGTATAAGAGTAACTGCTTGGGTTATAATATATAAATAGGTTATACGGTACCACCATGATTGATTAGTTTTCAGACTCTAAGGCCCAACCCCCATAAGCTGCTAACACTGGACAAACTGGTGGTGCGTTAAAGTGTATGAAATAAACACAGGGCATTGTACAAGGGAAAAAGCAAATATTTACCAGCCTACAAGCTCTGGGATCACCTTTTATATTGTCCTTTGGTAGTAAGTGACATTTCTTATTGCACTGATATGAACTTGGCATAGATTTAAGGCCTAATTGCTATTTTTAAAGTTCAGGAGCCCCCATTTGTGTAACATGCAGTGACTGGAACATAAAAATTAATGTTGCACATCCTACCTTTGTTTTAGGAAGTTGGTCAAAGTTAGGACCTGCTTGTTGTTAATTGTTCCTGTATCTTTTCTCAGCTCTGGGGCCCCTGATTGCCTGTCCTCCCTAGCTTGTCATATGCCCTTTTAGCCTGATTCATTCTGGAAACTTACTTGGATTACATTTCCTGGCTTTCCTCTTGGTCATTGTCTCTTTATGATATTTTATTTTCATTTTCTCTGGGACTCTATTTGTGAGACATCTTCCGTCTTTTTTTCTTTTTCTTTTTTTTTTTTTGGAGAGGGGAGTGAGACAGAGAAAGTAATCAGGGGAGGGGCAGAGAGAGAAGAGAAAGTGAATCCCAAGCAGGCTCCACACTGTCAGCATAGAGCCTGATATGGGGCTCAAACTCACCAACCGTGAGACCATGACCTATGCTGAAACCAAGAGTCGGACACTTGACTGACTGAGTCATTTGGGAGCCTAGTCCTCTAGTCATTTTTAACCCAATGGAACTCTTCAGCCAGTGCTGACCGGTACTCCTCACCAAGAAAATAATGACAATGAAGCAGAAATGTAAGGGTGGAGTGGGAAAATAATGCCAGGATTGGAAAAAAATCCACACAGCCCATAAGGATGACAGCTATTCGATAAAAAGTTAAACAGGAAGAGTCGAGTGGCTGCTCTGACAGGCTGGAGGATTGGATAGGACTGACTTATACATAGCTGAAAACATAGTTGAAAAAGTATGTTGAGGGGCATGAGTGGCTCTGTCAGTTAAGCACCCAAATCTTGGTTTTGGTTCAGCATTTGTGAGTTTGAGACCCATGTTGGCCTCTGCACTGACAGCATGGAACCTCCTTGGGATTCTCTCCCTCTCCGTGCTCTTCCTCCCTCTCATGCTCTTTCACTCTCTTTCTCTTTCTCTCCCTCTCTCTCAAAATAAATGAAGAAACTTTTTAAAAAAGGAAAAGTATGTTGAGGTTAGAACAATTCAAAACTCCAAAGAGTTTCTGATTATTATATCAGTGGCTTTCTGGAATAATTATTTTATAATTGCTTATCAGCCTTTTTGCTAAGATCAAGTGTGGGATAATTATTATAAGTAATTTGAGTAAGATAATAGCTGCGGAGAAGGTGGGGAGGGAAGTAAAAGTTACCTCTAAGTTTTCCTGTTTTGTGGTTTTGGTTTTGAAAGCCAAAGGGAATTCTTAGATATAGAAAAACTGTCTTGGCAGAAAAGTGAGAGGATGGAAATCGGTCTCCAGCAAGAGATTTTTCAGGGAGCTGTGAAGAAAGAGAAAGAAGGGAAAGGAGGAGGAGAAGAGGAGAAGAGACAGAAGAAAGAGCAGAGACAGATTGGAGACATCTGACAGTCCTGACAGTTATTGGTCCTCAGACTCAATTACGGTGCTGTGGAAGTGGCGAGACTTAAGAGATAATTGATATGTCAGGCCACGTGAGTTTCCCAAGTTCCATATTTAGTATTAAGTAGCAATATTGTCATTTCCAAGCCCCATATACTACAGAGATACAACAAGAGTCATTGAACCTGAAGGAGTATAGAAGATTAGAATGATGACACTTTACTAGCAGCCAATATGAAAGGCAAACCAAACAGCAGATGACTCCAGCTACTGAACAGCTTCCCAAGCATTTCAATTGGTTTGAACTCCGGGATGGTGGCAAAACTAGGAAAACTAACCCACAGGTATAGAGTGACATCAAATGTCCTGTCATCCTGGCATGGTGGTGTTGGGGTAGAGGGTAGCAGTGTCAAAAAAGAAACAAAATTGTTTTAATGAAGACAACACATTGACTGTTTCACACCTTAGCTTGAGGATGGACTAATATTTAATACTGGTGCTTTGTTTAAGGCATTGTGCTAAGAACTTTGTATGTAGTTATCTCTTTTAACCATCACAGTAATCTTTTCTATGAGTTATAGAGAATTATCGTAAATTGTATAGAGCACAAGGTAATCCCTAAAAATTCTACCCAGACTTTTGAACCTTCTTGGGAAACTCAGGGTTTACAAACACAATTCTGTCAGTCGGCCAAGTTGGTTCTTTCTGTGTGTACACTATGCTATAATGCCTCCTAGCCTGTGTAAAAGTGAGCAAAAGTGAGAAGTTTCTTTCTTAACAAGAAGTGAAGCATATCAAGTTGATGGTGTTTTTTGGGGGAGGGGACTGCTTACTAAGAAAGGCTAATACAGAGGAAAGAAGCAGAAAGCACAGTGTTCATAGCATTAGTTCATATTTTATCTCCTCATCTCTTTAGACCATGGAGATGAATGCTTACGATATTATTTCCCAACATGCTCTTTGGGGCATTGTTTCTACAGAATGCGAATAGACATAACAAAAAGAGTTCCCTGTCAGCCTAAGTTAAAGAAACAGCATAACAGTTAAAATCAGCGTGTACAGGTCTGGAGAAGGAGAGGGGAAGAATTCACAAAGCTTTTCATAACTGCAGGGACTATCAGATTTTAATTAATATTAACATGGTCGTCTCCAAGGAGGGTTATGACTTGCAGCATTTCTTAAATGTGTTTGAGGAGAGGTTTCTAAAAATATTTGAAATATCTATTTATGTGTTTATGTATGTTTATGTGCTTATGCGTTTATATATTTACATACATATGTGTTATTTGCAATTTTGATGGTATGTATTATATGAAATACTGGTCTGTAAAGGGGATATTCGCCACCAGCTTAAAATCAGTCTTCATGTCCCCTGTGGACCCTTGCTGGACATGCCTAAGCCTCTCGCTTTGCTCCTTATCTTTGTTTCTGGACCTCAAGGGTAAGGCCTTGGGTAATGGGTACCTACCTTCCAAACTGATTTTATCTTTGAATCTTAGGAAATAACTTTAACTTTTGACAATAATGCCTAAATGATCACTCTACTGATTGATATCTGTGTATTTCTTTTGTGATATTTTTGCATTTCTGACCTTAGACAAGTCAGTTAATCACTCTGCGGCTCCACTTGCCTTTCCAAAAATGAGAATCTGAGTGAGAATAACCTAAAAACCCCCTTTTACATATATGATTCTCATATTTTAGAATGAGAAGTTTAGAAAGATTTTAAACCATTCCAAATCACCAGCTAGTTTAATAGTCTTAGGATTTTGTTACCAATAAATTAGCCTCCAAGGTAACATTTTCCAAGTATTTGGGAAAGCTTATTTGTAACTCTTTGCAATGAAATAAAAATATGGAAATATGATAATAAGAACAGCTGGTGTGGGGCCCACATTCAATTAACCCCAAATGGTTTTGAAGAAATGATACGTAAAGATTTTTAAATGCCATTATTTGTGAAACAGTTCTCTTTTTTCTTTTGGATTAGAAATGCAGACTTATTCTCCCTCACCCTCTCCATTTTAATCCTCATTCTCCAGAGAATGACAGACATCTTGCATAAGACCTATTACTGTTGCCCCATGATATTTTCCTGAGGTCATATTTTTTCTCTTTGTGTACACATTTGCTAATCTATGAAAGTACATTTCTTGAGAAGAATATCTAAAAAGAAACATAGGGATGTGGATCAATAGAAACCATAGCTTTAAAAAGAGACTAGCAGGAAACCACAGGAAAGGTCAATATGAAAACCCTTATCAGCTATCCATGATGCTGTTTAAGGAGTATGCTTTGCCTTGGGGTTCTCTAAGCCAGTTATTCATTAAGTGACAGGAAATGCCTGGCCTGAAGGGTATTATTATTTGAAACTCAGTCTTTTTCTTTTCCTCCCAAAGTCTACAGCATCTCTATTTCAATTGAACACTTCTGAAAAAAAAATCTTTTTATTTTTGTGACTACATTTTCTGGAAAGTGATAAATTGTGTCCAGTAGGAAAAAATGGGATTTATTTTAAGTGCTCTCTGAACGTTACAATCTTAATAGAAGTCCATGAATTTGAAAAATGTTAACTATGCAATGTATGACAGCTCCTGCATTTTGCAGCACACTGACCTCAAGTTAGTTAGTGTCACTTTTTCTGCCAATATTTTCATTCAGAAAAAACCACCACCAAAATGCAATTTTATTTACTCAACATGTTATTATGGTTCCTAAGAATATTTGATATTCTTTTTGGTTCATAACTTACTAGTTTTTTACAAAAGACCAACTGATGACTGAAAAGAATGTGAACTGATTAAATGCAACATCCAATTTTATGCATATATTTTTCCTCTTGCCAAAAAGTGGTATCCTATTGCTCTTGAATACTACATGCCACCTTGGTGTTTAACATTTGGTTCAACTGAATACAGGTGGTTAATGTCTGGTAGTATTTTGAAACTGATCCCTAGCCTGGAGATGTATTAGCATCATTCAGTGTTTTGCATTGAGAAAAGTCCAAAGCAATATTTATAGCTGACAATACTATTTTGCATAATTCTGCTTTTTCATATAATTCTTGAGCTTTGTTCCTATAATTCCAACCTTGAGCAATGGACTTTGAGATGAATTATTACTAAAACATGTAATCCAAGCTGTAATGTAAGTTTTTCATATTGATATGTGGTGCAATGAAACCCTAGGGTAAATAACTTTTAAGTGTTATGTGCTATATTCTACGATTGTTCAGGACATTGCTTTGTCGGGAAAGAATAGATACTTTAGACAACTATTAATACCTCCAGCTACAACACCTGTTATGTATTTGAAATTGCTCCTCTGCTTGTCTCTTTGGGAGAAGATAACACGCTCCTTGGAATAACCTGGGTGACATCAAGAAGGTGAACAACTCTTGAATGCTGGCTGAATGGTAAATAAGAACACAATACACAAAAGAGGGAAGACAGGAGGTATTCAAAAACATATTTTTATGAAAATAGATCAACTGGCTTCATAAGTCCCATCAGTGTGCTAGAAGAAGAATGGTGCATGGCCATAGTTTTTCCAAGGATTACATTTCCAAATATAAGTACTTTATAGTATATTCTTGGTATGAATATTTTAGAGTCCATAATAAAGGGAAGTAAATAATTCCTTCCTGTGAACCTACTTGCAATTGTCATGATTTTAGCTTAGACTGAGGTGTCTTCTATGGTTCATATATTAAAATTAAATATTCATATTAATCTTGACTATTAATATTAATCTCTCAACTTTTTTAGTGAAAAAATTACAAGAAAAATAAGTATCATTAATGAGGTCTAACTTCATTACATATATACCATTTAGCTTCTGTGAAGTGGTGAGATAATAGGAAAGCATATCAGACCATATCTGCTTCTTGGGCAGAAGTAATGAATCAATATATAGTGAAGGGAATTTGAAACATGAGAATCTCATTGTGGAGAAATGACAACACAGGTAAGCATATGTTGTGGCCATGTAATAATTACATGTGCTGGATCCATGCAAACTAGTACACACTAGATAGTGGGACAGTCATTAGTAATCAAGAAGAGCTTTTGCACATAGCTAACATTTGGAAATTCATAGCTCAAATAAATCTTTTCATATGAAGAATGCCCATAAAGCTATAGATTAAACCAAAAAGACACTGCTAAGTTTGTATATTTCTCATCTATGACTTTTATAGGCTCCTGACAAATCAAATTTCCAAGCACTATCTTTAGTTGTAGTAAATACAATTTTTATTTTAGTTTTGGCACATATCTTTAGCTTAAAAGAGTTCAGGAAAAAGTGGCAGAAGTAAGAACTATTAGTTCTGCAATCTTATTATGCAGGTTGAAAAAACCATTCATTGTAGTGTACAAGCCTCTGCAGGCATTAGTGGTCTCTGCAGTTGGAGAATCGGATATTTGCATTTTTTAATTTGAACATGCTGGAGTGCCAGAATGTCTGTGCTCATAACCTTAATGAATAAAGATAGATTTTGGTATCAAATTCGGTTAAAAATATATCTGAGAAATGAGAAAGCAGAATTTCCTTAACTATCCTTTCATTAACTCACTATTTTATATATTCTACAAATATGTACTGAAAATTTTCAAAGAACTAAACACAGTTTTAGGCACTGAGTGTACGGACATCAGTACAACTCAGGGATGCTCAATATAATTGAGAGGATCATGGGTAAGCAATCAATTACAATTCAAATGCAGTGTGCCATGGTTTATCCTAGAGAATCCATCCTGTGGTTAATCCTGTAGTTTATTCTGTGGTTTATTAAGAAGGGAATGTCCAGTAGGCACGGCATGGATCCAAGGAGAATGATTGGGAAGTCATCAATGTCCTGTTGGGCTCACCTCCCTCCCTTCCTCTTTCTCCACCTTCTTTCTTCACTTCTTCCCCTGCAATTTAACCATCTTCTCTGTCCTCTCAGGATGCATTTTTATCTGAAGTACTAGTATTTCTCTAGATCACCTTCCTAGGGCCATGTTCAAAGCAGAGCTTAGTAGCACAACAGCTAATCTATACCTTCATTTTTTTTCCCTTTGGCTGAAAAAGAAAGATAATTTCTGGATGTCACACATCTGCCAACTGCCTTTTGTTGCCAATTGACTGATGTGGCTTTCTCTGAACTAACCCTGGACGTAACGCCAGAAGAATCCAGACTGTTGGGAACATTCACTGAGAAAGTATCACTGTTATTATAACTTGTGTGTGAGATGATTGTCCTTGACACTGTGATCCCCTTTGCCTTCCACAGATAACAGGGTTCTGGCCACAGGCCACAGAACCTACTGTGATTCTGTGTTGTCCTCACAATGAATCTCCCACACTCTGTATGACAAAGACTGATATATGTTTACCCTTGACTGCTTCTGTCCCATTTTGTGAGACCTACCTCCACACTGACATTTTATTTTGCCAGGCCCCATCCTCAGGGTGGATGTAGATTCTTTTTGCAAATTTCAAACCAGATCATCCCATTTCAATTAACAAAGCCTCTTTGGAGGTGGAGTTGGCAGAGAACACAAAAGTGATAAGCTAACATACAATAAAAATATAATTAATTTTAAATTTCTGTTTCCTAACTATTTTATCAGATCAAAAGAACTGTGAATTTCTTCAAGGGCAGGCACCATTTCTGTATTTCTGTGTGCTATGTAGTCATTATTGCCTGCTGGATAGTGCTATTAGATACTGCCTAAGCCTCGTAAGCCTCAGTGGTACCGGGCTCTGAGTTTTTAGTGTACGACCCTCTAGAAGAATTGACGGGCAGTATAAACTAAGTATAGATGTTCTGTTTTACAAGGGTAGGCATAGCAGAGACAGCTGTAACCACCAGTTTCTGTCATAATCCTAATCTGTATCCAACAGTGATTAGAGGTAGAGGGTTTATTTACTGTCTTATATTGCATATTTACTGTGCCAACACTTGATTTGTCTCATCTGTGGCACAGAATGGAAATCCTCCATATTTTGATTTTCCTAGGTCTTTTTTTTTTTTTTTTTTACAATGCAGAATGTCTCAAAGGCTGACAATCAGGCTTTGTCTCATATTATGTCTTTTGTTTACCAAGATCCTGGAAAGATGACACCCAGGATAAGTTCTCGTTGTCAGTGTTGCAAACAAGAGCAGGGGAAAGCAAAGGCACTGACTTAAGTCTCTTTCACTTAAATGTGAGTATGACATTGCTCAGGACAATGCAGTCATACCAGGGATTTTAGATTTTTGATTACTCAAAAGATACGGTTTAAATAAGTGCACAGAGCACAGGGACACAAACTCATAAAGCCCTTAATATTATTGCAAGGAGAACATGCAAAAATCTGTATGTATACCAATTTTTATTCCTAGACTGAAGCAATATTAGGTCTTGAATATATATGTATTATAGTTTTTAAAGTGTAAACATGCCCTTGGGATTAACATATTATAAATCTATTTTATAAGCATTCAAATATAAATTATGGTCAAATATTATCATAATGAATATCTATCAAATTATTTTGGTATGAGAATCGGCAAATGTTTTGATTTTAACCTTTAAGGAGATTCTTCATTCTCAAAAAATTTACAGTTCCCACCTTAAGTGGAATATATACTCCTATCCTTATTTCTTTTTTGTTTTCTGCTAAGATCTATTTGAAAATATCAACTTTGAAGCATACTTTTATCCTGCCCCCATTATTTCAAGTGACTAGATATTGCGCAGCGATCTTATGCCTAGGCCTTATAAAAATCGTTTTACATATATCATATTATTTTTACCTCACAGCAATCTCACGAGGTCAGTTTTATTTCTTTCCTTTTATAGGGAAAGAAACTGAGTCTTAGAGATAACTTGGCAAAGGGACCTAGTCCTGTTATGTGACAGAGCATAAATTAAGCTATGTCAGAACTATTTCATATCTCTGCTATATACAAGCCACCAACAGAGCAAAATCACCCTACTAAACAATACTAGTGAGACAAGCATCAGTAATCCTTAAACGGGAAGTTGTTTATTAAACATTTATCCACAAAGAGTCAATTTTCCTTAACTGCTTATAACACTTTTTGAGACATTTATTATTTCTCCTTTTATGGAACAACAGAGGGAGTTAAAACGAACAAAAAACAAAAAGATCTCTTCAGTTTTAGATAAGTAGATTTAAAACAGGTAATTAGATATCAAATATTTGTTCTATGATCAATCAAATATTTTTTCAGGAGAGCTTCCTACCAAAAGACTTCAGTAGGCAAGAAACTTAGGCACCATTTATGTAGCTTTCAGAAGTTCCTTGAACTGTGATCACCAGGAATAATTCAGGCTCACAAGGTTTATGGACTTCTTTTACTTCTTGGGTTATATATAGATGAGCAGCAGAAACATTGTATAGATTTCTACCATCTCCAAACCGTTTTTATGGCTTTTGCCTCATTATGTCCTTATTTGTAAAAATGACATTGTATCAACTACATTCTAGAGAGTTTCCTAATTTAAAGCTGGTAATATGTTAGAAGGAGAAATGGCACCTATATATTTATAAAGGGTAGCTACAATTACAAAATAATGATTTTTTAACTAAACTTTTTATTTTAGAAGAGTTTTGAGTTTATGGGAAAGTTGCAAAGATAGTACAGAGAACTCCTATATGCCTCCATACCAAATTTCCATTACTATTAACATTCTACATTAGTATGGTGCATTTGTTGCAACCAATATTGATATATTTTTGTTAAAATCTATACTGTATTCAGATTTCCTTACATTTTACCTAATGCTCTTTTTATGTTTCAGGATCCCATCCAGGATATCACATTACATTTAGTTGACATGTTCCCTTAGGCTCCCTTAGCTATGACAGTTTCCTAGATTTTCTTTCTTTTTGATGATCTTGACAGTTGAGGAGTTGTGGTTAGAATGTTTTATAAAATGTCCTTCAACTGGAGTTTGTCTGTTTTTATTCTTAATTAGACTGGGGTTACTGGTTTCTGGAAGGAAGACCGCAAAGACAAAATACCGCCTTCATCACGTCACATAAAGGGTGTATATACTACCAACATGATTTATCACTCTTAAAACTACTTCAATCATGTGGCTATGGTAGTGTTTGTCAGATTTCTCCACTGTAAAATTACTCTTTTCCCTCTGCTTTCCATATTTTTCCAAATATAGACCAAAATCAAATTTAAAATGTAAGAAATACAATTTTTAGAAATTACCCATAGACTACACAATTTACCGTTTTATTTGCCAGAAACAAAAGTCTGATCTTTTAGATGGATCAGGAAACATTAGCTAGAAAGTTTGCATTTTGTCCATTATTTTGGTGAACTATCCAAGCACTGCAATAGGTTACGCAGTGGTTATTGAAAAATATTAATTTATTTCCCATATTTTCCAAAAATATTTGCACGTGGCAAGGAGATGTAGGTTTTTTGAGTCTACTTTTAAAAGCAAGGGATTTAAAAAGTTGAGAGATTTGTGGCTCTCTACTCTGTATTATCCCAGAAACAGTACTATATCACCACTCTGTGCTGCCTCTTTAGACTGATAACCCTGGCTTTTTGGTTTTCTACTTTTAAAAAGGCCAGAGAGAAAATAACAGGAGAAAATATATAACTAGGACAGAGGGTATTATTAAAAAGGTAAAAGCAGATAAAGATGACTTCTAATACTTCAAAAGAAATCTATTATTATGAAAAGTGACATATTAGGGGAAAATTTTTCAGCCAACACTGAAAAAAATTTCAAGCTCCCCACTTCATTTCTTAGTTCCTTAATAAAGACATAGACAGAGCCTCCACAATGCTTGTTCCTTCTTGCATGCCTAGAATAAAGACTGTATTTCCTACCTTTCATTGCTGTTTTGCCTTGTTAAATTCTGACAAGGGAATTTGATCAAGTTATTGGTGTCAGCCTCTGGGAAACTTCTTTTTTTTATGTTTATTTATTTATTTTGAGAGAGGGAGAGTGCAAGTGGAGAAGGGACAGAGAGAGAGGGAGGGAGAGAAGCGCACTTGGGCTCCATGCTGTCAGCACAGAGCCCAGTATGGAGCTTGAACTCATGAACCACAAGGTCGTACCTGAGCCAAAATCAAGAGTCAGACGTTCAATTGACTGAGCCACCCAGGCACCCGTGGGAACCTTCTTTAAGAGATAGTTAATCTATACCTTTTATCTGTTGTTGCTGTTATTTCACCTTTCCTTTTCTCTTCTGACTTGAATGCATATGGGTGTGGCTCAATATGGTCAAGCCAAAGCTGTCTGAAGGAAATAGGCAACATACTTGGCAGAACAACATAGAATAAGCTTAGTTTCTGACACGGAGACACCCCTGAAATGATTATCTCCACATTTTTACGTGAAATATAAATGAACTTATCTTATTAAAGCCACTGTCATTCCCAGTTTTCTGTCACTCACAAACATAATTTTAATGAATATAATAACATACTGAGCCCAAGCTCTTACTTTGGCTAATAATAATACTAGCTAATATTAATTGAACAGTTCTTCCAGGCACCTGTGTACATGATTTACATATGGTAGCATTTGAAATTTGTAATAACCACATGAAGCACCGTTATTAAATTTATTTTACAGATGAGCAAACCAAAGCTCATCAACTTGAAATAAACTGTCTCAAAGATCATAAAGCTGTTCCACAACAAAGCTAGGATTTGAGTTCAGTTAGTCTGGCTACACGTCCTGCACTCTGAAGAAATTGAAGTCTCTGTATTAAAATCAAGACTTTTCAGAATATCAAAATGAAAATAATTTTATATTAAAGACAATTTTGAGGTTTGAATGTTGTTAATAAATACTTAAAGAAGCACCATAGCATCAAGTTTAAGAAAATGACTGCTGGAGACAAGCTGATTAGGCTTCACCTTTTCTACTTATCAGCTACTTATTAGCTGGGTAATCCTAGCCAAGTCTCTTGGCTTTTCTGAGTTTTAGGTGCTTCCTTAACTCAGTGAGGGTTAACAAATTGTACCCCATAACACTGTTAAACTTAAGGTTAAAAAATACAGTTAATGTGAAGTGGTTAGCATTGTGTCAGCAGCAGTGGTACTTTTCAAAAAATTGTAAATTACAGTAATTTGTAAGTTTCTCTCTTACAAGGAGAAAAAAAAAATCTACCATCAAATTTGTGAAAGTTTGACTGTTTTTAAAAATTCTTGAAATTCACGGTGTATTACTTTTTCCAAGAATCTAATCACATAGATTGAATGGTTAAAGTTCATCAGTCCACCTTGCCCTCCTTGCACTATAACAGTATTTACTGTGCTATAATTATTTTGAGAAAAAGTAACTTGAGTATTTTGCTTTCTACTAGGTAGTCTATGATAATGGCCTAATAAGACATAATACATAGACTGTGACAAGTGTCAGAGACAAAGTAATTTGCAATTTGAAATAGTGGAAATTGCAATTCAAAGATCTTACACAGTTTTATTCTCTAAACATATTACAGTGGCAGGTGTGCCCATGAGACTATGTTAACTAACTATTAGGCAGAAAGCCTACTAGAATATTTTCTTCAATTTTATTTTTGTGTGTATTTATTTATTTATATTTCTAAGTGGAACCTAGTATTGATTGTCTGTTATCACAAACTCAAGTTGCTGCAGCCAGACCAAGAAGATTTAGGTAAAGTGCTTAGAATAGTCCAAAACCATATCCTCAAAGACCGTAGTGACGAAAACCTAATGCATGCTGACTGGCACTTTTGTTTCTTATACATTGATTTATTTAATTCTTCTAATGACCCCTGTGATAGCAAATCACGATTCCTCTTTTACAGATGAGGAAGCCAAGGCACAGAGAGGCTGAAAAATTGTTAAGATCATAAAATAAGTGGCAGAGCTAGAGTATGAACCCAAGCGATTGAGTTCTGAAATCTGACTTCAACCATCATGGTTGAAGTTTTCTCTAAAATAGGAAACCTAATTAACGAATTAATTTTGGAGCCAAAGATTATTACTTTTGCTTTTCTGCTGCTGCTGGCGTAAAATGTGAAAATCACTAGCAGGGATGTTGTGTTCAGCCCTTGTTTCAAGGAAGAAAATATTTCATATAAATGTGAAATTACCTCTAAGGATTATGTTCAACAACTTTTTAAAAAATATTTATTTATTTGGACAGAGAGAAAGAGACTGTGTGAGCAGGAAAGGAGCAGAGAGGGAGAGAAAGAATCCAAGCAGGCCCTGTGCTGTCAGCACAGAGCTCAATGCAGGCCCCAGTCTTGCAAACTGTCAGATAATGATCTGAGCTGAAATCAAGAGTCAGATGCTTAAGTGATTGCACCACACCTTGCACCACCAGTAATATTTTTATAGTACATTTAATTAGATATAGTATTCTATACCCTGTGTCTCCTGTTTAACTCAACATAGAGAAATTTCCACCATCTAGGACCTACCATCTTGAAATTAGAAGTATAATCAGAGCTCAACAAATTAATATTATCATTCACCCAGTGTCATCAATTTGCTAGAATAAAAACAACAGTTGAGTCTATTTCTCTAATATTTTGAAATGTTGATCTAAACATAGGGATTTTATATAAGTTATGGTGTCCTGTAAACCTCTAAAGGTAAATGTTTACCCTGTGTATCTTGCTTAACTCAACATAAAGAAAATACCATATTTTAGAAGCTTCTACCTTGAAATTAGAAGTATTATATCTGAAGTATAATATCTGGCATATTATATCTGAAGTATAAGCAGAACTCAATTAGTAAATATAGAGTAAAAAGTGCCTGGGTTGCTCAGTCAGTCAAATGTCTGACTTCAGTTCAGGTCATGATCTCACGGTTCATGAGTTCAAGCTCCACGTCAGGCTCTGTGCTTATAGCTCAGAGCCTGGAGCCTGCTTCAGATTCTCTCTCTCTCTCTCTCTGCTCCTCCCTGACTTGTGCTGTCTCTGTCTCTGTCTGTGTCCCTGTCTCTCTCTCTCTCTCTCAAAAATAAACATTAAAAAATAAAAAAAGATTGAATCTATTTCTCTAAATATTTTCAATTGGTAATTTAACTATAGGGATTTTATGCAAGGTATTTTCTCCTATGAGTCTCTATAAGACTGGGCTGCAGATAAGCTTCTAAGAGAACTCAAGAAATGAAGTTTTAATAAGCTATTTGTGTAATTATAAACTGCTTCAGTACACAGCCACAGGGCATTAGTATTTGTCTAAATTAATATTAGGTATACACCAAGTACATTTTGAAATGCAACATAATTATCAGTACTTAAAAATACTCCAATCTCAATTATTAGCCTTTAACATGTATTGCTATATTAGAGAAGCAGGTAAGTAGCACAATGTAGTTAGAAGCAATGTATTTTAGATTAAAATCAAAGGTATAGAATTTGGTAAAAGTACATGAACTACACAGATTTTGAGCACTCTGGTTAATTGCCTTCTTAGCAATTTAGTCTTCCTAGTAGTCTTTCCCTGGGACTAATTGATAATTCACAAAACCCAAAATAGAATGGTTACAAAAACCTCCAGGCTCTCTTATTGCACTAATGACGCTATTCATAAAGATAAAGTTTATACCACTGTTTTCAATTATTTAATAGTTCAATAATTTTTTAATTCTTTGGATGTACACAATTGTTATTGTGCTAAAAGGTAAATGAGACATGTCCTATGCTTCAGGAGCTCAGTTTCTTAGTAATAAGTAGTGTCATAGTGAAAATACTTCCCTTGTTTCAGTATTTTACACTTTCGTTTATAATAATCTATCCATGTTTCTGTTTTTTATGGAATCCCTGTATTTTCTTCCTTTTTGTATCCCTAGTCACAAATTCTCAGCTTGGCACAAAAGAAATCAAGATTTGGTCTGGCAAAGGAAGTAGACATTAGGCCATGAGAGTAGATGGCCTGTTCAAAGAACAAGTAACCGCTCCAGGTGTCTGGAAGCAAAGTAGCAGATGGCAGACAGGTGACATTAAACAGAAGCCACCTTGATAGTATCAAATAAAATTGTTTTGTAAAATTCTAAGAATGTTTTAAACGTTATTTTTGGTATCTCGGAATGTTTTCTAATAGAAGATTCTGATCGTGTGATAAAAGTAACTAAAAGTTTGTGAGAAACAAACAACCCTCTTGGTTTAGTCCCCGGTTCTAAGAGAGAACATTCTTTCCTCCTATAAAGTGGCCCTTCCCCTTAGGACAGCTGAGACCTGGATCTAATTTCCTTTTTCAAACATCTGGAATACAGTACAGAGCACTCTCTTTTTATTTGGAACTTTGTCTTCCTACAGATACTTTTGTATGAAGTTTCCACATGTTTAAATGTCTCCGATACTAAAGAAAATGTAGTGCCTCTTGATTCCCTCTGCTAATCCGGTACTAGTTACTTCTGTTCCCCTTCACAACAACTTCAGGGCAATTCTAAAATGCTTTGCCTTCATTTCTTCACTTCCCATTCACTTTCCAACCTTTTCCATTTTACACTCTTATTACTCCACTCAGAGCTTTTACTAAAATCACGAATGTTCTCTTTGTCACCAAATAAAAAGACACTACTCAGAAACTCTCTTATATGGCCTCTCAGCATAATTTTACTTAACTTTCCCCTCCCTGAAACACTCCACTTCTATCAAATATTCTCCTGGTTTCTATTTCTTCTCCTTCTATACTTTTTTGTTAGATTCTCTGTGAGTCCACTTTTCTTGTTTCTACATACTCTTCCATAGCAATCCCATTCATTCTAAAGGCTTCAATGACCATCTCCATGCCAACTGCTCCCATTTTGTTACTTTCAGTCCACATCTCTTTTCTGGGCTTCAGATTTCCATATTTGACTGTTTCTTGACATTTCTACTTACATATCAAAATCATCTCAAGATTAGTCCTTTCTAGCTTAACTAGAAATGTATGAATCATGCTTAATACCATACCCTCTCACTTCACACTTGTAATAAAAACTAAAAGATGGTTTACAAAAAGTATTTCTAGTACTTTATTGTGTTTTATTTATAAAAATATTTTATTTTCTCTATATTTTAATTTATTTAGAGGGTTTTTTTATTGTGGGAAACGGTGCATAACCTAAAATTTACCAGTTTGAGTTTTTAAGTGTACAGTTCAGTGGCATTAAATACATTCACGTTGTACAGCCATCACCACTCTCCATAAACAGAACTTTTTAAAATTATCTCAAACAAAAGCTTTGTTATAAACAAGAAAATTTTCTTAGAACACATTGTATTCTTTTCCGTTTCATTACTACCATACTAATGCTGTTGTTTCACAAGTGATATTTACGAATCCATATTTCATATTTTAATCCAAACTTCATATTTAAAATTAAAATTTTAACATTCATTTATTGTTGAGAGACAGAGAGAGACAGAGCATGAGTGGGAGTGGGATGGGTTGGGGACAGAGAGAGAGAGGGAGACACAGAATCCAAAGCAGGCTCTAGACTCTGAGCTGTCAGCACAGAACCTGACACAGGGCTCGAACCCACGAACTGTGAGATCATGAAGTGAGCTAAAGTCAGACACCTAACCAAATGAGCCACCCAGGCACTCCAATCCAACTTTCATATTTTAGACTGACCTTTGGAGAAGCTTCTAGTGTCTGTAGGTCCCATTGTGTTTAGGAAAAAGATTAATGCATGAAACACATATTCCCTAGCTCTATTTACCACTACTCTCTTTTTGTTTAATGTACTTAATTGTCCCATCTAAAAATTCTTTAACTTTTTCAAATGAATTGTACTCACTTTCACCATAAATGGCAGCCTTGGAACCTACCACTCCATCTCCTGGAATTCTTTTGCCTTGCCATCTCCCTTTAGACCTATCTAATTCATACCCATAGTCAAAATAGGAGATCTTCCCAGATATCCCAATGTAGGTTATGCCCATCTGTTTTCTGCTCCTAAGGCACTGTACAAATCTTGATTTTATCACTCAATGCTCCAATAACAACATAATCAGTGTTTATTTTTTTCGTTGGATTTAAATCTTTCAGAAAAGCATGTCTAGCACTTGTGAAATTAAAATTTGAGGATTGTGCGAATGTTTCAAATATTCATTGAGTGTTGTATGCTATAGGTACAACAATGAGCTAAAACAAAGTTATTACTGTCTTGGAGATTCCATGCGACTAACATACGATTTACAATAAAACAAAATAAGTAAGTCATATCAGTTGATTCTGTGCTAAAAAGAAAACAAAAGTAGGGAAAACTGGTATGCTATTTTAAAATAGTTTTTTTTAAGACTGTATTTGATCAAAGACTCAAATGAAATGCTCTAGTAGATATCTAAGAGAAGAGCAACACAGAAAGAGAGATTTTCAGATGGCATGAAGCAGTGTGTGCTTGGTTTTGTCAAGGAGGAAAGTCAGGGCACATGGGAGTGTCAGTGAGAGAGTGGAAAGAGAAGAGCAGGTGACAGATCATGCAGGACCATGAAGACCATGATTAGCACTCTGAGTGAAACAGTAAGCTATTGCAGGGTTGTTCAATTCCTTATTGCTGCTTTGCAATAAGTAGGCAACAGAGAGAGTTAATAGGGAATTAGAGAGACTACTTGGAAGACAATTTAGGATGGTCTTGGTAAGTGATGATGATGGTTAGAGCAAAGTGATCAAAGTATATATGATGACAGATGGTGTGATTCTGGATAAATAATGGAGAACTTATAGTATTTGCTAATGAATTTGATGTGGAATGAGGGAAAATAAAAGGAAATATTTAGGATTGTAATATTTTGGGCTTGAACAACTGGAAGGATGGTGTTGTCATTCATTGAGAAGGAGGAAATGAGGAAAGAGCAGATCTGATAATGGCAATAAAGAATTCAATTTTGGATATGTGAAGTTTGAGATAACTCAAACATATCCAAGTAGAATTGTGAGTAGAGGGTTGGATGTATAAATGAATGAATTCCATTTACTCTTGATGCATTCATAAAAGAATTATTTAATCTGTTTGAGCCTCATTTTCTTCTATAAATCAAACCCACTGGATTCCTTTAAAGATTAAAGGTAATATATTTGCAAGTACCCAAAATATGTGTTTTACCAATGCAAAGTAAACATTCAATAAGTTTTAGAATTTTTTCTTCCATCAAAATGCAGACTATTACATAAAGTTCTTGTGAAATCCAAATGAGGCATGGGAAAATTTCTACAAATTCAGAAATATCAAAATACAAAATATTAGTTCTATTATCATTGGGGGTACAACTAATAAGGCCTTGGAACACTAAATTTATATTTTATATTCTAACATTGCTTTTGAAAAATAAAGCATCACCTTACACATATATTAGAAATATAAGGTCTATTTCTTAGGTCCTTTGTATAGTGGAAGTCTCAACAAAAAGAAGCTGTTTTTATTTCCTTTCCCTTTATGTAATCTTCAAGTCAATAGAAAATTGTAGTTCTTAATCATCCCTTGGACAAAATTGGTTTAACCACCCAAGTATTATTTATGGTGTTAATTTCCTAGAAGATACATTATGAGGGGGATAATTTACCCTGAAGAAAAAAAAAAAAGATGTGGCCAGCTAGGAATCATGACCACTTTTCAGTCTATAGAAATGGATGGCATCCAGTGCTACAAATACAATTTTTCCTGGTATAATCTGGTTCCAGTTTGATTAGATGTCAGATAAAGGAGCAAGGCCAGCAGAATGTCTTCTCTGATAAAACCACATTTTTATTATAGACCTATCATCAGTGCTCTTCATTCTGTAATCCTTGCCAGTGTCAGCTACTCTAAGTCCTGAATACTCATGAGATACTGTATTCCATTTAAAGACAGTATTACCTTTCTGCCCTCTTTTATCAGCACAGGGTAGAAAATGAACCAAAAAAAAAAAAAAAAGAAAAGAAAAGAAAAAGGATTCCATTCTGATATCTATCACATCAGTGGTCATGGAAAGATAGAAAAATGACATATTCATTTATTTAAGCTAATATGTTCAGTTCCAAAAGCCAGAGAGAAGAGATCAAGAGCAAGATAGTCATGTTTCAGTTAAAGAAATTGTGACTTGGTCTTTTAGAAACTTACTGGTAAGTGTTTAACAACTTCCTTAATGGAGATCAAAAAGAGCAATCCAAAAGAGATTTTCAACCAAAGGGAAAGTAAGGTATTTATTTTGTTATATTTCCTTTTTGAAAAGCTATCCTCTCTAAGAGAGTGATTCTGAAAACAAACAAAAGAAATGGATGACTAAAACTAAGAGTAAAATGCTGAAAGTGACAACTTGAAAATCAGTATAAAGATTTGTGCAGGAGGTAAACCAAGCAGTAGGATATTAAATTCTGAGCAAGAGTCAGGTAGAGCGAGAGGGGGAGGCATCACCAATAGCTGCTGGAGGTAATGGCATTGAAGTATGATCCCACAACTAGTAACAGGCCTTTCTGTCCTTATTTTGTTGAATTTAACCTGGAAGTCTTGAGTTGTGATATGTTTCTTTATCCTGATGTCTAGTTTAATGACTTTAATCATGAAAACCTATGTCTAATCTCTTAGTATTGGTTTTCAGAATATGATTTCCATTATCTTCACTGACCTCTTAGTTTTTGCATATTTTGCTTCATCAATTTCACAGCTTTGTCTATTTTCCTGACTTGTGACTTCTTATTGCCTTTTCTACTTGATGGCTCCGCTTGCATATCTGATCCCAAGTAACCTCTGATTCCGATGAACCCAACTATAGTGACCCATAAAAAAAGCCACATATCGACCAATAATGAAGATTGGTTAGTCTGAATAAGAGTTAAGACACACTTGAATGGGTTTTACAGTCCTTTTTATAATCAGAAGGTGCTAGTAATAGTCTTAAAGACCAAAAGCTGAGATGTATCCCCATTATCTTTGGTTAGGCTTTTTCCTTAATGGAGAGAAAATTCCCTGACTCCAGCACATTCTCATGAGAGAGGGAGGGAGGGGAAGACAGAGAAAAAAGAGAAAAGGAAGGAAAGAAAGAAGGAAGGAAGGAAGGAAGGAAGAAGGGAGGGAGGAAAGAAGAAAGAAAGAAATTATTGCTGTTTGCAAAATGATCAGCTCTCCCACAGTATATTGCTTTATTCATTAAATCAATAAATACCTCCTGAGTGAGCAGAGCACTATGGTAAATATTGCATGGGATCTAAAGCAAAGTAAGCCTCAGAGATAACCTTCATCTTAAGACTGCTGGACAACTGGTCCAAAAGTTCATCTCTGAATCTTGCCAGCTATACTGAACTCATGTGTGTAAAGTGGCAGCTTTCCTAGGTTCTACATCAAATCATATAATGGTGCCTAATTGTCTTTCACTGTGACATTTTCCATCTGTATCTGTTTAGGAAAGATACATGATACAGATTTGAAGAAAGTAAGGACCTGCATATACTTATACCTTATACATTTTTAAAAGCTCATACCCTGCTAAATGATCTAATCAGACTAAGCAAGATTAAAAGGACTTTATTGATCTCTGTAGGCTTACATTTAGAAAAATAAAATTGTTTTCTTAGAGTAATCTTGAAATGAAATAGCTTACCAAATGACATTGTGAAAATATTTGTTATGGAGATTCCTGTAATGTGACAGATATCAGTGTTTATGTGTATGATGATTTCCTGCCATCCTGTTTTTATGAGTCCAAACAAGCTAAAATTGCTTTTATACCAGTATTTTAAATATCTGTTATATTGTGTTAAAAAAGAAGCAATATTGTAATTTTTACTGTCAGTAACTTTTAACATTACAGCTGATTAACTTGACACCTGAATTCCCTTCCCAGATGTTTTCTTTACTCATATATTCTTCTTTTCATTTATTTTACAAATCTTCTCATAAAAAATATTTCAGACCCTTTTAGGATGAAAACATTCATTTCCAAAAGCAAATACAGCTCTGGATTATGGGTGAGGGTTGTTGATCTTAAGGTACACTCTTTTCACAAATGAGGATCCTCCCATTTACATCAGGTTATTTCCTCTAAAATTAGATGCCATCACATAATGCTATCTGTTTGGGCATTTGAGAAGGACACATATGGTTTTAGTGCCAGCTATGTCACTTTCTGGTTATGTGACTTCTGGCAAGTCAGGTATTTTGTCAACCATCATTATTCTTGTTCGTTAAATTAGGATAATAAGATTCCATACCTGACAGAAGTCGTTCTTAGAATAACATGTAATCATACAGATAAAGCACCTAGTAGGGGGTCTAATTATAGTCTTTCTCAGTTTGACTCTAATTAAGGAATTCCCAGGTAGAAAGGTGAGAATAATTATTCACAGGCTTGCCTTAAAGAATCCACAAGAGACATCTAAATTTAACAAAACAAAGGAGGAAGACAGAATACATATGTGAATGTTGGGGGGTATTTTGTGGGATAGGACTAAAATTCACATCAGTGAAACATATTTAAATTTCTAAAATGTTTATTTTATTTTTGAGAGAGAGACAGAGACAGAGACCGAGCTTGGGCAAGGGAGTAATAGAGAGAGAGAGAGGGAGACACAGAATCTGAAGCAGGCTCTGGGCTCTGAGCTCTCAGCACAGAGCCTGACATGGGGCTCAAACCCACAAGCTGTGAGATCATGATCTGAACCAAGGTCAGATGCTGAACCAACTGAGCCACCCAGGTGCCCCTCAATGAAACATATTTAACTATGTATGTCAAATCTCCAGGGGAATATGGGAGTAGAATAGAATGTACAGGTAAAATAACCCACTGAGAGTCATGGATGGGGTGGTGAAGTCAAGTCGTGGGTGACCAAAGCACTCAGTGAACTAAAAATTAAACCCAGGTGACCTGAATCTCAATCCAGAATCACTTTATCGTTTTTGTCATACACCTCTGGAGTGAGATTCCTTGGCTTTTTGTTTGAATGTTTTATTTTGTTTTAAGTTAATGTGATGATTTGATGATGTGAATTTCAAATGCTACGTGATAGCACATTCAAATTCTTCTATTATTTACAGCTATTCTTTATTAGCTTATTCCAAACTTGAATTTACTTTTGATCAAATCAACAGTAACATTCCCAGGATAAGGAACTTGGATTACTGAAATGTGTTTCAATTAAATAATGACAAATTTCAAAGCAAACTGGGGTGCCCATTTCTGTAGCAGTCTTGTCCTATTTTCTTGTTCACTTACTGAAGAATATGAGATGACACGCTTCCTTTGACAGGGTTTTAATTAGTTTCCATATGTGATACATTTATACCATGTGGTCCTGAAATTTTCTTTTTGTATGGGAAAAAAGGCCACTTAAACTGTTTTAATTATTTACCTGCATCAGTTCTGATATTCCCCAAACAGATGGCTTTGACACTATTTTGCTTGTTTGTGCTTATGATTATTTTTTAAGCTTTCCTCTCATCCCAGAAACTCACATAGACTATTTTACTTTTTGAGCAATTGCATTAAAGAAAAGTAGAAGGTTGACTGTAGGTCAACTGAAGGATTTTGTGCAGTTAAACTCAATTTCAGGCAATGACTAAAGTGAACTTAAAATTTCCTTTCCTAAAGAGTGAATAGACACTGTCCTCTGATTTCTGACAGGATAGTGCTTAAAGGGCTTTTTTAAAATAAACGAGGCTTTGATATACTCTTTAAAATTTTTTTAAAAAATTTAATGTTTATTTTTGAGAGAGAGAGAGAGCAGGTGAGGGGCAGAGACAGAGAGGGACAGATCTGAAGCAGGCTCTGTACTAGCAACAGAGAGTCTAATGTGGGACTCGAACTCACAAACTCTGAGATCATGATCTGAGCCCAAGTTGGACGCATAACCAACTGAGCCACCCAGGTGCCCCAGTTTTGACATTTCTTACCTTTTTTTCTCCCTCCCTCCCTCCCTCCTTTCTTTCTTTCTTTCTTTCTTTCTTTCTTTCTTTCTTTCTTTCTTCCTATCTTTCTTGTTTTGCTGGGTAGCAGAGAAAGGGGTTGTTATTTGGTCTGAGCTGCCTTCAGTTTCCATAGATGCACTAAGCCAGCAGTAAGTTTTGGCAAGGACAAATCATTTTGTATAGACATATGAGGCATTTGTGTCAGAGAAATAATTTATTTCTAACATAGATCAATGTTTTCCATTCTTGCACATGAGGGTGCTCACTGTGCTGCCCTTGGCAATCAAGCAGAGATATTTACCTTCTCTTTCGTACTTTTCCTCCTTGACCCTGGCTAGTCTTGTGCCCAGCAGAAAGCTCAAAAGGGGGCCCACAGGAGAGTTTGAAGCCAACACACTCCCAGCGCTTTGATGATTCCTTCTAATCTCAGAGGTTCCTCCGTACCTCTGCCAACCTGAAATTCCTTTTGACCACCTTCCTTTTGACCACCCCTCTCCTCTTTTCCAATCTCTGCTTGAAATTCACCTTCTTCAAAAAATGTGTTATTCAAGCTCACCCACCTTAATTATTTCCTAAAGCATTTCATTTGAGATTTACAACATGAATATTTATTCACATATGTTTACTTGAACTACCGTTTTAATACAATGTACGGAAGTCCTATGTCCTTAACTAGAATTTAAAGTCCTTCAAAGACCAGATATTGCTTCCGTTTCTGTCAGTCAGTGTTCTAGAAACTGAAATTCTTCTACCTTGCACCTCTCAGTCTTTCACTGATTTAGTGTTGCTAGTTTCTTCTTTCTTGATTTTCCTGATTCATCACAGTTCTTTAGTTGTAGAGGGTGTGGCTATTTAGCCTCATCTGTGACTTCATTATTATTGATTACTGTATTTATTTCTAAGTAATATTCTATCTTATTTACTGGAATATCTGTTCCAAATCTCCGCCAGACTTCTCAGTCTCAGCCTTGTAGTCTACCCCTGCCTGAATTCAGTAAACAATGTTGCCTCCTACTTTACCACAAAGCTTGAGACATTTTACTTCCTTCTCCCACCCCTGATTTTCTATATATTTCCCAACATCTGTCACTTCTGTATCTCCTGCCCCTCATGATGGATTTTTCTTTCTTCCCAGTACCTGTTATCAATCCTTCCGATGTCTACTGCCCTTTCAGAAACATTTGTCTATGGATTACCACCACTTTGATTCCATTCCCCTTGCTATAGGGTATGCTCAAGTCTGTGTCAGAGTAATTTTCCAAGATGCATTTTTATATGAATAAATGACTGGTCTTTCCTAGTGTAAGGTCCAACTGATGGGGTGTATCTTTAAATACATGAACATTATATGAAAGAGTGTACTTGTTTACCTTATTAATAATAAATGAGTTGGGGGCGCCTGGGTGGCTTTAGTCGGTTAAGCGTCCGACTTTCGCTTAGGTCATGATCTCGCGGTTCGTGGGTTCGAGCCCCGCGTCGGGCTCTGTGCTGACTGCCAGCTCAGGGCCTGGAGCCTGTTTCAGAGTCTGTGAATCCCTCTCTCTCTGACCCTCCCCTGCTCACGCTGTCTCTCTTTCTCTCTCTCCTAGAAATAAATAAAACATCAAAAAAAATTAAAAAAAATAATAAATGAGTTGGCTGCAAGGTTATTATGTACTGAGCTGGGGAGAAAGGTAATAACTTCTGCTTCCATTCCACACATTAAAATATGTGGCACACATTAAAACATGTGGTCATATGACCACATCACTATAACAACTGTGGAAAATATCATTCCTAACTGCTTAGCCACTTCTTAGTGACAACTCTATAGCATGGAAGAGGCAGCATAATAGAAGTTACCTTAGTGGTGAAGCCATCTGGGTCTAGATTTTGTTTTACAAGATTTTTTTTTTTTTTTTAGTAATAGGTTCCATTTTTTAAAACAAATATAAAAGTCTGTTACCACTTGCATGCCCAGCTTAGGAAATCTGAAATGGGAAATTGCACATAACATATTGGACACAGTTTATATAGTTCTATAATGCCCAAGATATTGACCCATTATTTCTGACTTCTTTGGTTACTCTGAACTCCAATTTTTGTCTCTCCAACCCAGTGAGGCTGCCACAGCTTTTAGACATTGCTTTCTGATTGGCTCCTAGGCCTTGTGAATAGAAGTAAACAATCTTAAGTGGAAAACAAAACAAAACAAAACAAAATGTTATGGCAAGCATAGGCCTTGCCTCAAAGTATTTAATTTTTCTTGAGAAAATTTTGTTTCTGTTTTCAGTTAGAAAGGTTAGCCCAAGGTAAACTACTCTTTTATAGCTGCAAGCAAAAGTCCCAGGAGAGGATTTTGAGCAGAGGAGTGGAGTCATATGATTTGAGTTACAATTTAGGATACCACTCTGAATACTGGTTTTGAATAGACTATAGGAAAACAAGGTAAAATTGAGAATAATTATGAGTCTTTTGAAACAGTCCAGGTGAGAGATGAACACTAGGTAAACCTTAATAACTCTCTATATTCCCTGTGTGTGAGATCATTCTAGGATATGGGGCTGAAGTGCCATGGCAGTTGCTGTTTAAATCTTGCTTTACTGTGACCTTGGTTTAATTTCTTTCTGGACATCATGTAAAAGTCAATATAATGACATTATATTGTACATTATACAATATATATATATATAATGTACATTGTACATTAAGGAGTCCACATATATATAAATATATATATATAATGTACATTGTACATTAAGGAGTCCTCTAGAAACACTCCAAATATGTATAACTTAAGTGTTTAATTAACCTTCCCCCTACTGTACTTTTTCATTTCCATAACAGATATTATGGATATTTCCTTTCAAGTGTTAGTGATATAAATGAACAAGATAAAATGTCAACAGTGATTAACTTTATACTCAAAAAAATATCTTCTTCCTCAAGAAAATTTGTGATTGATTTATTTATATACTAAAGCAAATCAATTTCTCTTTAAAGTATCAACCCATCTATTATTAATGAGATAAACCAGTATGTTCCCTCACATAATATTCATGCATTTAAAAACATCAAAATAATAGCATTGACTAAATTATAGTACATTGATTACTTAAATCATTCAGAATTCTTAAATCATGGGTACAAATAAGGTTCTCTTTAATATTTTAGCTCTTCAAAATATTTATTGCATAAGGGTTGAGTATATGTGCACTGGAATTAATTTGCTGAGTATAAAGCTCAGCTATGCTCCATGTTAGTGGTATTAAACTGGGCATATACTTTATAAAAATATAATTGTGATGTTTAAGTAAGATAATAATGAAAAATTTTAGGACCATGCTTGGCTCATAATGAAGTGATTTCCATTTGTAGATTAAATGTAAAGGATACCTTCCTTTATTTTAGAGTTGATTTTAAGGTATTTGTAGGATAGTATCTATTTATTATCATCCTTTTAAAATTTAGAGACTCTATCTCTCTTCCAGCTATTCCATCATGGATAAGCAATCTAAAATGACATCAGGAGAATGGTAGGAGATTCATTGAGCAAATCACCACTACCACCAACATCATCATCATCATCATCATCATTATTTCAATTGATAAAAACTGACACACCAAAGAATTCTGGAGTTCACCTTTTTTCCTCCTTCTTTCTGTAGTTTTACAGAAGTAGCATCTGAAAAAATATCTCTCACTTTTCCTTTAGGAAACTGAAATATACAAGTTATTAAGTATAAATTTCCTTGAATTTTTGAAGATATACCCTGTTGAGTGATTGTTTCATAATTCGGATCAATTGTAGTTGGATTGTTGAGATGTCAAAGTAAGCTCCAAATACATAAATTATCTTGATTGATTTGTTTCACCACGAGCAAAATGACACCTCAAACCCGCATCTGAGCTCATGGTATAAGGCATGGGCAGTAGAAATTACGAGGACTATTCCATTCCCTCATGGATGATTGCTGCAGTGTCTTGAAGAAAATGTATTATTAATGGGTTATACTTTGTACATAATATGTAGTCAGCAAGAGAAAAGCAGTATTTGTTAATAAGAATAAACAATTAAGTGTTGACTCAGTGAAACAATTCTATTTTTTTTCAAGGATATCTTATTGATAGAAAAAGTGTCAAGTAGGCTATGCTGGCCTCTATCTTCCCACTTTTTGTGGTTTATTTTAAATATTTTTGAGCATTTTTTATAAGAAGGCTTTGTGGGAGATAAACAGAGAAATCAGGCTCGCTATTGTCTTGATAAGAGGTAGAACATCATAACTGATAAGAAAGGTACAAGTATAAAATCTGGTACTTGAAATAAGCAACTTACTCTGTTCAGGGAGTTACAGCAAGACTACAAAAAAGCAGTGTCATTTGGTCTGGACCCAAACAGATTGCACCTTGGATGGTAGAGAAAAGATAGTTTGGAGAGACATAAGTTATAAATCTAGAAATGGAGAAGAGAAAGGCCATTAGTATGAAACAAAAAGTAGACTAAAATGTAGAAGAGTTTAGAAAAGTTAGGTTGAAGCCAGAAAATTGAATACAATATCGAGTTTATATTTTCATTCCTGAGGCAGTCTGGGACCTCTGCAAGTTTTCAAGCTGGCAAGTTTTATGACATATATTAAAAGATTTTTACGATTTCAGTACTGCATTAGATTGATCAGAGAAGGAAAATAATTGAGGCAGAAAGACTAATTTAGACCTTATTAAAATACACCAGCTAAACTGATTTCAGAGCTTCAACTTGAATAGGGGGAGAAGTGATATAAGCCGGTTTTTGTTCCTACTTAATGACGCTCCTAAATATTGGATCCATATAATTTAAATTCAAATTTAGTTAATTAAAAGATGAAAGTAAAAAGTACAGGTAAAACTGTATGTATATTTTAAAACCTTTGAAAAACCTTGAAAAAACCTTAAACAAATATCATGGCCATTGTTTACACGTTCCTGTAACTGAATCCAAAATTGAAGGACTGAGAGTTTCATCAATCCAGCTGGTTTGAGGTATCCCGTTCTGGGCAGGTAGGTGATATTTCCCAGGGTAGCAGAGGTCTGAGAGAGAGATTTGCATTCAGGAAATTGACTGGGGAATGCTCTGGGATCCACAGAGCAAGGAGAGGATTTGAACTACAAAGCAATTGTCACACGAAGGCCTTAACCAACCCTATGGGGAAATCTGGAGCTAAGATAACTCTTGAGAGTTGTCCAGGATTAGGGCAAGAAAGGCAGCCTTTGTACCAGCATATCTAACATTAGCAAATAATCACCAATGTAGGACTTGTCAGCATTCAGTTTATGGAATGAGTGTCACAGTTCTCAGCACTGAAAGGAATAGTTTGGCAATCTAGGCAACATTCCACAGTAAAGTAGGGCAAAGGGTAGAGGTGAGGGGTCACATTTATCTCTAAGATAGTGCCAGCATTGTGGAACAGGTAAGAAGCAATTTCCATTCAATGAGTTATATTGTCATTGAGTCACACCAGGATTTACTTAATCATTTCCCTATTATTGAATAATTTTTCTAATATTTTTCCATAATGATATAATAAACATTTCATTAGCTATAGTTTCTATTGGACCATTCCTTTACAATATTTGCTTTTGATACATTTCAATATCTATACTTTAGAGAGAAATATAAATGGTGATTAGGTAAAGATTTTCATTTCTCAAAATCTTCAGCCAGGGAGGTACATGGCTCCATTAATTCAAGTCCTTATTTAAGAGGAATTAATTTGCTACCCAGAAGCCTGAAACTAAGCTATCAAACATTACTCATGGATCTGAAGATTTGTGTTAACTCTGCCCATATCCTAACTCATCCTTTTCAAGCAATGCTACTCAGTGAATCACACAGTTCTGCAATATACTCTTGCTTTGAACATACAAGGCACTGATATAACCTGATTCATGATATTTTTCATTGTCTGCATCCATCATGGTGGCTGAATAAGCCAGGAAGGAAGCAGAGGTAAGGAATCATATAATTACTACTACAGGATGATTGCACAATTTATGGTAAGAAACAATTATTGGAACTGCACCCAGTGACTGTGATTATGTTGGACTTTCTATAACTATCAGACCATAGCCTATTCTTTACTGGGAGCACATGCACATAAAAATATGGTAGAGATAAATGTGGCTTAAGATAGACTAAAGAGAGCAAAGGATCTATCTTGTCAAAATGCCAACTGATTTCCTAAGGGCCCGGAACTAAGAGGTGTATTTTCTTGCTAATCAAGGGAGAATATTATCTATATCTGTTTCTATAGCTATATCTATGTCTCTTGATAGAGACATATCTTTATATCTATATTATTATTATTATTATTGAGTGTCCATTACACTAATATAGGTACTTAAAAAGTTTTTAAAAATATTTACCTATTTTTGAGAGAGAGAGAGAGAGAGAAAAGGGCAAAGGGAGAGGGAAAGACTCCCAAGCAGGCTCTGCGCTGTTAGTGCAAAGCCCAAAGCAGAACTTGAACACACAAATGGTGAGATCATGACCTGAGCTGAAACCAAGAGTTAGAAGTTTAACCAACTGAGCCACCCAGGCATGTACACCTGAATTCTTCTATTAATTCTTAGAGAAATTCTAGATTCTTTTGTTAATTCTTAGAGCAATTCTTTGAAGCAGGAGTTAATGCTATCAATTTTCAAATATACCATGCTACATAGAAATGATAGACCTAGGATTGAATCACAGAACAAGCTATTTTCAGAGGTTCCCATTCCTAGCTACACAGAAGTAACACATTTGGAGTTTAAAAGAAATCAAGATGCTGTACCACATCTCTGAGAATTCTGATTCAATATGTCTGCAGTAGGAGCTCCAAATGTATGCTTTAAAAGCTGCCCAGGTGATATGGAAACCAACTTGACAATAAACTGTTTGTAAAAAAAAAAAAAAAAAAAAAAAAAAAAGCTGCCCAGTTGTTTCTGATATAAAGCTAAGATTGAAATAACTGCCTATGCTCCTTCCACTCTACCTTTCTGCATATTTATGTCAAAAAAGAGAAGGAAGAGAAGTTTTCCAGGAAGTATGGCCAAATGTGTTCCTGTTCTTGCTTAACATTTCAACCATCTGCTATGCTCATATACTTATAGAAATGTTTTATAAGTTATTATATATGTATATACTAATATTACAAATAGGACATATTGGTAACATAATGAAATTGCTGCATCAACAATACAAATAAGAGAATACTTGAGTAGGAATCTTCCTTATTTATTTTCCCTATTTTCCCCATTGTAAATACTTTTGCCATTCCTGACTTATTTCCATTAATAAAATTTTACTTGGTTTCACACTAATGACCACTTAAATTATAATTTTTTATGGTATGAAAATAGATTTAGAGTGCTGAGTGATACTGTGAATAGAGATTTTCATCTGGGTACATATGAAAATACCTAACACTTTCATACCTGCTAAGTAATAAGCACTGAACTAGGTGCATTGAATTGCCTTAAAATGAGAACCTACTATGTGCTTGGCATTTTTCTAAAAATTTTATGTTTATTTAATCTTCAAAACAACTTAGAGGTTAGAGAATCAGACTTGCATTCCACCATATGGATGATGTAGTGGAGGCTCAGAGAGGTTAGGCCAGTTGCCCAAGACAACATAGCATATAACTGGAGCCAAAGTGAATGTAAGTTAGTACCCCTCCAAAGCACTTGCTTTTGCCCCATGTATAATGACCACAATTTTTATGCTTATTGTCCTAGGGAAAATCACTTTGTTACTTTAGTAATAACATTTATTTAGCAGATGACAGAGTAGAAAAACCAGTGTAGTATGAAACTGGAAACCCGGGCTTATGCTATTTCTTAACCTCATAGATTCATATGGTGAGAACATAAGAGCTTGTGGTCAAAGTGCTTCTCCTACAAGCTCTACTCTATCACCTTTATTTGGTTTCTTCACCTGAAAAATGGAAAAAAATATAAAACACATCTTAGTGTTGTTCAGAAAACAATGCAAAACTACCTGTTAAGGTACTTCACACATTCAGTTATTGTTATTAATAAAAATTCTTGTTGGTAATCAGCCACATTCTTCTTATTTACTTCTCTGTCTTAGTTTCAGGAAAATGGGGTAAATATATTGCATTTTAAGAAATGAAGGCTTACATCAGATGTTACTGAATTATCACAACATACATTATATGGTAATGTAAAGGTCTGTGAGGTTTTTTTAATGTCACAACCCAAACCTAGGGAATTTAATTGTGTCTTCTGAATAGTATGATATGATATGGAGAAGAACTATATTTAAGGGATTACTGAGAGCATGAGGGATAAATGGTCTGGGTAAATTTATATGGAGAAATTACTGCTGAACTTGAACTTAATAGTTTATATCAAGCTAAACCAAACAAACTGGGAAGCAGGTGTACCCAAATACCTTTTATGAAACGTAGGGAAATATGAGAGGGTGTTCTGGGAAAAGCACAAGTTTAGGCCATACTTTCCATGTTTATTGAAAAGATGACAACTAGTATAACAGCTTCTTCTAGAAGCCAACTAAAATAATTACAGGAAGGGATGGCTGGGTGGCTCAGTTGCTTCCAAGTGTCCAACTGGTTCAGGTCATGATTACACAGTTCACGAGTTCAAGTCCCACAGTGGGCTCTGTAATGACAGCTGAGAGCCTAGAGCCTGCTTCAGATTCTGTGTCTCCCTCTCTCTCAGTCCCTCTCCTGCTTGTACTCTCTCTCTAATAATAACTAAGCATTAAAAAACTTAAAAAGTAAATAGAGGAAATTTAAAAGATAACAAAATTTATTCATTACTGTTGAAAATATAGTCAGTGTTACACTAGATATCCAGAGAATTGAACCAGTTAACAAGGTTCAATGTCAACAGCCATTCCTAAGAAAATGATGTAGACTATGAAAAGTCAGAAGAAATCGTCTCAGAATCTCAGCATACACTGACCATTGGAAAAGATAGTTTTAGAAGTAAAGAAGAGTTGCAGGACAGATGCTTTCAACATTTAGAAATAGGCTGAGGTGGACCATCCAAGACAAACATTGCCAATCCTAAAAAAGAAAACTTGGGTGGCATTCATGATTTATCTTTTTCCTAATTTGGCAGATTTCTTTCCCTACTGCAATAAATGGTGCAAGTGAAGGAGGCTCAGATAGACACAGTGTTCATTATATATCTAAAGTCAAGTCAAGGTGAGATAGAAAACAGCATATGAAAATCTGACACCAAGATAAAGCAAACGGATGAATGAATAAATGTCATAGCACAAATTAAAATATTGCTCAAAGCAATAAAAGGAATAATAGATATTCTGACATCAATGACAAATTGAAAAACCACCATGACTCAGAGATGTCTCTTAAAAAGGGAAATTAGGTGAAATGATTGAGAGCACAGGCTGTGGAGCTAAACTATGGGTTTATATCATGACTCTACAATTTATTTATTATTTTTTAATTCCAGTATAGTTAGCAAAGTGTTACATTAGTTTCAGTTATACAATATAGTAATTCAACAGTTCTATACATTACTTGGTGCTCATTATAAGTGTACTCTTAATCCTCTTTACCTATTTCCCCCCTTCCCACACCCCCCTTAGTCTGGCAAACGTCAGTTTGTTCTCTGTCTTTAAGAGTCTGGTTTTTTGTTTGTCTCTTTTTTTCCCCTTGTTCATTTGTTTTGTTTCTGCAATTCCACATACGGGTGAAATCCTATGGTGTCTGTCTTTCTCTGACTGCCTTTTATCACTTAGCATTATATTCTTTAGTTCTATACATGTTGTCACAAATGGTAAAAACTCACACTTTTTTTTGTGGCTGAGTAATATTCCTATATATATCACTTCATTTCTTCTATTCATCTATCAATGAACACTTGGACTGCTTCCACATCTTGGCTATTGCAAGTAATGCCGTAATAAACATAGGGATATGTTTATCTTTTCAAATTAGTGTTTTCATTTTCTTTGGATAAATACCTAGTAGAAGAATTACTGGATCATATGGTAATTCTATTTTTAATTTTGTGGAAACTCCATACTGTTTCGACATTGGCTGCACCAATGTGCATTCCCACCAACAGTGCATGAGAGTTCCTTTTTCTCCACATCCTTGCCAACATTTGTTGTTTCTTGTATTTTTGATATAAGCCATTCTGACAGGTATGAGATGATATCTCATTGTGGTTTTGACTTGCGTTTCCCTGATCACTAAACTTGCGTTTAGTGATGTTGAGAATCTTTTCATGTGTTTGTGGGCCATCTAGATGTCTTCTTTGGAGAAATGTCTGTTCATGTCTTCTCTCCATTTTTAATTGGATTATTTGTTTTATGAGTGTTGAGTTTTATAAGTTCTTTATATTTTTATTTCATTTTATTTTATTTTATTTTTAAAAACGTTTTTAATGTTTATTTACTTTTGAGAGAGAGAAAGAGAGAGAGACAGAGTGCAAGTTGGGGAGGGACAGAGAGAGAAGGAGACATAGAATCTGAAGCGGGCTCCAAGCTCTGAGTTGTCAGCAGAGAGCCCAATGTGGGGCTCAAACTCATGAGCCATGAGATCATGACCTTACCTGAAGTCAGACACTTAACCGACTGAACCACCCAATATAAGTTATTTATATATTTTAGATATTACCTTCTTATCAGATATATCGTTTGCAAATATCTTCTTCCATCTAGCAGATTGTCTTTTAATTTTGTTGATCATTTCCTTTCCTGTGGAAAACCTTTTTAATTTGGTGTAGTCCTAATAGTTTATTTTTGCTCTTATTTCCCTTGACTCAGGAGTCATATCTAGAAAAATGTTGCTAAAGTAGTTGTCAGAGAGATTACTGCCTATGTTCTCTTCTAGGATATCTATGGTTTCAGTTCTCATATTTTGGTCTTTAATCCATTTTGAGTTTATTTTTTTGTATGATGTAAGAAAGTGATCCAGTTTCATTCTTTTGCTTGTAGCTGTAGAGTTCTCCCAATACCATTTGTTGAAGAGACCGTCTTCTTCCCATTGCATATTATTACCTCCTTGTCATAGATTAATTGACCATAGAGTTGTGGTTTCATTTCTGGGTTTTGTAATCTGTTCTGTTGGTCTATGGGTCTATTTTGGTATCAGTACCATACTGTTTTGGTTACTGTAGCTTTGCAGTATATCTTGAACTCTGGGATTGTGATACCTCCAGTTTTTTCCTTCCTTTCTAAGATTGCTTTGGCTATTTGGGGTCTTTTGTGGTTCCATACAAATTTTTGATTATTTGATGTAGTTCTGTGAAAAATGCTGTTGGTATTTTGATAGGGATTGCTTTAAATTTGTAGATTGCTTTGAATACAATGGATACTTTGACAATATTTCTTCTCTTACTCCATTAGCATGGTATATCTTTCCATTTGTTTGTATCACTTCCAATTTCTTTCATCAGTGTTTCATAGTTTTTGTAGTACAGGTCTCTAACCTCCTTGGTTAGGTTTATTCCTAGGTTATTTTATTATCTTTGGTGCAATTGTAAATGAGTTTTTTCTTAATTTCTCTTTCTGCTACTTTATTTATTAAAACAATTTTTAATGTTTATTTTTGAGAGTGAGATAGTATGAGAGAGAGAGGGAAACAGAACCTGAAGCAGGCTCCAGGCTCTGAGCTGTCAGCACAGAGCCTGACGTGGGGCTCAAACCCGCAGACTTAAAAGATATGACTTGAGCTGAAGTTGGGTGCTTAACCAACTGAGTCACCAAGGTGCCCCTCTGCTACTTTATTATTAGCATATAGAAATACAATGGATTTATACATATTGATTTTGTATCCTGCCATGTTACTGAATTCATTTATCAGTTCTAATAGCTTTTTGGTGGTCTTTAGGGTTTTCAATATATAGTATTATATTATTTGCAAATGGTGAAAGTTTTATTTCTTCCTTACCAATATGGATGCATTTTATTTCATTTTCTTGTCTGAATGCTGTGGCTAGGACTCTCAGTTCTATTTTGAATAAAAATGGTGAGAGTGGACTTTCTTATCTTCTTCCTGATCTTGGGAGGAAAGCTCTCAGTTTTTCACCATTGAGTATCATGTTAGTGGGTTTTTCATATATTGTCTTTATTATGTTGAGGTATGTTCTAACCTATTTTGTCTCTAAACCTACTTCATTGAGAGTTTTTATCATGATAAGACATTGTGCTTTGTCAAATGCTTTTTCTGAATCTATTGATATGACCATGTTTTTTTAAACTTTTCTCTTGTTGCTGTGATATATCACATCGATTGATTTGTGACTATTGAACCATCCTTATATCCCAAGAATAAATCCCCCTTGACTGATGTGAATATTTCTTAATGTTTATTTATTTTTGAGAGAGAGAGACAGAGCGCAAGCAGGGGAGGGGCAGAGAGAGAGAGAGGGAGACACAGAATCTGAAGCAGGCTCCAGGCTCTGAACTAGCTATCAGCACAGAGCCCGACATGGGGCTCGAACCCATGAACTGTGTATCATGATCTGAGCCAAAGTCTGATGCTTAACCAACTGACTCATCCTGATGCCCCTGATTTTTAAAATATATTATTGGACTTGGTTTGCTAATATTTTGTTGAGTATTTTTGCATGTATCATGTTTATCTGAGATATTGGCTTATGGTTTTCTTTTTTTTGTAGTGTCTTTGTCTGATTTTGGTATGAGGATAATGGTGGCCTCATACAATGTATTTGAAAGCTTTCCTTCTTTTATTTTTTGAACAGTTTGAGAAGAACAGGCATTTATTCTTCTTTAAATGTTTGGTAGAATTCACCTGTGAAGCCCTCTGGTCCTGGACTTTGTTTGTTGGGGTTTTTGATTACTGATTCAATTTCATTGCTAATAATCGGTCTGTTCAATTTTCTATTTTTGTTCTGATTCAATTTTTAGAAGTTATACATTTTTAGGAATATATCTGTTTCTTCTAATTTGTCTAATTTGTTCGCATGAAATTTTTCATAATAGTCTCTTATAATCCTTTGTATATCTGTGGTGTTTGTTATTTCTCCTCTTTCATTTCTGAACTTATTGGAGTCCTCTCTCTCTCTTTTGCTTTCTCTCTCTGTTCCTCTCTCAATGATGCTGACTACAGTTTCATAAAATTTTGTTTATTTTTTTCAAGGAACCAGCTCCTGGTTTCATTGATCTGTTCTATTGTTTTTGTTTGTTTGCTTTAGTTTCTACTACATTTATTTCTGCTCTAATATTTATTATTCTTTCTTCTTTAAGATTAACCATTCTTCTTGAAGAAGATAAACAATTATCTTCTTTCTAATAATTTTGGGTTTTGTTTTTCTTCTTTTACTCACTTTTTAGGTGTAAGTTGGGTTGTTTATTTGAGATTTTTCTTGCTAATTGAGGTAGGCCTGTATTGCTATAATATTCTCTCTTAGAGTAGTTTTGGCTGCATCCCAAAGATTTTTGGGCCATTGTGTTTTCATTTTCATTTGTATTCATGTATTTTTTTATTTCTTCTCTGATTTCTTGCTCAATTCATTCATTGTTTAGTAGCATGTTATTTAACCTCCATATATTTGTGTTCTTTCCAGAATTTTTCTTGTAGTTGATTTCTAGTTTTATAGCATTGTGGTTGGAAAAGATACACAATATGACTTTAATCTTTTTGGATTTGTTGAGATTTGTTTTCTGGCTAAACATATCTATTTTGGTGAATGTTTCATGTGTACTTGGAAAATAATATATATTCTTCAGTTTAGGATGGAATGTTTTAAATATATATATTTGATACATCTGGGCCAATGTGTTAGTCAAAGACAGTTTCCTTGATGATTTTCTATTTGGATGATCTGCCAATTGATGTAAGAGGGGCATTAAAGTCTCCTATTATTATTGTATAATGATTGATTTCTTCCTTTATGTTTGTTTTTAGCTTCTGTATGTAATTGGTTGCTTTCATGTTGGGTGCATAAATATTTACAATTGCTATATCTTCTAGTTGGATTATTCCCTTTATGAATGTGTAGAGTGTCCTCTTTGTCCCTTGTTATAGTCTTCATTTTAAAGTCTTTTTTCTGGTATAAATATTGCTACCCCAGCTTTTTTTTAATAACTTTCATTTTCATGATAGATATTTTTCCATCCCTTTGCTTTCAATCTGCATGTGTCCTTAGGTTTAAAATGAGTCTCTTATAGGCTACATATAGTTGGGTCTTGTTTTTTTAATCTATTCAGTCATCCTATGTGTTTTGATAGGAGCATTTAGTCCACTTACATTCAAAGTACTTATTGAAAAATATGTACTTATTGCCATTTTATTTGTTTATGGTTGTTTTTGTAGTTCTCTGTTGCATTCTTCTCCTACTCTCTTCTCTTGATGGCTTTCTTCAGTGATATCCTTGGATTCTGTTCTCTTTATTATTTTCATATTTATTACCATTTTATATTTTGGTTATAGGTTTATATATAATATCTTTATACATAGCAGTCTATATTAAGTTCATGGTCATTTAAGTTTGAACCCATTGTAAGTACACTAAATTTTTACTCTCCCCCCCCATGTTTTAGGTATATAATGTCATAATTTTCATTCTTTTATTTTATGCCTCTCTTAGCTGTTTTTAAAGGTATACTTAATTTTTACTGGTTTTGTGTTTTAACCTCTGTACTAGTTTTATAAATGATTAATTTACTACTTTTATTATGTTTATAGGTACCTGTGAAATTTCTTCTTTTCCTATATTCCTTACTCCAGCTTATGGTCTTTCTTTTCCACTCTTTTCTTTCTTGTATGTTTGGTTTAGTAGTGATCACTTTTTCAAAACTTTTGTTTGTCTGGGAAACTCTATTTCTCCTTCTATTCTGAATTATAGTCTTGCTTGATACAGTATTTTTGGTTGCAGGTTTTTTCCTTTCAGCACTTTGAATATATTATGACACTCCTTCTGTCCTGCCAGGTTTCTGCTGAAAAATCAGCTTATAACCTATTGGGTTTTCCTTATATATAACTGTTTTCTTTTCTCTTGTTGCTTTTAAATTCTCTTATTATCCTTAATTTTTGCCATTTTAATTATTATGTGTCTGAAATATTATCTGTTAAATGAAGACAGTAATTCCCAATTAGTAACATATAGAATCTAAATAAATTAATACTATAAAGTGCTATTATATTAAAATTTTTTATGTAGCTATTAGGATAATTAATAATGAGAGTAGTACAAAAATTAAAGGAAAAGTAGATAATGTAACAGAAGAGAAAATAAGGATAGAGGAGAGAATCATGAATTTAGACAGCTTAAAAATAATGGCATAGAGGGGCACCTGGGTGGCTTAGTTGGTTAAGCATCCGACTTTCGCTTAGGTCATGATCCTGCGGTTTGTGGGTTCGAGCCCCGCATCGGGCTCTGTGCTGACTGCCAGCTCAGAGCCTGGAGCCTGTTTCAGAGTCTGTGACTCCCTCTCTCTCTGACCCTCCCCTGCTCATGCTGTCTCTCTCTCTCTCTCTCCTAGGAATAAATAGAACATTTAAAAAATAATAATAATGGCATAGATAATATTCCAGTTTTAAACATGTTTGGTTGAATCATATTAAAGTGATATTTTATGGGTCATAAAATATCAGATATTTGCAATTTCATGAGTTAACCTAAAGATACACATGGCTTTTAGAAATTCTATGATAGTGAGAGAAATTAATTTTTAAAAATTCATCTAAAATACAACTAAGTATACTCCTTACATGTTGATATTGTAGCCTTCAGTAATTCTTGAAAATATTTCCTGTTCTAAATTGCAAAAATGGAGTTATCATAGTTACTATCCCTCCAACTGCTTTTCAGTGATATAACTAATTCTATTATGAATTAGAAATAAATTAATAATTGCTATTTCATTTTAATTTTAATAAGGCAAACTTATTTTTAATTTCCCCCTTTTTAAACTAATTTGAGGCTGAGATGGAAGTACTTGATATCTATTTGATCTACTTAGAGCACAGAAAATATTTTTTAGAGTTAACAGCAATTAAACATGTATAATTACACAGAAGAGCAATTTTTTAAATGAGATTTCACTAAAGTTATTTAATTAGTTATTTGATCATATGAGATTGGAAAATATTAGAATCAGTAGAATGACCTAAAAGATTAAAATTTTCCTTTCTTATCTTACTGTATGTAATTGTGGATATTTGTGAAATTACTCTGAGATATGTTTAATCATATACCTGCTATTTTTAATAGATGGTGCTTTTGATAGGTGCCATTCAGTTGGAATGGAAGATACATTCATGTATGTTCATATTTTAATATGGAAGATGTATTTAAAAAATAGAATTAATGACTTTCTTAATAATTTCTAAATAATGATAAGCCACCTAGGCATGTTAAGATATTTGCTATTTCATTCAGAATAATATTTGTGAGAATGCATATTTTTAAGGAATTAGCAATACTTATTTTACTGCATAATTTGGTTAAGAACTTAAAATTCTGAAAATGTCATTCAGAGAAAATCTTCTCCTCAGTGGACTGAACACAAAATTTGTTAGAATCCTGAATGTTTATTAACCATTTTCACTCTAAGTAAGATACAACAGTTAAGTAAATAACTAACTTTCTACATCTTTAGGGAAAAATAACTAATGAGAAATAAGTCTCCAATTTCTGATATAATATCTTAGGAAAGACAGTGAAGCAAGAAGCTTGCCCTATTTTGAGGCAGAGAAGTGGGACACTGCAGAGGCCCAAATTCCTCTCTAAGGTGAAGATACTTCTGTTGCAACATACTCCCTGTTCACTGAGCTCCAATCCTCATTTAATTCTCCCTGGTCATGTGCATTGACAGGGACCCAACACCATCAGATCATGGAATAAGAAGGGACCCTAACATTAAACCTACAATCAGTCACAGTACTTATGACAAAATTCAAAATCTTCTGCTTGCTAGCTGTGGAAATATGGGCAATCTTCTTAACTTCTCTGTCCATCAGTTTCCATATCTTGACATGAAGTTAAGGGAGCCTACTTACAAGGTAGCTTGAGTTCAATGAGTTAATTTGTTGAAAATTTTTGAAGCAGTGCCAAGTATATAGTAGGCACTCAATAGATTTTAGTAATTACTGCTAGCATCACTACCACTATACCTAGTACATGACCCCCTTTTCCATTTTTAATGCCTGGTATTCAGTGCTAAATTCAGGCTGTATTTCTGGTGGGGTGGTGGGAGAAGATTTAACAGATTGTTTCTGATTCCTTTAGTGACCTAGAAGCTATTTTGTAACACTTAGGCTTTAACAGCCTATTACAAAAGAGATCGCATTTTATAGATTATTTATTGAGCACACATCTTAGAGTTACTTATAGTTTTCTTATAGTTTACTACAGATGGTGATTCTGCTCCCTTCCACATGAGTGCTTGACGTTAATTCCATCCCTGTATCATTTTTTCCATTTTTTGGCCAGATACTTCCAATGATGCACCTTAGGGACAAGACAGTGGGCAGGTTTGTGTTCTGTTCACCCCACTAATGTACTAATGTGCCCACTATTCAAATGCTCAAGCTGTAGGGAGATTAGAGGGATGCAAACTCTTTTAATCTACCGTATATTATCTGTCCTGTCAGGGAATCATATAAATTTTCAGAGCTCCTAGCTACATTATTTTCAGGTCTCATGTTGAGAATTCAGTTCACTAAATTGTAGACCCATAGGCCTTTAGGTGGATTGTCCCAACATCTTAGTAATTATAAGTTGAAAGTTTATAACTCCCGGGAGAGAGGNAGGGTCAGAGAGAGAGGGAGTCACAGACTGAAACAGGCTCCAGGCTCTGAGCTGGCAGTCAGCACAGAGCCCGACGCCGGGCTTGAACCCACGAACCGCGAGATCATGACCTGAGCGAAAGTCAGACGCTTAACCGACTAAGCCACCCAGGTGCCCCGAACATAGGGGATTTTAAAGCAACCAGGAGAGAGAAAAATTAAGTGGTTGGTTAGTATATGATCTAGGACTCCCATTTCTGGGTATATAACAAAAGGAAATGAGATCACTATATAAAAGAGATATCTGGAACTCCAAGTTTACTGCAGCATTATTTACAGTAGCTAACACATGGAAACAAACTAAGTGTCCATCAGTGGATAAATGGATAAAGAAAATGTGAGGAAGATATATGTAAATATATATAGTATATAATGTATATATAGTTCTGACATGTATATATTCATATATATGGAGACTACTCAGCTACAGAAAAGTAGGAAATCTTGTCTTGTACAACATGGATAGACTTTGAGGACATTACACTAAGTGTAATAAAGAAAGACAAATACTGTATAATCTCATTCATATGTGAAATCTAATAGACAAGTTAAACTGACAGAAACAGAGGGTAGAATGATGGTTGCCAGGGCTATGGGATGGAGAAAATGGGGAAGATGTTGGCCAAAAGATACAAACTCTTAGTTAAAGATGAAAAGTTCTGAGCCTGGGTGGCTCAGTCCATTCAGAGCCTGACTTCAGCTCAGGTCATGATCTCATGGCTCATGAGTTTGAGCTCCACATCCGGCTCTCTGCTGTCAGCACAGAGCCTGCTTCAGTTCCTCTGTCCCCCTCTCCCACACTCTCTCTCTCGGCCCCTCCCCCTTCATGCTTGCTCATTTTCTCTCTCTTGAAAATAAACATAAAAACTAAGATGAATAAGTTCTGAGGATCCAATGTATCTCATGGTACCTATAGTTAACAATATTGTATATTTGAAATTTGCTCAGAGACTAAATATTAACTGTTTTCACCCTCCCACATACATACACACAGTTAACTAAATGAGGTGATGGACGTGTTAACTAATTTTATTGTGATAATCATTTCACTCTATCAAATATCATGTTGTAATCTTAGATTTATATAATCTTATTTCTTATTTATACTTTAGTAAACTTTGAGGGCAAACCATAGTTGGTTAGCGAAGGTGGCTTAAAGAAAGAAACTACCTTTTAAAAGAGTGTCAGATGATCTGATCTTTAGCAGGAGGCTTTGTAGGAAAAGAAGGCAATACTTTTATCATGGAACACAGAAATAGGACACCAGTTACTAGGACTGAGATAAAAGTCCAGGTTTCTTCACAGAGTAAAACTTGAGGTATAAGGTATGAGCCTGTGGAGAAGACAAGTTGTTCCCTGAGGGCTTCTAAAATCTTCCCAGATGGGACATGGTAGTATTGAAACCCATATGCAGTAGCACCAATTAAAATAATTTAAATAATGTACTTCAAACAATGAAAGACCTAAATCCAAAAATAAAATCCTAAAATGAAATTCACATAGCCCTTTGGTTTGTAGTTAGGAGTTAGGTTCAGCAGTATCAGAACTTATGCTAAATGTGAAAGCAAAAATATTAGACTTCTTCCCTATATTTTTTCCCCAAAGAGGTGAACTCTATATGTAATCTTAACTATTGATGACATAAACATATCTGGAACTTAACTGGTATCATTGTACTGTATTCTACGGTTTTTTTAAACAGCTTTTTTGAGACATAATTGACAATGCCTCAAATTGCTGGTATTTACAATATAAGCTTTGATAGATTTTGACATTTATATATACCCATGGAATCATCACCAATATTAAGCTAATAAGCATGTTCAACACTCCTAAGAGTTTTCTCTTTGTGCCTCTTGTTCTAGCCTCCACACCCAAGCAATTGGTGATCTGGCTTCTATAATTATAGACTAGTTTACATTTGATATTTTTATATAAATGGAATCATATATATGTTTCTTGCCTAGGTTCATTTCATTCAACATAATTATTTTGAGTTGTGTGTATCAATAGTTCATTCCTTTTTCTTTCCTCAGTAGTGTGCTGCCATGGGAATATACCACAATTCATTTACCTGCTGATGGACATGTGTGCTGTTTCCAGTGTTAATGAAATAAAGGTGATAAAAAGATTCATATGCAACTTTAGCACCTCTAGAATGCTTATATTTTTAGAGTATAGTTATCCAGCTGAGGAAGTCAGAGCAAAATAATGTAAAGAGCTTTTCAAGAGAAGTTGTAGAATATGTGTGGCCTCTGTGGGAGTTAACGCTGCTACCTCATTTGCTCCATGACTGCTTGTAGTGTTCCATCAGGGCAAGTAGCCAGTTTTTATTGACTTGGGATGAATATGTACCTAAGTAAGATTTCATGGTATATTACAGCATATAGAAGCTAAGTTCTGCTAGTTTAAACTTCTAATTTCTTTATTCTCAGAGTACCTTTCTAAGGGATTATAGTGAAGATGCCAAAGATTCACCATTATGAATTTTGAAGCATAATCATCTCTATTATTTCTAATTCATATTTAAATTTCTCATAAGAGAGGAAGTAACACCCATATGTTACTAACATTTTCCGAAGAACAGTCTTGAAATTCATTAAATTTGAAAGCATTTAAGAGTCATTACAGTTTTCTTCAATACAATGATAATGGAAAACATATAAATAACATTAAAACTGCATATGCTCGGTGATCTAAGAAATATTTTCCACCAGTTAAAATCATAGAATGTAAAACTTGGTTGGAAGGTAGGTGTGTCATCTCATCAAGGTTACTTATTTTATACTCCTGGAGGTAAAACAATTTGCTTAAAACCACATAAGAACAGTTGTTAATGACTGTGTGGGTATTCAAACCATTTATCATCACACTTCTGATGAGGTTTTATTTCCAATATTCCTTACTATTCCTGTTGCCTTCTCAATTTTTAAAATAGCTTTCAAATTTGGGGAGACATATAACATTTTTATGCTAAATTTTTCATGAAAATAGATGTGCATTTTCTTAGCCAAAATGTGTCATTTTACCAAGACAAGCTGTCATCACTGTGAAAGCTACAAACTTCTATCCATGGAGAAATCCAAAATCTATACTTTTTGTTATTCCTCTAAGCAAAATGTTGTCTTTATTTACTTTAACTTCGAACTGCTCTTGCTGGTAGAAATAGCAACAGTTTGCTTTAGATTAAATGTTCTTTTAAAATGTCATAGCTCTTTTTCCTCCTACCCAACACCCCATTTCCATCCAAGGAGCTTTTCTCCATATAAAACTTTTTCTACACTTTTATAAAGGAGAAATAAATAAGTTATTTAATTTGGAATATAGTGGAGCATATGCCCTAAAGTAAGAATACTATGCCACTTAATAAATTTGCAGACTTGTGCGTGTGAATTAAGCTCCCAAAGTTTAGTTTCATTCAAATTTATGCATAATATTATCTTCTGTGCCCAACTGAAAGATTATCATGAGAAGGAAATGAGGTATTTTATAGGAAAGCACTTTATAGGCTATAACATGCTACAGACAATATAATTGTAATTTTACCAGTTCTCTGAAGCTGGATAAGGGGATTACAAAAATCTTGTCAAAATGCTAGGACTAGCCTACTTGGGTTTCTACCTATGAAAAAGTTTGGAGTAAAGACCTATATATGTTAAAAATGCAAGATCCACTTGTATCAAGAACACTGCAATGGTGTTAGCAAAATATGTAGAGTTCTTTGCAGCAGGGTATGCTAAACACATGATGCAGGGTCCTCCCATGGTGATGAAAGAACTGCCAGAGAGGGGGCAAAAAAGATGTAGAAGCTTCCCATAGACCCAAAGATTCCTTGTTCAAGGTATGGATTTCCTCTGCTTTGTTAACATACCAGCTTTGAATTGTGTAACTGAGGCAATCACTTTCTTCAATTTAGGCACATTATTTTAACATATATGTATATAAATAACCCTCCTGGGTCAGACATTGTAATTCCTCCACCTACAATGTTGGACCAGATCAACATAGTCCCGGCTTGAGTAACTTATAATTGGGTAACATTGCCTCTCCATTGTTTTATTAAGCTTGTAAGTGAGTGAGGCTATGTGGTGTTTTGTGACCAAGATTTTAAAATCCAAGGCTTTTGCTATCAAGTTATTAAAATGCATGAGGAATCTTAAATGCATAGTACTAAGTGGAAGAAGCCAATCTGAAAAGGCAGCATACTGTATGATTCCAACTATATGATGTTCTGGAAAAGATCAAACTATGAAGACAATAAAAGGATCAGTGGTTGCCAAGGACAGGGGGTGGGGAGAGATGAACAGGCAGAGTACAGAGGATTTTTAGAGGAGTGAAAATACTCCGTATAATATTATACTGATGGATATATGTCATTATACTTTTGTCCAAACTCAGAATGCACAACACTAAGTGTGAATCCTAAGGTAAACTCTGGACTTCGGGTGATTATGATGTGTTAATGGTGGTTTAATCTTTGGTTAAAAAATGTACCATTCTGGAGAGTGATGTTGATAGTGGGGGAAGTTATGCATGAGTGGAAGCACAAGATATATGAGAAATCTGAATTTCCCTCTCAGTTTTATTGTGGACTTAAAACTGCTTTAAATAGATAAAATCTTAAAAAATTAAATATAAAAAAAGTAGAGTTCTTCGTGTAATAAAGGAAATGCTTATCTATGTCTTCATCTGGTATCCATGCATTTAATTTCAATGCGCATTTTCACTGTCTATTGATGATAATAATTCTCCATTTCTCCACTCATTTTGAAAATGTATATTTAATAAATCACTCCTCCAGAAAATATTAGTTGATAATGAACATTTTTTAAAACCTCTTGCTTAAATATTTTAGAAAATCTGATATGTATAAATACAGACTTTGTGTGTGATGAGATATTCAGATTTGATATTCTAAGAAGTCCTAATTTTCATTACTTCATGGAGAATGATTCCAATATAGGTTTGCAATTGATTTTTGTCAGTACACATAAACTTAAAACTTTTATTAAGCGGAGATCTTGGTTTTCCCTGTAAAGTCTAGCTAAAGGTATAAGGAGTAATTTTAATTTAAAATATTTACAAAGAAGATGAAAACATACTTGCTTTCAGAAATTACCTTTTCAACCAAAAGGTCAAATAAGTCTTGAGTAAATCCTATTTCATTGCATTTTATTTATAAAGACAATTTTAGCCATATACATTTTTTAATTACTAAAACTAAAATATAACATTTTGAACGAATATTATGTCTTTCACTTTTATTCCTTCTGTGATATTTTTTTAGAGGTTAAGGAAAGGCCAAATATTGTATTTTATGAAGCAGCTGTAGAAACATGGACGGAACCTATACACAAATTATAGCATGAGCTCCATCTCACCAATGCAAACCTAGCTGTTCCTGAATTCCTGAATCATAGGAAGAGAGAGAAATGCTTAGCCCCAGATATAATAACATCTCTCAAGAATCTAGGCAGGCCCCTAAAAGCCCATTAATTATACCTGAACCTTTTCACTGTGGAGGGGACAAAGTTTTTATCTTATTGGAATATTCATCTACTCTGTATGTGGATTTGCCTTCTTGCCTACATTACTTAGGTCAGAATACTATGTGATTGTTTACAAAAAATCTGATTTATTGACATAAGATGCTGTGTAAAGCCACTTCGGATCAAGGAATAAGTCTGAGGATGACAGACTGTACGGTTTGGTTGCTGTTTTCCAGGAAAAGGTGTATACATTGGACTAAAACATATCTATGGCATACTTGCCAATAGGCTAGAACAGTTGGATCCCCAGACCAAGGAGAGGAATTAGGCTTAGTTCCTCTCACTCTCAGTGACTTTGCAGAATTTGAGCTTTGTGCTTGTGCAACCCTAAACTCTCCTGGGTCAGAGTGCCTAGTCATCAGGCAGTGTGTCTTCATCTGAGTGCATAAGAATTCCACTGGACATAAAAATATTCCTGTTGCCTGATCATTTTGAAGTCCTTATGTCAGTGAATGAGTAGGAAAAGAAAGGGTTTACTATACTAATGGAGATAATCAGTTCTACTTTTCATAAAAAGCTTTATGGTATATAAAGCTTTATATATACCATATACTACATATGGTATATATAATTACTTTAGTGGTATATAATGGGGATATATGTTTGAAACTTGTAAGTTTTCCTGGGCATCCCTTTGGAACTTTCATGACTAGTGACAATTTGAGCATGGACAATTGCTAAAACCTAATCTGATAAGGTGAAGGACACCAAGGATTCTGATACCCCAGAGGTAAATGCCTGGTGACCCAACCAGACAAACAACTTATATCGGTTGAAATGTTGGCCAAGAGTGAAGGAAAGCTAGAGTGGGTAGACAAAAGGGTTGATAAACATAAATTATGACCTCTGATAGCTGCAAATGGGGACTATAACTTGTTTTCTTAAGTACTGTAAACAAATCTTATTGTTAGAGGTTGTATACAGTACCACCTAGAAGAGTCAGCAACTCTGAGTCGACTTCATAGGAGACACAAGCTGAATCAAAGGATACAGTTAATGATCATGCTTGGCTATATGATGCTAAATTTCCTTGATTGACCTGAATTCACCACAGCTATAGCGTATTGTTCACTCACCTGTTCTGTGTGTCATATCATATATGTATCTTATATATCTTATTATAGCTTATATATCTGTGTGCCATATCATATATATCATATATCTGTGTGCCATGTCATATATTTATGATATATAAAAATAAGTTTCTTTGCTTTGCTGACTCATGGCTTTCTCCTTAGCTGTAGAAGGCTGTTTTAGCAGTGAGATTTCAAGGTAGTTAAAGCCCCCTGGGTCATTCCCAAACAAATAAGGAACAGGAGGTGGTGTATAGTTCAACCAGACTCTTTATTCTCTGGAGAGAAGAGTCAATTCTGAGGTACATTCTATGTGGTTTCTCATAGTTTCCCCCATGGGATTGAGTGCTAGTTTTCCACAGAGGTAACCAATTAATTAACACATTCTTTATTGGATTTTCTGCTTTCGGTGTCTCACATTCTCTCATTTATTTATTTTGAGAGTTGTGGGGTGCCGGGGTGATTCAGTCGGTTAAGCGTCCGACTTCAGCTCAGGTCATGATCTCACAGTTTGTGTGTTCAAGCCCCGTGTCGAGCTCTATGCTGACAGCTAGCTCAGAGCCTGGAGCCTGTTTCAGATTCCTTGTCTCCTCTCTCTCTGACCCTCCCCTGCTCATGCTGTCTCTCTCTCTCTCAGAAATAAATAAAAAACATTAAAAATAAATAAATAAATTTTGAGAGTTGTTATAAAGTATAAGAGAACTACAGGGAGATTGTCTAGATTACTTTTATAGCCTCATTATGCTATCAGTGTTCACATGCAAATGTGTAGTTGAATGGTGTCTCATAAGACTATTTACTTAAGATAGTTCATTCAATTTGATTTGGGTCCAAGTGGTTCATTGATTCAGTTCTATATAGAATTCCGTTTCCTCATTCCAGGACATGTCTGCATTTCAGTATATTTACTATATATACACCATAATTTTTTTTGTCCTATAAACTTACCTTTAGATTTGGTTACTTTTATATGATTAAAATATCATCCCTTTCATCTCCAGATCACAGTGGCACTGAAAATGTAATAGAAGGTCTAACAAAATGAATTGACAGCAGGAAATGTGGAAGAGAAGGTACCTCTGCCTAAAGGTATATTTCCATCTTAATTTGAAATGTTGAGTAATGTTTGGACCATCAAAGACGACTGAATCCAGGGATATGAAATGGGTAGCTGTCCTCTTTAGAGCTGGCAATTTTGTTCCTTCTGGAATAGATAATATCAAATGTTCAATATCACTATTCTCTGGTATAGTTCATGGCCAGTTGGTTTCACACTCATTTATTTGAGAACTGTTCTTGAGATTGAGAATATAAGAAATTTATGAGGTATTTCACAATTCCACTTGTAGTATTAGGAGACTAAAGACAATAAAATTGAGTATATTTTTGAATATCCTTTCTAAATACTACCTCAGGAGGAATTCTCCAACAATATAGTTTTGATTTTTCTTGTCAGTCTTGAGGCTAGATAATATTTTACTAATTCTAAGAAACAGAGTTTGTATATATATACACATATATAATATTCTAAATTTTCTCACTCTAAAGGTTTTATTTTTGTTATTAATAGTAAAAAAAATTATTTAAATAATGACATAGATGGAAAGTATATAATGTTGTGTTATCCAGGAAATTACCACAGTACATAAAACATCTCTGAAAGAAAATTCTATTTAGCAAATACTTATTAAATGCTCACTAGGTGAGAGACACTGAGGCAAGGTTTATTGTAATGAGTCAACAAATGCAGTTTGAGTCTCAGCTTTAATATTTGCTGACAATGAAATCTGGGCTACTTATTATTAATTTCTCTGCTAATATCTTTATCATTAAAAGACGAATATGGAAACTTGTCTAATAAGCTTGATGTCAGGATTAGATGAAATAATACATGCAAAACATTAATCAGTGCCTAGGGCAAAGTGCTCAACAAAGGCAAGTTATTCTTAAATTGTAGGGTATTAGGGATGAGCAAGTGAGACATCTAGCATGGAGACAGACAATTTAACATGTAATTACAATACAGTAGACTAGGTGCTCCTATAAGGCTTCTGGAAAGAGGTAATATTTACCGTAGGTTCTGAAGAAAAAGAGAAAGTTGGCAGGGAAAATCAGAAGAATGATAGTATTACAGAACAAAAGACAAGACCAGAAGATCAGAAAGAACGTGGTGATTTCAAGGAACTAAATTAACTCAAGTGTAGCTGAATAAGGTAGTACTATTGAAGTTGAAACAAGAGATAGACACAAAGAGATAAATAAGCTCAGATCAGATGCTCTCAAACTTTTGGTCTCAGTACTTCTACTTACTTTTAAACATGACCAAGGACCTCAAAGAGCTTTCATTTATGTAGGTTATGTTGATCAATATTAATCACATTATAATGCATTTTTAAAGCATTTATTTATTAATTCATTTTAAAAAGCAACAACAAGGGCCACCTGTGTGTCTCAGTCGGTTAAGCTTCCAACTTTGCCTCAGGTCACGGTCTCACAGGTTCGTGAGTTCGAGCCCCACTTCTGGCTCTGTGCTGACAGCTCAGAGCCTGGAGCCTGCTTTTGATTCTGTGTCTCCCTTTCTCTGCCCCTCTCTCACTCACACTCTGTCTCTCTCATTCTCTCAAAAATAAATAAACATTAAAAAATTTTGAAAAAGCAACAAGCACATTATGTGTTAATGCAAATAACATATTTTTATGATAAACACATTTTTCAGAACAAAAGAAATAGTGAAAGGGTTCCATTTTTTACATTTTACAAACCTTTTTAAAATTTGTCTAAATAGAAGATAGCTGGCTTTTATACCTGTTCTGAATTCAAGCTTCTGTGACATATTACTTTTGTTGACATGTATAAAGCAAATACCATCTCACACAGAGATGAAGTAGGAAAATGGAAGGAATATTTCAACAACTTTTACAGATAACTCTGGATAGTCCCCTTTTGATACTATGTCAAAAATCAACAAGGAATAATTTCTTAAAATTCATTATAATGTGAGGTCTGACCCCAAATCAATCAAATTTTCATATATTGTAACAGTATAATGTAGTATTAGTATTCATTAGTATATTTCACACTTTGCAACTTTTTCTCATGTATAATTTTGCATCATAAGTGATTGGCCATTTGGAAGATATTAGCACACTGTTGCTATCCTATACTCATCTCTAGAAAAATCTTTATTAGGAGGATAATAAGTTCACAGTAGCAAATACAAGTTTTAAATTTTCATTTGGAAGCTAAAATTTTATTATTGGCAATAAATACTATCACATTCTTTGAACAGCTAACTTCATCCATTTTTGAGTAAATTTCTATCCAATAGTCAATTCTGAATAATCACCTTTCATCTGTCACTTGTTCTTTCAAGTAAGAATGAAGTCAAGAAAGTGGCTAGTTCAGTTTGTAAATCAAACTATCGTTGAGCACTTCAAAATTGTTTAATGCAAACTTCCCATTTCATCACATAGAATATTAAAAGGACACGTCCACAGAGTGGAGCTATGACAACATTAATAACTCTTTTTCATTAAGATTATTTTTAAGTGTAGGAAGCTTTAAAAATAAAAATCCAGAGAATATATGACAATGAATAATGCAGTGACTACTAGTAAGTTTGGTGCTGCTATCTTGACTTACGCTTTAAACATTAGCAATATTATCCACCATTGTGTCTGAACCATTAGCACAAAAGGGAGAAATATATTCTAGTATTGATATGAAAATGGTTTTGATCTCACAGTCTCCTCTCGGGGACCCAGACGTGTCAGACCACACTTGTTTAAGAATGACTATGTTATTGGGGTCCCTGAGTGGTTCAGAAGGTTAAGTGTCAGACTCTTGGTTTTGGCTCCAGTCATGATCCCACGGCTTGTAAATTTGAGCCCCGCATCGGGCTCTGTGCTGACAGCATGGAGCCTGCCTGGGATTCTTTTTCTCTCCTTCTCTCTTCCCCTTCTCTGCTCACTTGCTCTCTCTCCCTCTCCCTCAAAATAAATTAAAAAAATAAATTAAAAAAGAATGACTATGTTTTAAAAACCAAAAATATTCCAGAAAAGGAAACATCTTTTTGAGTGGTATATAACTTATCTCTTTTAATTATATTTGTTCATTGCATAAAGGTATCCTTAAATGTTTAGGGAGCCATTACATAGAACTGGAATTAGATGTGTTACATTTCTGTGGGTTGAACTTGAGCCAATACACAAACATAAATGAGGCAGATAAAGGGGCAACATAAGCATGGCTTTTTGAAGCATCACTGGCTTTCTCAGATGGTGAGACTTTCTGGTAACTGATAAGTTTCTAGGAACGAGCCAAGACAAGTAAAGCATCAATGCCACAGAGTAGGTTTAAGTGCTGGAGAAATTGTTGGACAATCTCTCATGAAGTGTTGAAATTCTATGATTTTTTATTTAATTTTAGATTGTCTCAAATATAAAACACTAAGAGACACACACACAAAATGATAAGAAAAGCCAGTGTCTTTGTTTAAAGAAATCAATTTTTCAGAGTTGTTTTCTTATTGTTTTAAATCTCAGTTCCACAGATTCCCACAGACCAGTTGCTTTTGGAAGGAAATTCTACTGGTATCTCATTTAGCTAAAGCACTTATCCAAACACAATCTGCTCAATCCTAAATAATGATAAAAGCTGCACGTAGAATTGTGTTAAAACAGAAATAAGTTATTTGTAATTTTGCTTCATGCCAGATCTAATTAATTTTTATGAATTCTATTTCATTTGCCTAGTTGCCATGATCACTTTTCATTTGTTGATTTCTTTTTCAGTTTTCAAGTAAACAATGGAATTTGTACATCAATTCAAAAATGTTATACATAAAGAGTGACACATAATGATAGGCCATAAGTTTCTTGATTATTTTAATGGAACATTATCTCAGATTACATTTATGTGATACCTAAACAAACATCTGATTCAATTTATTTAGAGAGAGAAAAAATGATATTGGTGATTATTGACTTTCCATATATCTCAGTAGGTTACATTGTTAATTTTTTTATGTGTAGATATGGAAAACTGTACTTTAATCTAAAATTTAAAAAACATACTTTATTAACTAACAATGTGCAAAAAACAAATATATATATCTGCTCACTCTGTCCTCTGTCCCTCATTACCTCAGTCTTTTAAACTAAAAGAAAAGTTGTAAACAGACCTAAGAAGCTACAAGATAAAAGATGCCTTCCAGTTCTATGAAATACATGAAGGTGAACCCATGAGAGATTTTAAAACAAATGTAAAAAGAAATCCTTGAATTTCTTTTATTCTTCATTTTCATTTGTCTTCTCACTAATATTTAGGAACATTCCAATCACATCATTCCCCATCTGAAGTGGCTATTGTCTGTTCTCTTGTTCTCTCAATCTTTTCTCTCTTGCATGGTAGCTTCTTTCATCTTTAGCTGTTAAAAGAAGTCTAACCATTGTTTAAAGAACAAGCAATCTGAGGTGAAGCACAAAAGCACCAAAAAGCATTACATTTATTGAATTGTACTTAAGATCAGTGCATTATGAATCTTCTATTAGGGTTTTTTCACTATTTTATGGATGCATTCCCTTATTCTTTGTTATATATATAATGCACCAAGCCTGCATATAAGCAACATTCAGTTTCATCTTTAGGCTTGTTTTAGTTTTCTCATCTGGGCTTTTAGTAATTCCCTCTAAATCAATATTTGTCCTTTCTATTAAAATACCAGCTCTTATAACCAAGAAATCATTTACTGTGGATCCTAAATCAACAGAATATAAGCTCAGAATTGTGGTAGTTGTAAAGCCTGAGACTTTGATATAAAGAAAAATATTTCAGCTACACTGTGAAATTTGTATTCGACAGATGTTAATTTAAAATTGCTTAAAATATTTGTTATAAGTTAAGCCTACCTGAACAGCTTATAAGATTTGAATAGGTTATAATGCATTCTGAATATCATGACTATGATTTTTCTAGTTGTTTTTATAAATCCCCAAATTAAACAAATTTTATACATCTTTATTTTTTCTTCACTATAGTTCTTATGTGTTGAAGCAAAATTGTACTAAAGTTAAACAGGCAAGAAATACTTTATTCAATCTATTGCAAGAGGGAAAAGAGACTGAACTCAATTCTGAAAAAAAGGCTGGAGAATTTTTAAGAGTAGGAGTGCAGGGACCCTAGGTCACCTTGTTCAGTAATTGACTTTACTCAAAGGAAAAGAAAAAGAAATTTTCTAAATTTCAGTGTAGTTAACTGTGATGTTAAATTAGTTTCAAGTGTACAATAGAGCGACCCAAGAATTTAACATATTACTCATTACTCATGATACATGTACTCTTAATCCCCTTCACCTCTATCACCCATCCCATCATCCACCTTCCCTCTGGTAACCATCAGATTGTTCTCTACAGTTAAAAGTCTGCTTTTTGAATGTTTCTTTTTTCCCCTTTGTTTTATTTCGTAAATTCCACATATGAGTGAATCATATAGTATTTGTCTTTTTCTGATTGACTTATTTTGCTAAAGATTACACTGTCCAGATCCACCTATATTGTTGCAAATGGCAAGAGTTCCATCTTTTTTATGGCCAAATAATATTCCATTGTGTGTGTATGTATACATATACATATATACATATACACACACCTCTCTTTATCCATTTATCAGTTAATGGACACTTTGGCAGTTTTCATAATTTGGCTATCCTAAATAAGGATGCAATAAAAATAAGAGGTACATGTATCTTTTCAAATTAGTGTTTTCATAGTCTTTGGGTAAGTACCCAGTAGTGTACTTACTGGATCATATGATAGCTCTATTTTAAATTTTCGAGGAACCTCTATACTGAGGCTACACCAGTATGAATTACAACCAACAGTGCATAAGGATTCCTTTTTCTCTACATCCTTGCCAACAATTGTTTCTTGTGTTGTTGAATTTAGTCATTCTGATAGGTGTGAGGTAATAATTCATTGTGGTTTTGATTTGCATTTCTCTGATGATGGGCAGTGTTCAGTATCTTTTCATATGTCTTTTGGCCATCTGTATGTCTTCTTTGAAGAAATATCTGTTTGTGTCTTCTGCCCATTTTTAGTTGGATTATTTGTGGGGGGTTTCTTTGGTGTTGAGTTGCATTAAATTCTTTATTTGTTTTAGATACTAACTCTGTATCAGATATACCATTTGCAAATCACTTCTCCCATTCAATAAGTTGTCTTTTAGTTCTGTTGATAGTTTCCTTCTTGTGCAGAAGCTTTTTATTTGGATATAGTCCCAATTGTTTATTTTTGCTTTTGTTTCCCTTGCCTCAGGAGACATACCTAGAAGAATGAGGTGGTTGATGGAATAAGCAAACTTTCATTTATCTTCATAAGAGTAAGCAGTTTTACAAGTTGGAACAATACACTCAGAAGTTAGGTTCCTACCTTCTCACAGAAACTGGGAAATAGAGCTACTATCTTCCTATGTGTTTATATTTAAATTTTTAAAAATTTATTTCTGAGAGAGAGAGACAGTGTGAGCAGGGGAGGGTCAGAGAGAGAGGGAGATATAGAATCTGAAACAGGCTCCAGCCTCTGGCTGTCAGCACAGAGCCCAACACGGGGCTCAAACCCACGAGCTGTGAGATCGTGACCTGAGCCAAAGTAGGACATTCAACTGACTGAGCCACCCAGGTGCCCCATGTGTTTATATTTTAAAGATGGCTCTTGGATCCTTAAAAAAAAAAAAAGAGAGAAAGAAAAACAAACAAACAAACAAAACATGCCTACGTTGTAAAACTGACAAGAACCTTGGAGAAGTTTTACATACATTTCAAAGGAACAGAGAAAAGGTTTACAGTGACAAGTGTACTAAAGTAAATGCTCTAAAGAAAGGGGGGAGATCAAGAGCCTAGAGACAGGAAGAACCTCCCTAAAAATTGATCAAGCTGCGAGAAAATGTAAGATGGTATTGATCCTATGTAAAATGTTTTTCTATTGAGACTTGTTTCTCTTTCTCTTTTATTGCATTAGCTTATCCCAATTAATGACGGGGAAGACAAAGTAGTCCTGTATTACAAAATCCGTAAAGGACAGTTATTGTTTTCTAGACTTTTATTATAAACACATCCTTAAAAATGTTTCTTGGTTTAGTTATTGAGAGCTCACAATTAATAAATTACCATTCAGTAACATGAAGAAACAGAGTATATAGGATATTCTTTAACTTGAATAGCAATAATCACATATTTTTATACTAGTGATCGTGAATTTCTAATATTTACAACATAGGAGATGATAATAGGCTTTGTCTAAAATCTTGCCAAAGGCTCTGGGTTATCACTTATACAGCATGCACAATCACTTGGTTTTAATAAATATTTCTCAAATAGACACATGCTTCAATCATCTCAACATTGTCTAGTCTGTGTAAGTCTTAAAGGATATTAAAAAGAAAGAAAATTAGAAAAAGGCAGATTGTTAGAGTTAAATGAAATGTTAGATAATGTCAAGCTCTATCATATCACTTTACAGATGAGGAAAAGAACACAAAGGATAATGAGATGATCCAGTCACAGGATTATCTGTAGAATTTTAGCCCTGTCACTAAGTTCTTTCACTGACCTCTATCACTGAGCTGTCACTATTGCTTCAAATGGAGAAAACATATTTGGTTTAAATCTGTCTAAAGAGTTGCTGAGCACTTGATTTACAAACATTTCTTTAAAAAATTTTTTTGTTTTACATGTATTTATTTTTGAGAGACAGAGTAGACAGAGTGTGAGCAGGGGAGGGTCAGAGAGAGAAGGAGACACAGAATCCAAAACAGACTCCAGGCTCTGAGCAAGCATTCAGCACAGAGCCTGAGGAGCGAACTGTGAGATCATGACCTGAGCCGAAGTCGTAAGCTCAACTGACTGAGCCACTCAGGAGCCCCTGAAAACATTTCTTAAGGGTAACTGAGTCAGTTGGGTGGTTGACTTTAGCCCAGGTCATGATAGTGTGCTTTGTGGGTTTGAGCCCCATGTCAGGCCCTATATTAGGCCCTATGTCCGGCCCCACATCGAGCTCTGTGCAGATAGTTCTGTGTCTCCCTCTCTCTCTGCTCCTCCTCCACTTGCACTGTCTCTCTCTCTCTCTCTCTCTCAAAAATAAACAAACATTTTTAAAATCTTTAAAAAATAAAAAAGAATTCTTAGGTAATTATGGATAAGAACAAAAATAAAGATGAAAAAAATGTTACATACCACAAAATAAATATTCAACACATGGTTGAGACAGTTGCCAGTAACGATCACCTTTTAATTGTTAAAATTTTACTTTGACCATATTGAGATGAATATTACATTTTATCAGATGTTTTAAAATGTGAATCGCCCATGGGGCGCCTGGGTGGCTTAGTTGGTTAAGCGTCCGACTTTCATCTCGCGGTTCGTGGGTTCGAGCCCCGCGTCGGGCTCTGTGCTGACTGCCAGCTCGGAGCCTGGAGCCTGTTTCAGTCTGTGACTCCCTCTCTCTCTGACCCTCCCCTGCTTACGCTGTCTCGCTCTCTCTCCTAGAAATAAATAAAACATTAAAAAAAAATAAAAAAAAAATGTGAATCGCCCATGTGTCCTATAATTATTTATTGAGTGTGACTAAATGTATGTATGAAGAAAACTCTAATCTTATATGTTGAGGAAGAATAGTTTTTAGTACCATTGTAGAGAAACAAGTCACTTTGAGTGACCCCTTTTTATATAGGTCTTGACTGCTCTTAATTTGAATTGAATGGATAATTAGCAGGCAGAATTACCTAGAGAAAACAAGTTATTTTCAGTTCTCCAGTGGGAATTAGCTAGTAGGGATTCAGCCTAGTGTGCAGAACATCTCATTCAAATTATTGTAACTTAGAAATGTCTTATGTATGGCCATGAAATGGTACTGTTTAAAGACATTTCTGAGGGTATGGATTAAATAGAGCATTTAATGATAAAACAAAAGAACAAAGTGGCATGATATGGACTTAAACCTAAGCAATCTTTTTGCGATGAGCATGCTTTTGTTGCTTCTTATTGGTAACTCTTTCTGTTTCTTTTTAAGAATCATATATAGCTGTCAGTAATAAAACTGGAGCTGAACAGAAAATTGTTTTAACTGAGCCAAAGGCAGAGTGGATCTTCAAGTAAACTTCAAATACAACTTAGGAAATTAATTCCAAAATGCTTCACATAATGCCATTGATTTTGGTTTTAAAACAAAGTAGTGTGGATAGGACAGAAATATTATTTTTCCATCATTATCATGTAGGAAATGACAGGATTCTATCTGCATATTAAAGGAGTAGTGACTGTGAATATAATATCTACCTTCAAGGATATGTGTAGGATTTAAATCCTAAATGTGGTGTGTTTGTATGTGCTTTGGATGTTCTTAATTTGAATTGAAGAGATAAGCAATAGGCAGAAAGGCAGAAATATCTAAAGAAAATAATTTCTTTTCAATTATCTAATGAGATTTAGCTAGTGGAGAGTCAGCCTATTGTATTGTTTTTTTATATATGTATATGCATGTATATATGTATATATATGTATGTGTGTATGAGTATGTATATATGTATATATAGTGCCTTGTTCAGTGCCTAGGACATCTGTGACATTAACTAAATGGTAGCTTCTTATTATTTCTTATGTCAATACTATAAAAACTGTTAAAAGTCCAAATATTCATATTTGGCTTTGATATATCATCCTTGCTTATTATACAACAAATATATAAGTATATTCTCACTATAAAAGATTCAAAGATTCAAATATAAAGAGTAAAATGTGAAAGTTCCCTTTTCTTCCTCTTCCCAGCCCTGCTTTCATCCTTGGTGATTACGATTCTTAAGAATTTGGTGTGTGTTTGAAGTATTTGAAGATGGACCATTTAATACTTGCTTTTCTGTATTTTCTAGGTAATAAATGAAGTTTTGATTAAAGTAATTAATGTCATGAGAATGATCTGTTATGTGTATAAAATAATCAGATGAAACACATTTAAATCTTAGGTTTGTGTTTTTTTAATTCCAATGTAGTTAACATACAGTTTTATATAAGTTTCACACGTATAATATAGTGATTCAGCACTTCCAGATATTACTCAGTGCTCATCAAGACAAGTGTATTAAAAGCTTAGGTTTCCTTTTATAGTTCCTAGAAAATCTTTATAGTTTTGTTACTGATGATCATTTTTCCCACACTTTTTTTTTTAAATGTTTTTTTATTTATTTCTAGGAGAGAGAGAGAGACAGCATGAGCAGGGGAGGGTCAGAAAGAGAGGGAGTCACAGACTCTGAGACTCTGAAACAGGCTCCAGGCTCTGAGCTGGCAGTCAGCACAGAGCCGGACGCGGGGCTCGAATCCACGAACCGCGAGATCATGACCTGAGCGAAAGTCGGACGCTTAACCGACTAAGCCACCCAGGCGCCCCTTTTCCCACACTTTTTAAAAAATATTTTTAAAAATATTTTTATTTATTTCTAGGAGAGAGAGGGAGACATCGTGAGCAGGGGAGGGTCAGAGAGAGAGGGAGTGACAGACCCCAAAACAGGCTCCAGTCTCTGAGCTGGCAGTCAGCACAGAGCCCAACGCGGGGCTCGAACCCACGAACCGCGAGATCATGACCCAAGCAAAAGTCGGATGCTCAACCGACTAAGCCACCCAGGCGCCCCTAAAAATATTTTTTAATGTTTATTTATTTTTGAGAGAGAGACAGAGCATGAGCAGGGAAGGGGGAGAGAGAGAGGGAGACACTGAATCCGAAGCAGGCTCCACTCTCAGAGCCTGATGTGGGGCTCGAACTCATGAATGTCGAGATCATGACCTTAGCTAAAGTTGGAAGCTTAACCAACTGAACCACCCAGGCGCCCTCCCACATTTTTAAAAAAAATCAACATATTGATGGATAAATTCAAACAAATAGTTACAAAGCAATTTTGTTCTTTGTGATGTTATTTTCAATCAGGCAATATTTCTCTATATTCTTAGGAGATAGAAATGTTGATGTAAAATAGAAACAGTTATATTTCCTTATCAGATATTTCATATAAAATAAGACTGGATAAAAACTTGATTAATAAAAGTAAGGCAGCATTTACTGAGCATCTACTGTTGCCTGATTTGATAGTGAAAAATTCATCTTTTTCCATATGCATTTAGGGGGATTAGCTGGCAATTTATTCAATGTATTGTTATATAAATACAGACAGTTAAATATTCTTATATGGTAAAATTTCCTAAAATGTAATAGAGAATCAAGAATATCGAGTTTCTTGGCTGATAAGTGTTTACTAATTGAAAATAAAATCTTCTTTATTGATTTTTTTAAATGATGAATTATGCCAAAGAGCTCAGGGAAGTCATACATATTTCAACTAGATTTTTTAAAAGATGCCTCAGTGGGCCAAGAAAGACAGATTTCTGCATTTTTATACATGCTTGGCTCATCCTAAATTACAGCAATGTTTCATTACCACCCAAATTCTCAAGATAAAAATTCGTAGCACAACTGCTTGCTAAGCAAAAGGAAAAACATAAATTGTATCTGTGCTGAGCGAATGGATTTGGAAACTGACTTTTATTTGGCTTGCAGCTCCCCTTGCAGAACAAAGTTTCTGCTGATTCTTTGGAGGATTTGGCTGAGGTCAAGCGGATAATCTGATAGACAATCAACTGATCTACAAGAAGGTGATACCTTCTTGTTCTCTGATTTGTAAACAGCAGTGATTCCTCTAAGCTCACCAGTTTTGATCTGGAAGAAATAACTGCTCACCATTCTTTTTTCTAAAAGCAACATTTTTGTTGCTCTGTTTAAAAGAGACATAGCCATTATTTTTATTTTATTACAATTATTTATTTTATTACTATAAAATTACAGAAANCTTTTATTCTTCATCATTTATTTTCTTACATAGTAATTGCCAGTTCAAGCAAACAGATTTTTAATATGATTCTACTGCTTTCATCAGTAATATTTTTATTTATTCAATATGCAGATTACTTAGCCCTNATAATACTAATTGGTTTAAACATGTAGGATTGAACATGAGTTTACTTCCACTCTTTGCTGAAAGTCTAACTAAGATGTAAATAAAGAGATTTTGGAAAGGCATAAAATGTCAAGGACAAATAGAACAAAAGTGAAAAAGAAAGCATTGACATTTTGAGACTGGAAAGCAGAAAAAGTAAATCATACACACACATGCACACACACATACAATTTAATCTTCCATTCTTCCTCAATTCTTCTCCTTACCACTTATTGCTTGGCTCTGCCTAGTGCCTGAGTCTCTCAAGTCAGAACAGGATCTACATGAACTCTTAGGAAATAATTTCCCAGTAGTAAGTGAGCATGTGTTACTTACTATGTCCTAGTATCTGAATCTTCCTCTTTCCCAGTGATGATCCAGTTGGTAGAAGTTAAACTTGAATATTAACCCATGATAACATTTTCCAAATACTCTATAAAATGTGTAATAGTGTTTCTGTAATTCCATGTCTTCACAGATACTCATAATGGAAAACTTGGAGGCTCTTTTAAGCTCACTACATTTAGGAAGACTGGAATGCCTTTGTTTCTTATACATTTTTTATTCTATGCTTTAAACTTTTATACTAGATTATGTTTAGTAGGAAATTATTCTTCAAGCTCTTAAATAAAACAATCTTGGCCAATGGAACATAAGCAAAACTGATGTATGGAATTCTAGGCAGAGCTCTTAAAGGGAAGTAACATTCTAGTCCCTTCCTATTCTCTTCACTCTGGGTGAAATCCACATGGGGCTTTTCAGAACCTCCGACCCAGTCAACTTATAAATGGAAGAACAAGGGAAAGGAACCTGAATTCATAACTACTTTGTAGACACATATTATACTAGGGAAATAAAATGACTTATTTTAGCCATGTTATTTTGGTCCTCTGTTCTAATTTGTTATGAAATGAATAGTGTGTTCTCAAAATTCATGTATTGAAGCTCTAACCCGAAATGTGACTGTATTGGATATATGGCCTATAAGGAGATTGAGTGATGTCATGAGGGTGAGATATTAACCTGTTTCTTGTGTCTTCATAAGAAAAGGAAGAGACATCAGATCTCTCTCTCTCTCTCTCTTTTCCTTTCCAGAGGAAAGGCCATGGGAGGACACAATGAGAAGGCAGCCATCTGCAAACCAGAAAGAAAGACCTCACTAGAAACCAACCTTGATCTTGGACTTCTAGCCTTTAGAACTGTGAACACATAAATTTCTATTGTTTAAGCCACCAAGTCTGTGGTATTCTGTTATAGCAACATGAGCTGACTAATATACAATCTAAACCTAAAGATTAAGTAATATGAAATTTGGTTCTCAAAAGGGGTGTGGCACAGAGTAAAACCTAAGCTATATTGGATTGGTTCAACAATCAAATTCTAGCAACAGGACACTGATATTGCATAGCTACAAAACTGATGCTCTTATCCATGACATGGCAAAACAGTGTGTTTATTATGTCTGTATCTCCCAGGATAGAGTTGGCATAACCCAAGAAGTGTTATCTGTTTCTTGCCATCTTCAGCAGGTGAAAACAAAAGGTAATATAGTTCCCTAAGGAAACTTTTCTCTGATATCAAACTTTAATCTTAATTTTAATTTAAAAGATTCAGGTAATATATGACGTTGCAGCATTGAAAGATGTCTCTACTTCTGTTTCCTAAAATGGAAGTAGATACAAGGGATAGCTTTGAAGAAACTATCTTTAAAAAATAAGCCAATGCTTGCAAACATTTCTGAAGTATCTCTAGGAACCAGTGGGAAGTAGCCGAGAATTAAATATGTGATTCAAATTGTTGTCTTCCATCCAAGCCTGTTGTTTAAAGATGGTGTCAAGGGAGCATACATTAAGTCGTGGGCATAGGGGTTGGATTATTCATAACAGAGGGACCAGAAAATAAAATAATGCAGTTTTCAGGCATAAAGTTTATGAGATCATTGTCTGTGGTTACTTCTCAAGGGAACTGAAGACAAACACAAGTAAAATAATATAAAATTTAAGGGTATAAAATTATCAGAAAAAAGACAAGCCAGCTCTACCAAATGCATGGTTATTTAAATTCTTTTTTTTATAGNGGGCTTGAACCCACGAACCATGAGATCATGACCTGAACCGAAGTAGGACGCCTCACTGACTGAGCTACCCAGACACTACTCACCAAATATTTATTAAAATTCTAGTTTATTTATTTAATCAACAAACATTGAAGTTTCCACTGTATTTCAGTGGCTTTTCCAGATACTAGGGATCCATGTAGCTCATGTTTCTTACTCTTGGTGGATATACAATATAAACAAATAAAATTTCATCCCTTTTGATAGAGGTCACAAAGGCTGTAAATTAAAAGACTGATATTTAATTATAAAAAGCAGTGACTATGATTTTATGTGTATCTGTTTTCCTAATATCGGTCCCTCCATTGAGAGACCTTTTCCTTGGAGATCCTTGGCCAAGGCCTTGTGGGAGGATCAAACTGTAAAGACATTTTTTCTCCACTCTGACTCAGTACTTGGGACTTTCCCACTACTGTTCACTCCCTCTGTCCACTGCCCTAGCCAACACATCCTTTGATACCAATCCCCTGATCCTTGGTCCATAAAACAGCAGGAGACTTCTGTTTGGGATATTTTTTCCTTCCCAACGGATACAGCTGGCTGACCCTTACCTAGCATCACTATGGGGGCGGGGGTCAGATTGGAATATTCAGGAATCTGTCACTTTCTCCTGTTTAACCTGGTTTTTGTGCTATAGCCATAAGTGATTAAAAGCTTGACTTTGTTTTGGCTTATTGTCTTGTCTACTCTGACATCTAGTATAATAGCTCAGCTCTCTCAAGCTCAGCTCAACTCTTGATATGCAGCTAAAAAAGCTGCAAGGCACAGACACTGAGAAAGTGTTCTTAAGGAAACTCAAAGACAACAAAGAATGTAACAAGAACACTAGAAGTATATCAACCTTCAGCACCAAGGGTTACCGCAAACATTAAATACAGCCCAATTACTAGCTAGATAAAACCTCCCACTAATGGCCTATATATCTCAGTTTCTACAACCTGATATATTATGTCTTGTTTTCAACAAAAAAATATAAGATATTCTAGAAGGCAAGAAAAAAAAAAGAATAGTTATGGCAAGGGTTCTAATGGACAAAGTAGACAATGTGCAAGGTAATGGGTAATGTAAGCAAAGATATGGAGATATGAATCAAAAGCAAATATTAGAAATCAAAAACAATGTAAAGTAAATTAAATAATGCCTTCAGGGTCATCAGTATACCTGGCATATCTGAGTAAAGTGTCTCTGAACTTGAATAAATATTAATAGAAACTTCTCAAACTAAAATGCAAAGAGCAAAAAGAATAAACACAGCAAAATAAAGTCAAGGAAGAACTTCAAGAAGTTGTGGGACTGTTTCAAAAGATATAGCATAAACATAACTGGAATACTAAAAGGAGAAAATAGAACAAAGTAGAAGAAATACCTAAGGAACAATGGTCAAGAATTTTTGAAAATTAATTACATACACCAAACCACAGTTCCAGGAAGTTCAAGACTACAGTACTATTTTGATACGTCCGATTTGCCTGATTTATATTGACTTAATCATTATTTGCTTCATTTTTCTTAACCTTATAGTTTGTTTACCTGCTCTTATTCTAAATATGCAGATGATTTAATCCTCTTATATTTATTCCTTAACCTCTTAGAGCTTATTTTCATCAATATTGAATCCTACTGTTAATGCTTATAATCTTTACTTCTTGCATTGTATCCTTTTATCATAATCTTTCTTCACTATTATTTTAGGATTTTTAATGTAATTGATTTCATACATTTGTTCTGCCATATTTAAGTTGGTGCAGAAATCTTTAAACTGTGCATGAATTCCTTATTTGTATTATCTTTAATGGAATTACTTTTAATTGTTTACTCTTATTTTCTTCTAAATTTCTTAGTATTGGTCTTTTCATCTTTTATTATTTTAAATATTTTTTTATTTATTTCTAGGAGAGAGAGAGAGAGAGACAGCGTGAGCAGGGGAGAGTCAGAGAGAGAGGGAGATACAGACTCTGAAACAGGCTCCAGGCTCTGAGCTGGCAGTCAGCCCAGAGCCCGACGCGAGGCTCGAACCCACGAACCGCGAGATCATGACCTAAGCGAAAGTCGGATGCTTAACCGACTAACCCACCCAGGCGTCCCTATTATTCTAAAAGTCCTTTATTTTGTAAGGGCATTCTCAGCTAAAAAAAAATCTCTCCAATCACCGTAAACAGGATATAATAAAGCCTTTAGCATTTATTCATTTAGACTTTCATTAACTCAACAAATATTTATTGATAATGCACTATTACTCGGTAATTTTCCTTTTTAATAAATTGCAGAGACACTAGTGAAAAATATAGAACTCCCTCTTCATATGAAGTTTATGTTCTAATGTATACATTAGAGTGAGTATATAATGTATATATTTGTGTGAAAAGGACAGGAGAACAGGTAGTCCCAGAAACTTAAAAAAGGCAAATAAACCATGATGTGGTATAATAGTGAATACTTCTAAGAGGGAAATAAAATAATTTGATTTGCTAGAGTGTCAGGATTAGATACTACTTTACATTGAGTGGGCACGGGTAACCTCTCTTACAGAATGATAAGATCTGAATGAAAAGAAAGAAAGAAACTAAGAAATATATATTCTAAGTAGAGACAACTGTGAGAAGGCCCTAAGGTTGTAAACATCCTCATATTCTCAAGAAACAGAGGCAAACAAGGTAATTGATAAATGTTGAATGAGAGACCAGCAAGAGATTATACATGAAATGTGGTCACATGCCTGATCCTGAAAACTTCATCAGACATGGTAAGTTTTAAGTTTTGTTATAAATGTAATGAGAAGACTTTCAAAAGTTTTATCAACTCTGAAAAGAGAACTTTCTCTGGTTGCCATGTATAAATTGAATTAGATGCAAGAATCAACAGAGGAAATGTATTTCACTAGTTCAAGTTTCAGGTTGTAGTGACTTGTGCTAGGAAGGAAGCAATAGAAAAGTGAGACATGGACAGGTGCAAGATAGATCTCTTTTAGTACAACTTACAGGATTTGTTGATGGGTCAGATGTGAGAGGAAAGATAAAATCAAGAATAGTGAGTGAATTCAGAGTTTGTAAAGTGGGTAGAATAATTGCACCATTTACTGAGCTAGGGAAGACCATATGTGAGGTAGAAGTTAAAAATTCTGTTTTCAGTATTTTCAGTATGGGTTGCTTGTATCTTTCCAAGTCCAAACCTAATGTAGGCTTTTAGAAATATGTGTCTGGGACTCAGATGAGATATCTGAACAATAGCAGATAGTCTATTTTGGATTCATCAGCACTTTTAGCTACTGCGATGCTGTATAGAATGAGGACACAAAAATGATCAGATTTAGCCTCAGGGATATCATCAGGGTTTGAGAAAGTTCATTGAGTGGATAGTGGCTGAAGGTGGTTTGGAGTGACTGAAAGTGTAAAAGGTGTGTTGAGGAAGTTAAGACAGTAAATATAGAGCTTTATTGATGAGACGTATAGGATTGAAATCAGAAGAATGGACACAATGGAGATACTAAATTATATTAGTCTTATGATAGATTTAACAAGTAGATGGAGAGAAATTGGTGACGCAGAAAAAAGCAGATAACTGATGAAACAAAATATTTGAGAAGATAAGTAAGGGGGACAGGGCACCAAGGGCAAAAATAAATGGGTTGGTCTTTGAAAGGAGCAGGAATATTTCTCTGGTTTTGAAAGAAATAAGTGAAACCAAAAGTCCAAGATGGAGATAGATTTGTACTTTGATGGCAACAAATTAAGATAGTTTCTTACTGCTTATCTTATTTTTTATTAACATGTCTGCATTGTGACCAATTAATATTCATAGGAGAAATAGGTAGTGATAGAATTGAAAGGATAGAGAAGGAAAAGTTATAGGGCTTACAGAGATGATTGTCTATTTGAAGCTTGTGAGCATAAATTTAAATTATCACCAATGGCTCATTTGGTTAAGCATCCAACTCTTGATTTCAGCTCAGGTCATGATCCCAGGGTTGTGGGATTGAGCCCCACATCAGGCTCTGCACAGGTAGTGTGGAGCCTGCTTGGGATTCTAGCTCTCTCTCTCTGCCCTATCACTCCTCTCCTCTCCAAAAAAAAGTAAACTATTGCTTACCCATGTTTATGTAATTTTTTTCAATAGTGTTTGGATGCTAGTGCGAGGTATAAAGAAGTCTAATTTTTTTATATAAAGTTTTTTTTTTTCTTTCAGGTAACCAGAGTGGAGAAAAGGTAAGGTATGGGAGTTGAAGAAGTCTGCATCAGATATGGTAACAAGCATGGTATCTGAATGTTAGGCACAATAATTAATCAAAATGATCTTTAATGTACTTCCAATGGTACCTCCCATGCTTTGGGCACCCAAAATATATCATCTCAGTGATTTAGTGTACTGGAAAACTTTCTACAAAGCATGAATTATTCTCTGTATCTACTTAATGACAAACTAGAAGCATGAGGTTTGTATCATCCTACATTATCTTTTTACAAAACTGCTGTGCATTTAAATATATGTGCATTATTTATAGACATATATTAGATTTGAAACATTTGGTGTAAGGCCTTCAGTATGGGCTCAATTGGTTATTTGGGGGTAAGAGGGAGCAGAGGTTGACAGTTTAGTTTACTAAGAGAGAAAACTCTGGGTTCAGAAATAGCTGGGTTCTACTGAATCTGTGTCATCATAGACCATTTTAATCTCTCCAAGCATGAATTTCTTTACATTTATAATTATCTGTTTGAATTATTTATAAGCAAGATTACATTAAATATATTATAAATCACTCATAGCCTATAACCTGACTGAGGGTAAGTTTAGTTCAATGCACATAAGCTACTATTTTTACAAACAAAGGCAGGAAAGTCTTGGAACATGTATGCTGATTGCCCGTGTTCACCTTGCTATACTTTGATCTAAGTAGACTCATCTGATAGAATACTTGAAAGCTAAATTTAGTACAAATATTAGAGGAATTTTCTTGCAAAGATAAGGAGTTTAAATTATTTTCTGAGCCAATGGGTAGTAATTGAAGAGTTCTGAACTTAAGAAGTGGTCAGAAAACGGCATTAAGAATAGGCAGTTAACACCAGGAAGTAGGCTGTATGGGAAGGAAGGAAGTTTAATGTGGCAGATGTGTTAAAAAAAGTTCTAGCTCATAATGGGACAGAAGAATCACTCTTACTCTAGTGACATGTACAGTCATTTGATAAAATATAATATTAAGTCAATGTAAGTAAAATTCAAAGGAAAGAAAGGAAATCAGAAGTGTTATATGGTTATATGTAGAGTAATATGAATTACTCTGATACCTATTCAACAGTTAACCAAAAAATATAGCAATAATATTTTCTTAAATCTGGAAATAATGCAATGACTTTAGATTGCTTGTAACATAAACATCATTTAAGAAAATAACACAGTTTAAAATATTAAATGAATTAAAAAGAAATGAAAACAAACTGAAAAAATATATTTAATGGATGTTTTAAAGGAGGAATGACCATTAAGGTAGTAGGAAATGGATGACCAGAATTCAAGGGAGGGTTCATGATAGTAGGTAAAGGTTTAACAGCAAACACATCCTTCCAATCTTGAGAATGCAGCATTTGTAAACAAATAGGCAAACAAGCTTACCACAGCTGAGGATAGCTATGTGGAAAACACCTATCAGCAGGCAAGATGGTAGACAGCAATGTTGAATTCAAAAGAATCAAGGACAATGTTTAATTGAATTTTGGAATTTGAAAACATGTAGTGTTTCAAATGAGGTATTAGGCATTGTTCAGATGTTCAGTTACCCTATATTCTGCTTCTCTGTCTCTCTTACCTTTCCCCTTCTCCTTCTCCTCTCTCTCCCCCTATTAAGTCACATCAAATAATGTGATTGATAGTAGGCAAATGAAACCTCTGTCTTTTGATCTGAAATTCTGATGCCAACCAAATTTAACTTAACACTTTTCCATTTCCTTATTTTTATTTTTAGAACACTATTATTAGAACAATTTGACAGAGAGATATATGTGAAATTGGAAAAGATTTGAGCAATGTTGTATGCCAGAATGAATATATTATGTGTTATGTTTTATTTTAATAGTGCATTTAAAATAATATGATAGGATCCGATTTTGCCAGAAAGCATGAACTGAATAATTTATTTTATAATATAAATTTATCCACTGAATCAATGTGTAGTATTTAGCCACCTTTTCTATATTTGGTTTTTCATTCATATCATAAATTTTAATGGATTCTTTAAAGCTGATAGGCTATAAATTGTGAATTCATATAAATGATAATGCACAGTTACATGTGACAAACTCATGGCAGAAATTTACGGTGAAAATATTTCTTAAGTGATATTTGTACATTTATTGATTTCTCCTAAAATTTAAATGTGAAATTGTTAACGTTCAACTGTCAATAATAGAGTATTTAAGAATAAATAATCTAATTTTACTATTTAAAACTCACTATAGGTGTGCAAATTATAAACTTATGTTGTAAATACAAATTATATATCAAAGAATTTTTTAATATGTATACATACATTTTATGTCTGAATTAATAAATTCCAAGGTAATTTCAACTACTTGTACTGTAAGCAAGCATTTATCTACCATTTTAAATAACTCAAGGCATGCTGTCATTTTGACATGAAATTTTTTTTAAAAATTTGCAATTAAAGAAAATCATAATTTAAACCCTAGGGTAAACCTGTAATGTCAACTATTAAAAAATACATTGTTTTAAAAATATATGGAAAATACTTTCATCCTTCATAGTCTTTCTATAAAGTTCATAGATTATTTTGGAGGACTTATATCTCTCCCTTTGAAAACTGTGGAGTAGAATTAATGTGAAAGAGGCTTGAGGTTTTGGATAAATTAAATGCCTTATAAATTCATAATGTGATGTGGCTGCTATATGGCAAATATAAATTTAAATTTTTCTGGTGTACATATGGTATCTAGGATGAGTCCTACATAGATTTGTTCTATTTTTCTCAAGTCTGACCATAACTGTAACATTACATTCAGTTCTATGCTCCACACCTTGAAGGATATTGATCGGCCTAAATGCATTCAGAGAACAAAAAGTGTGATAAAAATGAAAAGCAATTAAAGGAACAGGGAACATTTACTATAAAGACAAGAAGATTGCCAGCAATATGATACTTACGTATCTCCAAGCTTTGAGGGCGTATCATATGGAAGAGAGAGTAGATTTATGTTCTGTGGCTCTCAATAGCAGAACTAGAAATAATGTGGGAGCTCCAGAGAAGAACTATTTTAGTTCAGCACATGGTGATATTACCTGTGCTTTGTTAATGGTGCAGTTGGCAAAAGAAAAGGTGCTTTTATTTGGGTTTCCCTGAGTTACTTTAACTTTCATTTGACTTTGATTTCTTCATTTACAGTGAAATCTACCGATAGTTGTTACTATATTATACTCAGTAACTAATGTTGAGATGAAGAGAGGCACCATGGAAATGATGAAATTCAGGTTTTGCCACTTACAAGCTCCGAGTACCTAACCAGCCAGTTATTTTCACACAGGATTATTTTCAAAGGATTGATAATATCTTCTCAATTTTTCTGTTTTTGAACAGCACACTCAAGTCTTCTGGTCACTCAAACCTCAAATTTTAGGAGCAGAACAGTAGAAAAATCATTGACTCTGAAAGCCAACTGCCTGTGTTCAAAGTCTAGCTTTGGCACTTAGCCGTGGGACCTTACTTAGCTTCTATGAGTCTCAATTTCCTCATCTGTAAAATGGAGAAAACAAAAGCACTCATCCTGTAGGTTTGTTGGATAATTAAATGAGGAGGCACAAATAAAGCTTTTAAAAAATAATGGTACAGAGTAAACTTACGTAAATATTTGCTGTATTATTGTTATTATATGTCCTTTATAACTCAGCATGCAGCCCGTGTGCAAACATTCTCCAGATTCTGCTATTTCCCTAAATGTATCCCCCTCCATGTTCCTACTATAATTGTATTTCAAATAATTAACCTTTATGAAATCTACTATACTAATCTTCTAACTGGCATACTTTCTTATGATTTTCACCCTTCCAGGCCAGACTACCAGGTAAGACATCCTGTTATGTCTTTCAGAAATGCTTCATTATTATCTTACCCTTCTGTAAAACTTTGAAAGACTCAAATAAACCCCCATCATAATCTGACTTGAACCTATAACTTCTAGATATTTCTCCAACTATTTCTGCAAAATCTTTTGCCTCAGCCTGTTTTGTATCCTAAATTTACATTTCTGTTCATCCTGTAACCCTTTGTCTAGAAGGACTTGACCTACTTACATTCTGATAGTCCTTAAACTTCATCCTGAAACTTATTCCATCCTAACACTTTTCTGAGACTTTGGTGCTCTCTCCCTATTGTAAAATTTTATTTTGCTAATTATCCTACATATTCTCCTCATAACACGTATTTCATACTTTGAAATTTCTTTTAGTTAGGTACTTTGTAACTTTTAATGATATTTAGCACCAGTTTCGCCAAGTAAATGTACTGGGGGACTATGATGGGCAGATTCTTTTTCATATTTTTGAAGTTTCTTCTTAAGTAGATTATTAATTATGATCCACAGTGCTCAAAGTTTTGCCTTGTGCATATGAAGTTTTCAAATATGTGCAAGTGAGCTAACCCTATATCAGTATCAATTTCAGTTTACTTAAGTTTGTGAGGTTTGATCTCAAACTTTCTCATCCTTAACATTGCCCACAGTTATGGAAGTCAGTGAAAGTTACATTTTATAGTACAGTGCTAACGGTTATATTGTGTGAATCATTTCTATTGTGTATAGTAATTTTGGAGGCTTAAGTGAGCTTAATTATGTTTTAGATGGAGAATAGGTAGTTTGAGAAACACAGTATACAGTAGGAGAAAACACGTAGAGGTCTGAATCAAATTTGGGTCTTGATTTTGCCATTTCCTTGGTGTTTGGCTATGAGGAAATCAAGCTCCCTGAACTTCTTTCCCATCGTATAGAACATGGATGATAATTCCAACAAAATGTAAGCCCCTGTGAGATATTTATGTTTTGATCACCATTGTATCCCAAATACCCATAACATATCTGGTACAGATTACTCAATGTATTTGTTGAATGAACACCTCCTCCAAGAAAAGTATTTATCAGGAGGAAAAATATTAATGTTTGTGAATGTGTTCTGATGAGGTGTTATTTAGTTTTATGCAAAACATTATCTAAATTCCTGAATCATTGGTAAATCATTTACCAACTAATCCCTGGTATCTGGCACATGGAAGGTGAATTATTGACTCATAATTTGCCTGAAGGTAGAATTCCTGCACTTTGTACTTGCCATTGTACTTGTATGTCATCATTTGCCTATAATTTTTTTCTTGTCATGTAAGTATGATATGAATGATATAGTTTAGGAAACTAATGTGTATCTGGGTATCAAAGCCAGTTGCCACTAAAGTACAATGCAGATGGGTAAAGCCACATGTGAGTATGTGTTTCTTTAGAGATATATGAAAATATTTAAATATTCATAGAAAAGGAAAATTAACACCTCATTGTCCTGTGACAGAATCTAGATTATTTACTACTATTTCAATTTGATAAATGTGCCACATTCCCATTATGTGAAAGAAGATGAATATAAAACATTCACATTCTGTTTGTTTTCTTAGGAAAATTAAGTTAGCCCCATTTAACAAATGTATTCTTAGCCCCTCTACAAATATAATAAGATTTAGAGTGGGTAAGATCACACAGTTAAAAGGAAACCAAACTGTGAAGACAACAATTTAGGCCCTTATCTTCTAGACATTGTCAAGCCGCAATTGTAGTAATATCAGTACCATTTGCTTAAAGGTTATTGGTACATATTTACAAAGCCAGGACTCCTCTATTTTCTCCATCACTGTATCCTCATTACCTGTGTTTTTTGAATAAGTGAATAAGTAAATGAATGCTATATTAGAAATTCAAATAAGTTGTCACAGAAAACCAAAATTAAAAGAATTCTTTTGGATGAGAGAATATAAGGGGAGTTTTGGAAGAAAAGAGTTCTGCCAGTATTCAGATTAAGAGTGGGAATATTGTTTCATGAGGAGATGGGAAAAGGCATTTGTTCTGTGCAAAGGACAGAGCAAAATAATGGATGCTGAAGTAAAGAAAGGAAGTATGTTCAAGAACTAGAAGTCTGATGATGGTAGAAGGGAAAGACAGAATGGATAGTACTTAACTGGAGTATGCTCTAGTGTCTTGAAACACCAGGCTCTGGAGTTTGAAGTGATGTTTTATGTGTAAGATCTGTACTTTAAGATGATGATTCTCAAAGCCCTATATGGGAAGCACTGTTCTCAGAAAAGACTGAAACTGAAGTTTGTTATAATAACAACATATGGAATAACATTAAAGGATAGCTCAGTAGAGAAATAACTTTTTTGTGAAATGCAGTAGGTCTGATGGGAGGGGTGGTGCCAAGGCCAGTGGTGGGGTGGGGGCCTGCACCGGTTCTTGGAGGGCACAAAGGTATTGGCTCTTGGGAGCTCTGGCATCTGCGGTCTGCAGGTCTGCACTGGTGAAGACTGCAGGGTCCTCACTGGGGACCTGCTATGGGGATCTGAGGCTGCAGCAGAGCTGGAAGTTGCTGGGTTCTTCCTGCTCTAGACATATCCCTCATGGAGGAACTCAGAGCTGAGAGGATTCCTCTCAGTCCTAGGCTGTATTGGGTTGGGGAATGAGGTGACACAGATGAAATGCCTCTTACCTTTTTCTATGCTATCATTCTGGCTTTTCCGGGTTTCTGCAGCTTGTCAACTGCACTCTAAGCTCTCCCAGAGGGACTTCATCAGTGGATGGTGTTAAATCCTTGGTTTTGCTGGGGGCAGGTAGAAACAATGGCTGGGAACTCCTTCCTGTTCCACCATCTTGCTGATATCACTCTCTCCTAAATTCTTCTTGACATAGCTTTGAGACCCCAGCTATAGACTGATCAGTTCCCCTTCTTTAGCTGCTGATTAAATCTACCTCAACCACTTGCCTTATCAGGGTCTCACACTCTGTGCCACTTTGCACCTGCCCTAATCACTCTGGAGTTAGGTTAGACAAATAGGGAAGCTACTATGCCCCCGAGCTCAAGAATTATTCTAAACCACCAATCTACAGGGAGTCCGTGAAACCTAGCTAACCCTACCCTTCTTGCCATTCATAAGCTGCCCCTGCAGCTGCCGCTTGCTGCTACTCTGCACCCCGGTGGAACTCCCCATGTGGCCCTGACTAGCATCACGCTCTCATTTAGAGCTAGAAGTAACAAAAACTGCCTTTTATCCATCTGAGTGTCATTGTAATGGGTTCTGTTATCAGAGAATCTTTAAATCTTATAAAATCATGCCCTGAGACAGATATCAGATTATCTGGTAACTGAAGAGAGATATTTTGGTAGAGTAGAGGACAAAAATATTTAAAGGATTATCAAGGAAATATATGGAGTACCAAGAAATCCAAGGCAGAAGTTTTAAAGTGCCTAACTTTAAGGAATTTAAGGAATGTTCTGAGGAGGAAACTATGCAAAGCCAGAGTAAGTGATCTAAGACAGCAGAAAATCTGGGAAAGTAAAGTGTCTAAGCCAAGGATTTATTATGAGGTCTATACCCATGCAGATTTTAAGAACCACTGTAATTGTTAAAAGAAATAGAAATGAATGATTAGCAGGGATGAATGCTATAACAAGGAAAAACATAAATGAGACTTAAAAGAGCTTAATGGCTATTTAATTTACAAATTAATCCCCATGGCAACTTCTTCAAGCAGTTAGTGGTTTCCTCTGCTGTGTTCCCATAGCCCTTGGTGCATATTCCTTTATTATGGTACTTATGTGCCATATTATAATTTGTCTGCTTCATACATTAAAATGTAAGCACTCTGAGAATATAAATCATGGACTAATTCTGAGGTCTTTTTTTTAAACATCACATACAGTCACTGAGATAGAGCTATTACTCATTGAGTGCCCAAGGAACAAATGTTTATTCTACTCTAGTGTTAACCTTTCAGTGCTCTTTTTGAATTTCAGTGGGTGGTAACAGCCTGTTGTTCGGGAATTAGGAGCTATCCTTGTTGATTTACTCATTTCCATAATATAGTTTCAATAATCTACAGAAGCTCAACTCTGCAGTTATTCAAAGTTTTGTTCTGCTATGTATGTTTAATCCACTCTAATATTACCTCAAGTAGAGCTGGAGAAAGTAGAAAATCTTGTCAGAAGTTCATTATCAAAATACTCCTCAAATGCATCCCATCCCCATAGCAATAAGCTCACCTCCCTCTATGAGACACTTTGTGCAAAGATGTTATGTATGTGAGATGGAATCATGAGTCTTCCATTACTAAGTCAGTAAGTAGGTTAGAATCTTGTGCTTATGAGAACAATGCTATGGGGAATAACTTCTCTGGGGACCAATTAACTTCATTTTGCCTGATAAATATGATTATATTCTTTACCCTAATAAATCATCTTATAAGCCTGTGTGCCTGGCTACAGGGGCAATTAAATTATATATAATATATTCATATATATATATGAATTTTAAAAAAGAAAGCATGCACCAATGTCATACAACACATGTATTTATATTGATTTCCTCTTCTTTACCAGGCAGCTGGACAGTGGGCTCTGTCCCAGGCCAAAAGAGGATAGATTGAGAGTATGTTAACCTCACAGGAAGGAATGTTTATTTTGGTCACAGAAGCTGTTCAGTCTCATTTGCTCATAGAAGGATTAGAAGATGAGGTCCTGAGAATTAAGTCAATCACTTGGAAACCCAAGATATTTTATGAAGAACTAGTTACTAACCCAACAACAGTTGCCCAAACTCTAACGTCATATTAATATCACCCAAGGAACTTGGGGAAAATATTACAGGCTCTGTTGTTCCCTCCCAAAAGTTTTTATTTAATTGTTCTGTGTTTAGCCCACACTAATTACGAAATCATAAAAAGACTGGCTGGTATTTTCCTCATTCCGGGAGAGTAAAGGATGAGTATAGCAGAATATTAGAAACATCCGGGATGACAACAATCCCTTTCTTGTACTAGAGTCAGATATTCTTGCCTGAAGCAAGACAAAATCTGCTGTTCAAAAACAGAAGAAGAAGTAAAATTTAAAAAGCTGTTCAAGTTCATTTCCAAATGAAACATGAGAATGAGATTTACATAAATATGAGCAAATAGGTGCTTTTATAACAAATGTTGCTATTAACAACACAAATTTCATTGTCTAATTTTATGGAGGGCTTTTATTTTTATGCTTTAGAAACCAAAGAGTAAACTTGTATTGGGTGCTGACTTTTATTTACAGATGCAAATTTGTTTACTGAAAAAAAAAAGAAAGAAAATAAATGAAGAATTTATATCATGCCCAAGTCAAAAAAAGAAAAACTAATTACAAATTTAGTTGTGAACAACAAATAATTTGCAGGGCAAGTATTCAAATGGGCTTCATTTCAGAGTTTTTAATATGCAGCTGGGTTTAGAAATGCAGTCAGGTTTGAAAACACTGTCCTTTAATAGCAAACTCCCCAAATTCATAAAATAAAAATTTTATTCACAGTAGAAATAACTATGCACTAGAAGAAAAGTGAACAAAAATTAAAAAAAAAAAAAACTCAAAAAACAGCTGCAAGAAATCCATGAAGGACTTTTGGGAAGAATGAATACATGAAGAAATATACCATAATCCTGAAAGTTAAGACATTTCCAATAATTTAAAGATGCTATTTGCCCCCAAACTAATTTACAAACTTCATATAATTCCAATAAAATATTCAGTTGGTCAGCATTATTACTTTTTAGGAATGAGGAGGATGTCACAAAATCATTCTAAATTTTGTATATATTTTATTGACTCAACATGTTTAGGATTTTGCAGAGCATAAAACAGAATCTTAATACCTGCTAATTAGTATCTTGGTACTTTGTTAAGTAGTCAAGACCTCTTACTCAGTTTTAAACAGGAAATATATTTAACACTTAGGTTTAGTATCAAATAATATAACAAGTAATAATAGTGTCTTTTTAGGTGTTTCTATTGGGAAAAGTATCACTGAGTTTTCTTAATTGAAAATTCACCAGATCTTCAATCTTCCTGTGGTCTTTAACAAATCCATTATTTAACCCTAATAATGTTTAATAATGTTTCAAGGCAAACATAGGATTCTTACCTCCGAATAGGAGAATAAGTTTTGAGAAGTACTATGTGGATTTCATACCACTCTTATTCTCTTGGGGACACAGCTCAGCTCCAATCTAGATTCACTGTGACCCAGTCCCCAGTGGAGCAAGACTAACCTGTTAATCAGTTCTAGCCCTGGGTCAAAAATCTTATGTGACTAAAGCTGGGTGCCGAAAACTATTGAAAAGTTAAATGATCAAAACACAGCACCCATGTTTTTTTGTCTCACTTTACTTCTTCCAGATTCCCATTTTTATTTTTCTTCTTGACATTATATCTTTCTAATGCATCTTTCAATGACTTGTGATATGGTTACATACAGATAGTAAGAATATTTTTCATAGATTTACATGAGATAAAGTAGTTACTACCTTCTAATAATAAAAACTTACAGATTCCCCTACAACAAAATGATAGATTGACTTCTCCATAATAATCACATATGCTCAAAATGTTTATCATCTGTTAATGGGTTATGTTTTCATAGAATTAGCTGAAGAAAACTTTAAAACACAAGGATCTTGAAGATGAAAACATTACAATATCTGGGGTGTCTTGGTGGCTTAGTCGGTTGAGCGTCCAACTCCTGGTTTTGGCTCAGGTCATGATCTCCATGGTTTGTGGGTTTGAGACCCACATTGGGCTCTGAACTGACAGTGTAGAGCCTGCCTGGGATTCTCTCTCTCCCTTTCTCTCTTCCCCTCCTCTGCTCTCTCTGTCTTTCAAAATAAAGAAAACTTAAAAAAATTTAAAAAAGGACACATTACAATATCTAAAACTTATGTGGAGCTATAAACATATTCATAACTAGGTACCATGGAGAATGGCAACCCATTTGTCCATCAATGAATAAAAATTGGGACTAGATAATTCTTAACTTCCACTTAAATTCTTACTAAGATAGTTTTATTATTCATTCCAAGTCACAGTAATAACTTTTTTAAGTATTGAGAATTAATTAAGAAAGGGAAGTATGGGGGAGAGACAATTTTTAGACAAATTCTAAAGATTTATTTATAGGTGTCTAAAGAAAAAAGTTTCCTGGGTGGCATATATCAAAATAACTCATTAATATCTTTCTGGATAAGAATCTCATATCTTCGGGGTGTCTGGGTGGCTCAGTTGGTTAAGCCTCCAACTTGGGCTCAGGTCATGATCTCACGGTTTGTGGGTTCAAGCCCCGCGTCAGGCTCTGTGCTGACAGCTAGCTCGCAGCCTGGAGTTTGTTTAGGATTCTGTGTCTCCCTCTCTCTCTGATCCTCCCCTGCTCACGCTGTCTGTGTCTCTCTCTCTCAGAAAGAAATAAAACATTAAAAAAAAAAGAATCTCATATCTTCAAGTCAACCTTTATAAACTATATTCTGAAAATATTAAATCTGTAAGATCTCCTTTTCTTAGGAAGAAAGAAAGAAAGAAAGAAGGAAGGAAGGAAGGAAGGAAGGGAGGGAGGGAGGAAGGAAAATGAAAAGGAAGGAAGGAGAGAAGAAAGGAGGGAAGGAAAGAGAAAAAGAAAGGGAGAGAGAAAGAAAGAGTTGCTTATTCCATTTCAAACAAGCTTGGGCTTCTTTGTCCAGGTTTCTTTACTTCACAGGATTCCTTAATACCATGAATTTGATTCTGAACATTATGACTCTATAAGCAGAAGAATAAAACATGCATTACTTCCCAAACTGATTTGACCACAACATTTTTATTACTAAATCCTTGTTCAAGGAACTACAGGTTTTACTAAGTAAAATTCCCCTAAAGGATTAGAGGTTCTTCTTAGAGCAGTTAAGAGAACATTACTCTTGTGATCATTCCAATTCTATGTCATTATATTTCTTTTCAAATATCACGCTAGACTATTCCTAATTTGCTTCTAGTAATGAGGAAAAGGAAATAAATGACTTTTCTTCATAGATAAATATGTAGCATATTATATTATTTCACTGAGAACTAAAGCTGCAGTCGTGAGCCTATGTGCTGTTATGTGTGCCAAGATCAAGCAGTCATCTAATTTACCCCACAGGTGCATAATATTTTTTATTATTGTCAAATTATCCATAATATTTATTAACATGTCTCTTCATTACCTCTTCAATCCTCTTCAATGGGAGCTTAAAATAACTTTTTTTTTTGGAGGAATCAACCATTACCTTCATAGCTGGGTACATGCTATGTTCATTTCTTAGTGCTGTTCTATAAAATGAAACAGAGCTGTCACCAGCTAATTTATTTCCATGCCAAACCATTTAATCTCTCCAGAGAAACCTCTGTTTAAATAAGGCATGCTTGACCAAGAAAGGTTGTCATGTATTAACTGTCTCTGTGGGGAGTTGATGTTAAAAGTATAATTGGTTCAGTGAAGGGAGCAGAAAATAAGCTCTTCTATTCACAGTCAGAAAAGCAGCTCCCAGTCATCTCTGCGTGTGAGTGTGTTGTCACTTCTAACTAAGAAAGTGCCACCAGACAAATTAGCAGTAGGGAGACTTACAGGATTTCTTTTTCTACCCTAAGGATAAAAATCTTCCTAATATGCATCTTCTGATTGCCATTTATCTGTTAGAATATGAGGGTGCACTCTCAAACATTTTCTTTTTCCTGTCTAAGAAAGAATCAGATTTCCTCTTATTGTTTCCTTCTTATTTCTCTTCTCAATTTTTCATCATATTGCATTCCTCCTGGTATTTCATATTTTCTTCTAATACAGAGAGAGCATTCATGTCATGGGATTTCAAGGTTATTCCTATGCTACAAAGCAAAAATGCTCTCCAGTGCTACAAAAGCAAAATTATTTTTAATGGGAGAGAAAAAGATAAAAGACAGCATCAATTGCAGGGAGAATAAGAATCCTCCTAGGATTTTTAATCCACAGTTCAAACAAGGTTCTAGTTTCTTAATCATGGTATAAGAAGACTAATACAACCAATAGTGAAAACTGTTTATTCCCTCCCTCTTTAAATATCTCTACTCAGCAATAGTTTCAACCCGTGGATAAAACACTTCATACAGTTCTTCATTGTGATTACCCAACATTGATACTGCAAACCACAAAGGCATTTGCAACCTAAATCTTAGTTTATTTTAGAAAATGTTTGATTTTCCCTTGACAGCACAATTTATTGTTTCTATTGACTTTCCAACAGTATTAGGTCAGACTAACTTTTCTCAGCTTTCAGAAAGGATGGCTTAATAAATAATTCTCTCTTATACAAACCAAACCAAACAAAAAACAAAACACAGAAAATATAGTGGCCAATTTGGTTTTTAACTTTTTTGTGGTCAGAGAACATGGTCTGTATGACATTTATTCTTTGAAATGTGTCGAGGCTTAGGAGTGACCTAGCATATTATCAATTTTTATAATAGTTTAATGTTTACTTGATAATAATGTACTATATTTAATTGTTGATTGTAGCATCCAGAATGCAAAAAAGATAATTAGTTTTGGTTTGGAAATCTTCTAAACCCATGTTAAAGTTTTTGATCTGCTTGATTACAATTTTCTGATGGACTATTATAAAGATTTACCACTATGATTGTTGTTAATATTGCCATCTAAGTCTCGACAGGTTTTGCTTCATGTATTTATGAAGATGCCAATTATTTTAATATATCATTAGCCAATTGTTTATTTCATTATGTAATGCTAATATTCCTCTCTACTAATGCCTTCTATGGAAATCCTATTTTATCTACTGGCAATACTGCTAATAACAATTTTCTTTCATCAGTGTTTGGGGGTAATATTTTCCATATCTTTATTATTAAGTGTTCTTTTTAATTTTGTTTTTGATATGCTTAAATGATCTTATTTTGTTTTGAATGCTCTTATTTTGTGTTTTCTGTTCAGAGAAACTCTTCTTGCTTTCATCTCCTTTGTCTTCTGTTAAAAATGATATGTGTTTCAACAATTACCATTTATGTTTCTCTATTGTTTTGAAAGCTATAGATTGTATTTTTTAGTATTTTGTTATATTTACATTTTAATCTATATATTGAAATATAAACTTTTCTAATAAAAATAGTTAAATATCTTTATTTTCCTCTGGAAGAAGATGATGACTTTATTAGTCTCCTCTCTTATCACTGTCCAATCTTGCTATTGGCATCTTGAGATGTAACTTTATGTTGTTAGGTGATTTGTTTCATTTTATAGAAATAAAGGCATGAAAAACAATTCCCTAACAGAAAAAAAAAGGCTTAGAGTAACTTACTTTACCCAACACAAATGTTTTTATAAGATAGCTCTTAGCTTTTGCCTTTTACAGTCTATTCTTGAAGACATTTATAAGCATTTAGTTGAAGGAAACCTTCCTCACTCCCAACTCTTATGAATCCAACCTTTCTGCTTCAAATGCATCTTACAAATTGACCTTGTATGAGGTTCTATAGAATGACTTAGTGTGCTGTTTAACATCAAGGTTCCCTAATCAACATGGAAAGCAAAGTAACAAAGCCTCTTGCCATTTAGATGTCTTCCCAGTTCTGACTCTTTTGTGTGTACCATGGACAAGCCTGAAAGCTTCATTACTCACTGAAGCAAAATATTATATATTACTTCACAAAATAATTCCAAGTTTAGCCTATCTACTCATTTTATAATTTACATGTGTGTATTCGTAGGTGACCTTTGTATAATATCCATTATGCATTCTTCTTTTCCTACTACAACTTGGAATTAGTGCCCAGGCAAATGGAACCACCTTCAGCTATTCACATTTTTTCCTACTTGGTTTGAAAGACCATCTACAATATATCTTACTGACCACAGAGAAGAGATAATAGTCTCTCACACATACCACATCTCATCCAGTTTTTGTTTCTCATTTGGAACAAGGGAGAAAAGCAATCACCAGGAGAGAGATTTTGATATTTGGCTTCAAAACTGATTTATACAAAATTCTACTAAGAAGTTTGTTGATCACTGATGAGTGAGAATGAATTACTAATTTACACATAGATAGGATCTCTAACCTGGCTTTCTCCTAATTTAGGAATTCAAATGAAGAAAATGTTACAAATAAACTCATGCTTATCAACAAACAAGGACAACATTTCATTATTGGCTTATGGGAAATTCCTTGTCCACATTTTCCTAGTGGAGAGTAAATTTAGGAGTTGAGAATTGAGTTTGTTAGGCAACTAAGATATTAAAATCTTACCGTGTGATTAACTTTCCTAGTATACCTGACACCGCTTTAGTCATTGTAAGGGAGATTACATTACTACTATACATAGAGAACTTACTTTAAAGAGAGGGTGACATAAATAGAAGCAAAACAAATAGTGAATAGTGATATTAGCATTCATTTGAATACTATTGGCTGCCAAAATCTGGGTCTGAGGTCTGTTTTCTCTTTTTGAAAAGGAAAATTATGTAATGCTAGAAGGTTATTAATGAAATGTGAGCAACAAAATTTCTAGAAGAGACAGAGACAGACAGACTTGAAAAGAGAGTAACTTTCTCAATGGTAACTCAGTGTGATTATGTTATTCCTCCATACATCTAAATTTGCCCTTCTCTTTTCCAGAAGCAAGGATCCTATGCTTTGGGAAACTCTAGTGTCAATTTCTGTTGCCCACTACAATTCATATGAATGCCATTCCACCCTGACCAGGTGAATGGAGGGTGATATTCTGAGGTATTTTCCAGGACCCATTCCTTTTATATCAACCATTCAATAAATGAGAAAGAGAGCATTACTTATATTTACCAAAAGCTGTTAATGACTTTAAAGACTAACTGACCAGACAAGAAAATTATAAGTAATCATGCAACAAGCAATAGAAAAATTTCCCAATTTTCATATGGTGAATTGAAAGCCTATGAAATATAGATGTGAGTTTAAAAACAAGCTTAACTCCTAATGTTAACTTCTTAACTTAACTTCTCTCAAAAGTTAAACTTTTCTTCATCAAACACTGAGTATAGTTATAACTACCCCAAGTTTTGTGTTTCATCATGGTAATAATTATGTCTAATATTTAATGGACACTATGTGCCAGACATTTATGGAACACTAACTGTGCTTTGGGTGCATTCATTTACTATTCACAACAATCTTATGAGATATCTACTATTATTATCCCTATTTCCAGACAATAAACTGAAGCCCAGAGAGGTTAAGACACTTCTCCAAGCGGAACACATAAATAACCTTCTGTTCTTTTTGTTTTTTAATATATTGCTCTGAGTTCTTCTTATACCTGTAAGAAGAACATACATACATATTTGATTATATTTGATTATATATTATATTATATATAAAATGAGACATTTTATATATGTGTGTGCACAAGGAGGTACTGTATATTAAGACCATTGCATAGAAGGCTTTTAAGTCCAGGTAATACCTAGTGATTGTTTGTTGGGTATTATACTCTTTTCTAGCTTCTGATGAATTTTCTTTCCAAACATTTTTTTGAGGTATAATTGATAATATAACATTATATTAGTTTTAGGTGTACAACATAATGATTCAATATTTGTATGTACTGCTAAGGATCACCATAATAAGTTTAGTTAACATCTGTCGCCAGACATAGTTATAATTTTTTTTCTCATGATAAAGACTTTTAAGACTTTCTCTCCTAGCCACTTTCAAACATGGAATACAATACTACTAACTATAGTCACCATGCTGCACATTACAATCCCATGGTTTGTATACTTGGAATTTTGTAACTTTTGACCCCCCCATCATCCATTTTGTGCCCCCCTAAGCCCCTACCTCTGTCTCTGTTAACAACCAAAATGTTCTTCCTCTGTGCCTATGAGCTCCAGTTTTATTTTGGGGTTGTTATTGTTTTTGTTGTTTGCTTGTTTTGTTTTTTATTTTTCTCTTTATTTTTAATTCCAATTGATGTACAGGATGTACGTTAGTTTCAGATATACAATATAGTGATTCAGCAATCATTGATAAAAGTTTTTGAACTTATTGGGAAATGGTCAAAATAGGTGAAAAATGTTTAACACTTGGTGTACACAGATATTCATCTATTACATACAGAAGGGAACCATTAGAAAATACATCAAAATGTTCATAGTAGTTTTATATTGGTAATTGGATTATTAATGATGCTAAATTATTTTCAGTATACACCAGCTTATCTTACAATAAGCATATAGGGCTTGCATATTCCACAAAAAAACACTAAAGTTTATTAATAGATTTCCAAAATGCAGTAATGTTTTGAATAAAGATATTAATGCCTCCAGAATTTGGAGAACCAGAAGTATTTGATGATTTAGGAAGGAAAAAGTTACTATTAAAAATAAATACAGATGATATTCTCTACCATATAAGTTATCCATCCTGAAAGATATCTTGAAACAAATATGGGAGATTTCAAATCAGCTCATTCAGGATAGCAGTTTGTGTTTCAGCAGCAGACTATATGGGGTGATCTATAGTCAATATTAGTATCAATTTTGAATATATGTAAGTGTTATAAAAATTGGTCAGGTAGTTTTGGTGATATTTCAGATGTATATGGAGACATTTTTATACTTAAAAAATCCTCAATGCCCTTGATCAGTTTTCTAGTAAATAAACATAAGGAAGGGAAAAATAACTTTCTCCATATGAGAATCCTATCACAAATATTTTCTAAAATGAATGGATTCTTATTAAAGTAAAATGAGGCTTGGCACTTATTGTTTGTGTAAGTTTTTGAATTCTTATTAATGATACTCATTCTGGCCATAAAAGGTGATACAATTCATACATTAGATTTAAATGATCAGAAGCTGAGGACAATATTAGTGAAGTAAAAACTTATGTAAAGCCATTTTTCCTTTATCTCCATCTTTCAAATTTGAAGGTTCACTTTTCAACTTTTAAACCTATTAACTAAAGTCAGTGTATTTGCCTATGAAAATAAGATTATAAATTATTGCTCAAATGTTCAAAAGAGTTTTTTCGTATGCTGGTTATAAGAGGAGTTTAAGTAAGATTTTAACAAAAAACAATGTGGACTGGAAAGTTTAATAATAATTTTGTTGCAGAGACAGTCTATCTAACTTGACTTTAAACTAGGCAAGAGAGGAAAACTACATATTATAAAAGATGTGCAAACTCCTGGTTGTTTTCGCAAGGATTTGAGCTAGGCTAAAGTACTGGTCTCTTTCAAGAACCTAATTCACAGTTCTACAGGGAAGACTGCTGATTGGGGAGACAGATGTGGGTATGTGGATCTCAGGACCCCTGGGCTCTCCTTGGTATCTGTCTGACAGAACATGTTGTATACCTGTATTCAAAGGGAAACACTGCAAGGATAAGTAAAATGTTACTAAACATGGCTTTTTAGGGGCACCAGGTGGCTTATTTTGTTAGGCATCTGACTTTTGATTTTGGCTCAGGTTATGATCTTAGTTCATGAGTTCGAGCCCCATGCCTGGCTCTCGCTGACAGTGTAGAGCCTGCTTGGGATTCTCTCTCTCTGCACCTCCCCCACTCATTCTCATTCTCTCTAAATAAATAAATAAATAAATAAATAAATAAAATATTTTTAAAAATGGTTTTCTATAAAATAGGCAACAGAATAGAAGGGCTACAATTAAAGTTTAACTTCTCTGAATGTCACTTGTCCATAATTTTTAAATTAGAGCCATTTAATGTCTAGGTTTTTCTCAGAAACTCTTAAATCGGCAAAAAAAACAAGCAATCATACGACAGTGTGAATGACATTATATAACAACTGCACAGATGAAACATATGTTTCAAAACACTTTATTAGTTTTTTAAAATTTATTTATTTTTGAGAGAGAGACAGACAGAGAGATGTCAGACACAGACTCTGAAGCTGTTAGCACAGAGCCTGACACAGGGCTTGAATTTAAAAACTGTGAGATCATGCTCTGAGCTGAAGTTGGACACTTAACTGACTGAGTCATCCTGGTGCCCCTCAAAACACTTTAAAACATGGTATGTGTTTACATCTCCAGTGAAATGCATTCTAAAAGCAAAATGAACATAAAGGAAGCCTAAAGTCTATTCAGAGTATTTTTATTGGTTACATTTGTACATACATATATATTTGGAACTATAATGTATATATTCTAAGATATATTAAATACTTACATTGAGGGACGCTTGGGTGGCTGTCAGTTAAGCATCCAACTGTGGCTCAGGTCATGATCTCTCAGTTCGTGGGTTTGAGCCCCACGTTGGGCTCTGTGCTAACAGTTTGGAGCCTGGGGCCTGCTTTAGATTCTGTATCTCCCTCTTTCTCTGCTCCTCGCCTGCTTGCACTCTGTCTCTCCCTCTCAAAGATAAACATTAGAAAAAAATTTAAATATATTTAGGTTGATGTCTTTAAATTAAGTCAAAAAAAGTAAAAATTAATAAATAAAATATCTATAGTCTTATATATGAAATGGAAATACCAGTAGGAACTCATGACTGTTTTCAATAGAATAGCATTTCTCTGTTCTGTGCAGTTTAAAGTCCAAGAAGCAATAACAACTCAGTTGCAACAAGCTCACCTATCACCCAGATTACAATCTTTAAATACCATTTCCTACAAATCCATAAGGGAGTTCTGGAGTTCAGGGGAAATTCCAGGTCTAGAGAAGAAAATATGCAAAGATAACTTAAAATTATCTTGCAGTTCCAGAGAAAAAGGATGATATATAAAATAGCCGACTCATTTCCAAGGAAAGAAGAGACAGTTTGTAAATTGACAAAGAGTGGAGAATTTTTAATGCAGTGATCCAAACATATCAAATACATGTAAATCTAGAATTCATAAGGATATTCAAATAAATTTAGGTACCAACTAAAACACTATCTTAAAAGTGGTAAATAAAGTAAAAGGAGAGGCATTGGTTTTGCTCTGTTTATACTGTTGGATAACCGATAGTTAATAACGCAAAATCTCTTCATAAGAAAAACGTAGGTAATAAAAATGCAGGAAGAATGATAGGATTATTATATTACTATTTTGCAGTCTCTAATGAAATAATGGATCTGGGAAATGATCAATAGTGAATGCTAAAAGCACTTGGTGAAAGGCTGAGGGGGAAATTTATAAAAGAGAAATAAATCTGATGTATTAGATTTCTATTGCTGTCATAATAAATTACCACAAATTTGGTGGCTTAAAACAACACAAATTTATTTTCTCACAGTTCTGTGGATCAGAAGTCTAAGTACTGTGTAGCTCAGTTCTCTTACCTGAATTTCACAAATCAGAAATCAGTTTGTCAGAGAGGGCTACATTTTTTTTTTTAATGAGGCTCTGAGTTTGAATATACTTGTAAGGTCATTCAGATTCTTGGCAGATCTCAGTTCCATATGGCTGTAAGACTGAGGTCCCATTTACTTGCTGGCTTTTGGTGAGAGGCCATTCTCAATGTCTAGAGGCCACTTCTATTCCTTAGCTCCTGGTCCCCTTCTCCATCTACACAGTCAGCAGCAGCATGTCTGGTCCTCACATGTCATATCTCAGACTCCCATTCTGTCATCTCTCCTGCTACCTCTTCTCTCTGACCCCAGTCTGAGAAAATTCTCTGCTTTTAAGAACTCAGGTGATTAGACAGGATCCACTCATGTAATCCAATATAATCTCTTCATCATCATTAGATTGGCAAGGTTCCTTTACAGCAGTACCTGGGTTAGTGTTTGATTGAATAACTGAGCCCAGGAGTTGGGTGGCATCTTTAGAATTCTGCCTACCACAGCTGACAATATTTGAATCTATGAATCAGTCCCAATCAAATCTGATTATGGCTTTGTAAACAAAACAATCAGAAACAAATGGAAACTAGGTTTTCAGTTCTGCAGGCAAGGACCTTGGAAGTCACAATTTTAATCTAACAACAAGAAAAAAGCTGAATGGACTGAAAAATAAACAACTCTTCTTGATTTCATAAGAGAGGACAAGACATAGTATAAATCACTAGATTGAAGAGACAGGTGAGTAAAGGGAGTCCAGGCTTACAAAAGCCAATTCACAAGCAGAAACTGCTTCAAGAATCAGTGCCTGAGTAGGAAAACTTGAACTGTAATCCATGAATACCTGGAAGCTCAGTGTGGAGAAGTCTGAAGGCTAAAACTTCAAGGAAGCCCAGTTATCAGTAGGGGGTGGGGGATGGGGAGTGGTTGGCACCCACAAAACCATGAGATTTACCTTCAGGAGCTCCACCAAGCTCCCACAGTAAATATCAGGGAAGATCCCTTCTGGCTTTCAGCAGAAGGATGGAGTAAGAAAACATTTTGAAATACACCAGAGCACTCTATTCTTAACAGGGTCTGACCTTGGCAGAAGCTAATTAGCCAGAGCTAACCTCCAGAGGTATTATCAGAGCCTAACTGACCTGGGGAGGGAAAACCCCAACCCTAGCCAGCTGTAGCCTACCATAAAGGAGAAGGGAGATATCCAAACCCAGACTGCTCTAATATTCTCCCACCTAAAGGGTGAGAAAAAAAAAATAACTGAGAAACACTTGTAAAATTCACAGTTCAGAGGCATAGGCTCATTAGAAGACTGGGGAACCTAATTATAGGACTATGGTATGCTTCCTCTTCCCCTACACCATCAAGATCTATTTAGAGCAATTGTTTTTATTCAGTGCATCATATTGGCTATCAAGAAAAAAAATTGCAAGACTTTCCAAAGGACCAAAACACACACACACACACACACACACACACAGAATTTGAAGACACAGAAAAAGGATCTGAACTAGACACGGCAGGAACATTGGAGTTATAAGGTGGAACTTTAAAACACCTATGATTAATATGCTACATCTCTAATGGGTAACAAAAGCAATGTAAGAACAGATGGGCAATGTAAGCAGAAAGATGGAAATCCTAAGATTAAAAAAATGCTAGAGATGAAAAATGGTGTAAGAGAAATGAAAACTGCCTTTCCCCCCACTTCAGAATTTTAAATGCAGGCCAACATCTACTTCCTAGGCAGCTGTGGGGATGTACAGGGTGGGGATGTTTGTTAAGTTGGGACTCTGGCCCATAGTAAATACCCAAATCAGCCACCGATGTGTTTATTGGTAGTATTCCTGCTGTAGATACACCTGTGAAAAAGCAGCCAGACTCCTGCTCTCCACTAGCTAAAATACTGATGGTCCTTACCACCTGAATATTGCTCTATTACCAATAGCAGATGTAGTGGTCCCCATTATAAGAAATCTAAATCAAAAATATTCTTTGGATAATCTAAAACCCTTCGGGAAAAGATTCATCTTCTACTGCAAGTGACGGTTATCATTTGATGAAACTATGATATTGTGATCATATCTTTCAGCGAGGCATTCCTCTCCCTCAGGATTATTTCTCCCTAGAAGTGCACAGCGATGCCAGCCCTTGGTTTCTGGGCGGACACACAATCTGCCCCAGGCCTGCCGCTGCCTTAGCGCTCAAGCTGTCAGGTGTTTTGGTTCCCCGTTTATTAACTCATCTACAGGAGCAGGTGGGAGCCTTGTAATGTTAGAGAGGACAGTGAGCACCCGGAGCAGGAGCAGGCCAGTGTTCCCCAGCGGCCATTGCTGGAGAGGGAGTCCCAGTCACTGCCTGCGGGCTGCCGCAGGCGTTGGCCAGGGGCCCTACCGGACTTGGTGCAGCTGTCCAGCTCAAGACGAGAGGCAGGGGGACCTTGAGCCCCTCTCTGGGACGCATGAGGCCTCTGCTCCACGCGGGACGAGGTCCTTTGGAGTATCTGCACCTGGCTGAGGGCGCCTGGAAGCAGGTAGGAGAGCCAGCCAGGGGTCGCCTGAGCCCTGGGCTGGAGGGAACTGAACCCCAAGGGAGGAGGCTTTGAAGTCATGCCAGGCACCAGAGCTTTTAAGATGTGCTCCTGAGGGAGGTTTGCAAACCTCTAGCTTGCAAACCCCCACTCGTATCTACCCCAAGGTGGTCGGAGAGCTTAGCCCATGGACTGACTCAGTTGATGGGGTGGCTTCCGCTGGCCTGGCTTGGAGTCAGTTCAAGTTGTTGTCGTTGTTGTCCCTGCACCGCGGCTGTGTCCCCTGCAGAGTCCTCGTGCGGCTCACCTGGTTTGTGTCGGGGTTGTTTTTCTCCAGACTCTCTGCTTGCACCTCTGGGGTTTGTCTGGGCCCAAGTTTTGCGCCTGAGGCCCAGGTTTGCGTTAGGAGACTTGGTTTGCGTCTCTGGACCTCGGTTTTACTTCCAGCCCTGGCTTGCGTCTGGGCCCCAGTTTAGGTTGTGTGTGCCTAACTTTTACTCGTGGTGCCCCACTTTTGGGGCTTTCGGTGTGTGGCCTGCTCTTTGATGGCTGGCTCTAGGGACATGCAGGGCTAACTCTTAGGGCCCTCACAAGACTGTATATATTTGTATAATTTCTTTCTTTTTAATATTTATTTTAAATTGAGACCCAGCACCAGTCAGGAAGGGGCACAGAGCTGGGGGGTAGGGGGTGGGGGTGGGCAGAGGATCCTAAGTGGCTCCACACTGACAGCAGAGAGCCCAGTGTGGCAGATCATGACCTGAGCATAAGTCAGAGCTTAACTGACAGCTGCCCAGGCACCCCAAGATGTGTATACTTTAAAAGCTGCTGCCGAAGGGTATCCCAACCTTCTAGCTTCTTCACTGCCTCCCAGACTCCTGACATTACCACTTGGTAGTTGGTGATCACAGTTGGTGAAACCAATCCAAACTTGAGGGTATGGGGAAGGGAATCTATCTCCTAATATCTAAATGGTTGTGACTGGTTATATTCACTCTTCCTAAGTGAATCTATAAATGGAAATGGCCAGTTGTATCATTTGGCACCCATTTCCAGAGCTCTGGTTAACAGCTTGCCAAAGAACTCACCACCTCACTACGGTTAAGTTTGCTGCAGCTGGGAAGGAGCTTTTGCACGGAGACCTGCTACTTCTTGACCTATTTCCATTTTGCAGGAGACTCTTATTTCTATTCCTATAATGATTTTAACCCCTCCACACCTCAAAATTTGGCCCTTAAATGTGTCGTCAATGTCATTTTGCTATAAAGAGAACACAAGTTTAACTTACCATAAATAGAAGGTGGTTATAAAAATTATCAAAATAAAAACTTAGTCCTGTTATTAAAATTTACCTAAATTTCCACATCCTCTGATAGAGACTGAGTTTCTACGACAAGATAAAAATCTTCTCAGACGATGAATAGGGGCAAAGTCAATTTCCACTGTGTCTGCTACTTGGTGTTTTTTTTTTTTTTAATAGTTTATTGTCAAATTAGTTTCCACATAACACTCAGTGCTCATCCCCACAAGTGAACTACTTGGTGTTTTTTCCTGTAGTCACAATCACATTCACTTACATTTATAAAAACAGCTATATTTGCTCCTTTTTTTCCCCCAAGGCTGGATTATTCAATATTGTCCATGTTCACCTTCCTGAGGATGTGTGTTGATAGGACCCGAACATCACTAAGACATAAGGAAACTCTAGCAAAAATAATTTGAACCTTACGGTCTATATATTACTCATATGATGTTCTGCTTCTTTTTGAGTATCTTTTTCATTTTTTTTGCCATAAAATGGGCCCATTGTCTCCATGTGTTCTGGAGGAAATCAGTCATAAGGACCTCACAAATTGGCCTAGGCCCTATTTTTAAATTCATGGACTAGCTCCTCTTTTGCTTCTAGCAACTTCATCAGTTTCTACCTAATCTAAAAATAATCTTCAGTTGGCTTAGTTTCCTGGTCACAGTCTTCCAATCAACGGTCAAACTTGGTAAAACACAGTCTAACTCAGGCTTAACAGAGGCTTTGTGGGGATAATTATATTTATCAAAATTTATACCTTGGCGATGTCCTAATACATGCTCAGTATACCCTGGAGTAAGTGATTTAAGCTAAATGGTAAATCTCATAGTCAGAATGAAAGATGACAGAAAGACAATGAATTACAAATATTTAGAGGCTACCATCAACAGACAAACATGTTGAAATCCATTGTTTAAAAGGAATGAAGGAAAAAAAAAACAGTAAGTGAAAGTTCTAGTGAAAGTTTTGTATTCATTTACTTTTGTTCATTTTTACAGTCAGGACCAAGGCAGACCTGTATATATTTGAAGGCATTTACTTGAAGGATAAAGGGAGAAAAAGATTGGCAGTTTTGGAAAAGAAGGGAATACGTGATCCATTCAGAGTTAGGAACAGAGTAAAATGTCTACCTACTTCAGGTTTAAATGAGAATAGACTATTGAAGCTGTGAAATATACACAACTATTCAATCTCACCAGAAATACCGATTATAGCAAACGTTTGAAAAAATATGTAACAGTACTCACCTAAAGGAATAGAATTAACACTGATGTAATAGTGTCTGCATTTATTCAGTAGTATAGGGAAAACGAAGATTGTTTTAAGTTCAAATAGTATTTTATTGGTTGGTGTTTATTTTCTTAGCTTGATAATAAAAATGTGCTAGATGTAAGTATATATACCCATATAGTGTATGTAATACCTGTGCAATATGTATACAACACATACAATGTATAATATGTATATACATATATATATATGTATGTGTATACACACACACATAGACACATGCACACACACAATGGAATATTGTTCAGCCATGAGAAAGAAGAAAATCCTGCCACTGTGACATGGACAGATCTTGAGGGCGTTATGCTAAGTGAAATAAAGTCAGGCAAAGAAAGACAAATACTGTGTGATATCACTTATATGTGAAATCTAGAAAAGCCAAACTCACAGATACAGGTAGAATAATGGTTACTAAGGTCTGGGGGATGGAGAGAAATGAGGAGGGGTTCGTCAAATGGTACAGACTTACAGTTAGAAGATGAGTAGGTTCTGGAGAGCTTATGCATAGCATGGTGATTACCATTAATAATTATGTGCATTTGTTTGAAAGCTGCTAAAAGAGTAAATCTTAAATCTTGTTCTCACTACAAAAAAGAAATGGTAATTATGTGATGTGATGGATGGTTATCTAATGGTATGGTAGTAATCATATTGCCATATAAAAGTGTATCAAATCAACAGGCTGTACACCTTAAAGTTACACAATGTTATATGTCATATCTCAGTAAAGCTGGGGGATAAAGATAATATGTGTTGACTCAAAAGGAGTATTAGACTTTACGTTAAAGTGGCTGCAAATCATGTAAGTTAAAAGTATTTGAAATTTAAGTTTAAAAATATATAGTTTAATAAATATATATATTTTGACCTTGAATCATAAAGCCGATTTGCTAATATAATATATATGTACAATTAAAAAGAAAACATAAGCCAATAGTTTGATCATTTTCTGAGCTGATCCTGAAAGTCCAGTTTTCATGAGGCCAAGGAAGTATAAGTCATCAGATTAGCTCTGTGCAGATGGGGGCACAGAAGGGACCAGACAGGTGAGAGGATGCATGCGACAGTCTTTTATAAGGCTCATCACTTTGACTTGTGAAGAAGAAAAAGTCACCATCTGTGCTGTCATCCCTGTTAACCTTCTACTTTGAGTGGGGAAGATAAACTAAATACTGAGAATAGGTGGATAAACACAAAGCAATATTTGTGTCAGGCTACTGAAAATCAAAGTGAGGATGAGTAACCTTGCCTGTTTATCATGCTTATTATATATATTTTTGTAGATAGTTATCTTTATGACTGAGAAACTGTTTTGTGTGAAAATACAGTGGATCAACTCTGATTTAAGTTTGAAACTCGTCTAATTTATGCATTAAAAACCCATTTTTTTAAAGTTTATTTGAGAGTGAGAGAGAGCGAGAGAACGAACCTGCACAATTGGGGGAGGGGTCGAGAGAAAGAGGAAAGAGAACTAATCCCAAGTAGGCTCAGTGAAGGACATGGTTGAGGTTCGATCTCATGACCGTGAGATCATGACCTGAGCTGAAATCAAAAGTCAGTTGTTTACTGACTGAGCCACCCAGGCACCTCAAGATTACATGCTTGGTCTTAGTGAGCTATTTATTCATAATGTTTAACTGTGGCTCTTATGTTTAATATCTAAGTAATTTTTAATAACCAATAAGGGAGAGAAGAAGTCATTTTGATTTTTATATCATTGAGCAAAAAGCAAAGGGGGCAACTTTTACTGTTAAGTCATACAGATTTTCTTGGTTTTACTAAAATTCTGAGAATAATATTGTATTTTGCAACTGTATATATTTCAATCTTATACTATTTGATTGATCTACATTCTCAGACCTTTTAAGTCATTCATTCCTTTCCTCCTGTCATCCTGCTTGAAGGAAGAGAACTAATACTACTCAGATCCTCAAAGGTCTGTGTAAATATGCATTGCCAGTCAGAGTAGTTTCTTACTTCTCTGAGTGCCTAGAACTTCATGTCAAGCCATGTGTTTGACCAATCTGTATTTCCCTGTGATTCCTATATCTTACAGTGAACTGGGTTCGTCATTCATATTGTTTAGCTTACATATCTACCCAATTTCCTACTTAGATTTCCTTGTCTCATCTCTAATACATACCAGTTCTTATTAAATGTGTGCTTTTATTTGATAGTCAATTTCATTATCCATAGGATAAAACTGAAATTTCTTAGTGAAGTATGTAAGGTCTTCTGCGATTTGACCAAAGCTGATATCCAGTGCCTCATCTCCTTTGATTCCATCTCATACCTCATGTATCAGCCGAAGCGATTGCCTTATAGTTATTTACATACTAGTTTCTTAATCCAGAATGTACACATTTCACCCCTCCATACTTCCAAGGCTAATCTTCAATACCCAACCCTGCTTAGCTTACATGCCTCTCTTAGGGAATCCTACTGTAATTTTCTCTAGCACTCTCATTTTGTTAGAGCTTATCCTCAAGTAATATCTTCAGCAAAGGTGGGTAAATTTCTTGATTCCAAGAATATTGAAGGTATCTATGTTCTGTTCATATTTGAAATCAAAAGTAGACTTAAATAATTGTAAAGAAGCATTATGATAGAGGAAGTAATTTTTTTTCAGATTTATGTATAGGTGTAGTGTAACTCTAATTAAATTATGAAGTTTACAGAGAAGAATAATGAATGATATATATATTCTTTTGTAATATATGTATATCCCAAAAATGATACCATTATGTGTTATTTTAATGTTCTTTAAAATAATTCATTATAAAGAAACACAATTTTTTGTGAAAGTTTGGCTTTTATGTCTGCCTCTCCATTCTAGAATAGAAGATACTTGTTGACAAAAATTGTGTCCTATGTTTTTTTCTGAACATAAAGCATTTATATAAATAAATCATTCAAATACTAAACCACAGGTAATAATAATAATTATATTATTGACATATTTTCTCATAGTCATATTTTCTTAGTGCAGATAGATAATTTAATAGAATAAAGTAACATCTCCTAAGAGCTAAATTTGTAGGTTATGAGTCATGTGTGAAAATTCAGAAAATGTAGTAGTAGCTTCATCTCAGATTCTGAAATGTGATCTTTTACTCTTTGGATACTATAGTAATATCATATCTACTAACCACTACATGCTCATTTTCTGATGCCTTGAGACAAATACGTATCTTTATAAGTGTTTTACAAAAAATGGTTTAAAATACACCTAGCCTTTAAGAAGAAATTACAAATCTTTATCTCAAGATTCCTGACAAAGAGCAAACAGTAAGAGGGACTGACCACACATAAGAATTTTTCAAAAGTGGAACCACTCTAGGCCTGTAGAGGAACCAAGTGTCAGATGGAGAAAGAAAAGGCACAATGTGAAGATTTAGCAACATCATGTTTTCAGTTAGAAAAATGTATAGGTATGTGACATCTGGAATTGTGGAAGAGACAATTATCTCATTAATTGTTTATATGAATATCTGTTTTGCTTGCTGTGAATCAATCAGGAAATGCAACAAGACAAGAAACTCAGTGTTCTAAGTCAGAATGGTCAGAAGTTGAGTAGTGTGCCCATAGACAACAGAGAACCACATGAAAGCAGTCAAGGGCAGTGTTTAGGGAGTTCAATCCTCAAATGAAATGTCTACACAATTATCAAAGCAAGGGAACATATGGGTAGATACATCATTTGTAGCTTTTAAATTTTATTTATGATTTTTAATGTAATTTTTATGACAGATTCAAAATGGACTTGGGAGGTAATTTAACATTTTGATTTTCTCATGATCATGTACTTGACCAAAGGGAAAATTTGGTTTGGTGGATTTGGTCATCTGTATGTTTTATATACTTCGCTTATTGTCATAGTCTTGGCTATAAATTTTTCTTGTCTCCAAATCCTGTTTCTAGTCCTTTCAATGCACTTAACTCTTAGGAAGATTCTATCAGAAATCATTCATATGTGTCCAAACTTCTATTTCTATTTTTTTTGCCTGAAATTTCATTTGGAGGTGCCATGGAGGTTAAACCAAATTTAGAACCCAAATGATTGCCATATTAGAAAGGCAGAAGTAGAAAATAATGATGCTCCATTTGTTCAAAATGTATATTTCAATTCTTCGTAAAATAAAATATAAATACAAGTTTTCCCCAGACATTTATAGAGACTTTAGTGTTCACACAGAGGCATTACTCAATATAATTAATCTAAACCAGAATTCTGATAGTATAAGCCAAATCCATTATATACACATGAATATTAAGGCACATTAAAATTTAATTAATCCATATAAGCTATTGTATCCTATTTTTTGTCTATATTATTATAATGTTCAATATAAAACATTCAGAAAATTATTGAATATGTTTATATATATTAAATTGAAATTTTAAAAACTTTAGTTCTCATTATTGCTAATGAATTTTTTCTTGCTATATTATGCTATCATTCAATAAATTATAGGCTAGGAAATCGTTTATGTAACTGAAATATAGGGGCTCGTGGGTGGTTCAGTCGGTGAAGCATCTGACTTCGGTTCAGGTCATGAACTCCCATTTCGTGAGTTTGAGCCCTGCATAGGGTCTGTGCTGACATCCCGGAGCCTGGAACCTGCTTTGGATTCTGTGTCTCCCTCTCTCTGACCCTCCACTGCTCGCGCTCTGTCTTTCTTTCTCTCTCTCTCTCTCTC